>NC_071348.1:13865804-14168834 GCF_027744825.2 Synchiropus splendidus
CCCTACTGACGAAAGGCTCTTCCATGCTGAAACTAGCAGAGCGCAAATAAATAAACAGACAGTTCCAGAAAAGCTCTATTGAACACACAAGTTAGACCAGTGTTTTTCAACCTTCTTTAAGACATGGCATACTTTGTTCAAGTCTTGAGGCACACCACCAAAGGAACCTCGACCGAAGTGCAACTGTGCTTAGTCAAAAGTCCTGTTGAAAATCCCTTTTAATTTGTGAAAAATTGTAGCTACAGACACTCTGCTATTTTTTACATGTTATTTGTAGAAACTAATTGCAGAAAATGTATTTGTTTAAAAATGTCTCCACAAGGCGAGTGCAATATAGCAAAAATATATCACGATTTGCTATTTTAGTAATTTATTTATTTTAAATAAGCATTTCAATTTTAACACTCTTTTTTGCATGATGTTATTCTAGTCTGGTGAATTGCCAGGCAAATCTTTAACACTCTTTGCCTCAGCTTCATTACAACATTTATTCTGCGCAGAAAGTCTTTTGCGACCGAACACACACGCACACGCGCGAACACACACACACACATGCACACACACACACACACACATACACAGGAAAACAACTGGAAATTGTGCATTTGACCAGCTTCTTCGCTGCACACTAGCTGGTTAAGTCAATGCATCAGCATAGATCTATAGTGTATAGAAAGAATGTGACAGATCCATGCAATATCCTCATATTGGTAGGTCATCAACATGTTCAGATTGTTCATGATTTAATGTCATCACATTGCCCTGAATCTGAAAACCTTTTGGAAGTGAGTGAAACAGGGCTGCAGGAGAGCTAGAGAGTTTGCTAAGTTTTGATGTGTATTAAACAACAACAAATGTGCTCGACCTGAAGTGCAACTGTCCTAACTCTCATGGCGGATCAATCTATTCCAGTCATTTATTCATCTAGCCACAAAACATGTGGCAGCGCTGTGTTGTTGTTATCACTTCTTGTGTTTCAAACAAGCTATCCAGAGCTGGTGTCCACAGCAATCGGATTTCCTGCTGTTGTGAAAAAAACATGTGCCCCAGGCAATTGAAAGCAACTAAGCTGGGTGATCATGTTACAGTTTGTGGCAATAGAAACTGTAATCCTGAAACTAAAGAGTTTTCTTTAACTTCTAACAAAGCTGACACCAGAACATAAAACATACTTAATGTTTGCTGAGCATCAATTGTATCTCTCCATTTGTCTCCTACCTGCTTCTCTTCTCTCCGTCCAAGATGGTTCCTCACTCCTCCGTGACTTGTCTCCACTTCCCTGATTCCTACTGGACAGTCCCGGCCTGAAGCCAGAAACTTCTGTTGCTGTGGCAGCAGACGCAAACAGGTTGGTGTGTGTCGGTGATTCAGTCGCTTTACTCAGATGTAGAGTTTCCTCTCTGCTCTCACCATCTGGCGTTCGGCTTGTATTCCTCTCACCTGTGAAGGATCGAAAACCTCCAAATCCCGAACTTCCTAGTTTGGCCCAACTTTGGCCAAGACCCCCCCAACCTCCTCCAAATGAGGACAGGTGTGTAGAACCAAGTCCCAGTGACGTTAGGGATGTATGCTTGAATCTCTCTGCTGAAGGCGTGGAAGAAGAGGCAGCGGGGGAGAAGTACTCCGTCCTCTTCTCACGTAGCCATGGTGATTCTTTAGACGGCATACTTTTTAATCCTTTTGTCCCTTTTCTCACACTTCTGCCCTCCCCCAAAATGAACCTTGACTTTGGTTTGGAACTTTGAAAGTTGTCTCTGTCTACATCATCTTCCTCTTCGTCCTCGGGCAGCTCCTCACCTTCCACCTGTTCACATTGCCTGTGTCTGTGTTTATGTTTGTGGTCACTTCTGCTGAAGCCACGGGGGAGGCAAGACGTGTACCCTGAGCTAAGGTGTGGGCCTCCGAAGCTGCTTCCGCCAAACTCTCCCTCCATCTCCCCTCCTAAGGTCCCCTCTCTGAGTAGTCTGCCTCTCCGCCTGCGAAACCTAGCGGGATTGATGAGGAAGTGAGCGTGGTGTGGCTGATGTGGCGCATACTGGTGCGGCGCCGTGAGCGGGTACGAGTTAGGGAGGTGGTGATAAAGCTGTGGATAGCTGCTGTAAAAGCCCACATTTTCAATGGAATCTTGAAATTTCGAAGGGCAACCACATTGTCTGCGGTCCGACTTCCTGTTACAGTGCAGCGGTTGGCAGGGGTAGAAAGGCTGGTGGGTGTATGGAGCGTTGGACGGATAAGTAGATGGGTGAGGGGAGTAGAAGCCATTAAGATTAATCCTGAAGATGTTGGATCGATGATGTGAAGAGGAAACATGGCGCCTTCCCCCAGGTGCATTTCCGCTTGTGTCAAATCCCTGTCCCAGACCCATCCTTCCCCAGGTTCTCTTTCCAATATGAATCTCACTGAGTAGACCAATAAGATCCTCCAGTTCCGATAGGAAGTCTGGATCATGCATGTGCAACTGCTGGTGCTTCTTTTTATGTTTATTTTTTTGTCTCTTCAGTCCACTGTGCCCAAGGCAAGCGTAATAGTCTGAATGGGTGCACTTGCTGTTTCCAGAGCAAGAGCACAGGCAGGCATAGGAGGGTGCACAGTTATAGTCTTTCCGCTTGTGCCGGTGGCGCTCCCGGTGGCGCTCGGCGGACACTGTGTTTGAGATGGGGTTTATGTGTCGTGGAATTAGAGAGCGTGGCGAGGCGATTGAAGAGTGGTCCAAAAGAGGCAAGTGTTTCTGACTCCCGTTCATCATGCCCGATGTTTGACCCAATCGGAGGATTCCGCGAGCTCCTCTCATTTCTACTCGCTCTGAGATGCTGTTGTTGTCTGTTCCAATTCCACTGTCACTAGGCAACGTCTCTTCGCTCTGTGATTCACTTCTGGGGGATGGAGTGGCTTCCTTCAGGTGCCCAGGAGAACTAGGTGTGTTATGCAAAGGGGGGGTCAGACAGGAGAGCTTACAGGAAGACTGGTGAAAGGGGAAGTTGTGTCTTCCCTGACAGGGACAGCTCTTTTTCACAAAAGGAGACAGAGAAGCAGTGGAGGGGGGACGTGGGGACGTGCAAGAGGAGGTCGGAGAAGGCAGAAAAAAGGGGTGGGGAAAGAGAAGTGAGGAGGTCTGTTCTGCCACGCTTCCTTCACTGTAAGGACTCTGAGCCCCACTTGAGTGGGTAAGCGATGGGGAGGGAAACGGGTGAGAAGGTGCAGGATGGGATTGGTTATAAGAAAATAAAGATGTTTCAGAGGGGTGAGTAAACATAGACTTGTTCTGGGTTTGCAGTTTGGAATTTTGAAACACTGTCTGGGCTTTGGGTTTGCGTCCTCGTCTCTTCCCCATGTAGATTGTACCCCGCTTGCTCACATTGATCTGTGGGCCAAGCTTGCCACCAAATGAGGAGGTCAGGCTTGAAAGCGTGTGTACGCTTGTACTTCCAATAGACTGACATGACTTCAAAGCGGTCTCTTGAAATGTTCCGCCACCTTGCTTCCCTTGCTTTTTAGTCTCTAATACCTTTAGCCTCCTCTTCTTCCTCTTCTTCATCTCATTCAACATTCTTTTAATCTTCATCTGTCTGTTTCCCTTTTCAGCCGAATGGAAATGTTTACTTCCATCCTCACCTTTAGTTTGATTAAATGCATTTTTAGTTTGCTCCACAAAAAGAGAATGTTTGGAAGGGCGGCCGCGCCTTTTCAAGTTGAAATTACATTCAGCATCTTTGTCGAGTACTGAACTTGATTCCAGCCCATTAGCTTCCGAAGCACCACGACTTGCCGGTGGTGGGAACTCAGCTGTTGACTTCTTCAGCAAGGGCTCATCCGAGTTCAGAGTGTATGATTTTGGGCGCCCCCTTTTTCTGTTGGGGCTTTGAGGAAATTTATTTATTGGGGGTGGATCAGCTGATAAGGGAAGATTTAGCTTTGGAGAGGATGGTTTGTTTGCAGATGAGGGCGGTAAGGAGGTGCCAGAAAAGAAGGAGGATGAGGATTTGGGTGACTCATCAGGCTGTCTTACACTAGCCTTTACAGAAAGCGGTGTTTTCGGGTTTGAGGGATTATTTACCAACTCTGACGAAGGCTCCAGATTTTCTGTTCTCTGAGCACGTTGCACTAGTTTCGTCCAACTGGGGCGTCTGGCCTTTCGCTTCTTTAGTGGCCTGCTGTCCTGCTCCTGGGACGATGAAGGCGGTGAAATAGGGGCAGTTGGTGGCGAGGGCGAGGAGGAGTGGAGGGTAGGAGGCGCCGTAGAGTGTTTTGAGATGTCAAGATCTTTTGATTTATTGGCATCACCTGTTGCAGGCTTAGTTTCTGAGACCGGGGTGCAGTCGTCATCTGCCCCGTCCTCCTCTTCCGATTCATGAGAGCTCATGGTGTTAGAGATCTGATCTTGTTTCGAGCGCTCAATCACCTCTCCAACATTTGCATTATTATCCTCTTTTCTTGGTGCCTCTGTGCTATTTTTATCCCTCTTTTTGTCTCTTTCAAAGTTTTGCTCCTCATGAGTAACATCAGTCTTTTTTCTTTTGTCTTTCTCTTTTCTTGATTTGTCGTCTTTCCCTCGCTCTTTTCTCTTCTTTTTGCCATCCTCATCGCCATCATCCCTTGTCATTTCAGATTCCGATCTGTCTTGCTTTGACTTTTTCTCCCTCTTTTTGTCTTTCTTTAATTTCCTCTCTTTATCCCTTATTCTTTCAGTGGAAGAGTCTGTCGGAATTTCCTGGTTTCGGGATTGGACGGAAGAGTGCTCCATGGTGGGGTCAGCTTCTGGAGAGGGAGAATCCGGAGAGACAGTTTTACGCTTTTTTGAAAGTGTGTGTTCTTTATGGCAGTTGCTGGGGTTTGAGGTTCTTGACGGTGAGCCTTTAGATGAAACACCATTTGGGGAAGAGGGAACAACAAGCTCTGGAGCAGAGCCTTTGCTGTTAGACTGACGGTTCTGCCTCTTGGTCTGCGCCAAAGAACTCCTGTTTTCACTGGTTTCTCCGTCATTCCCACCTTCTGTGGCAGAGGTTCTTTGAGTGCATGCAATAGCAGAGGATGGTGTCTGGTCTGCTGAGCTGGATCCAAGTTTGAGACCTGCAGGAGGCGCTTGGCCATTGACAGTAGCAGGTTTCTCCTTCTTCACCTTCTGCGTTGAGCCATTTGAATTTTCTTCCGCATTATCAGCTGGACTGAGTGGAGCCTGGAGATTGCAAACATGTTGTTTTTGTTATGGCCTTCCCTGGTTGAACTGAACATTTACTCAGCCACATTTAACATCAAACATCAAACAAATTCAGTTTTCACAAATGTAATCTACATTTGTAATCTTAAAATAAGATAATTGCTCTTGGACATTTGCAGTAAAACAACTACAGAAGAGCACGAGCCTTACAACTTATCAAGGAATAATGAAGGGATCAAGCACAGGGAGGAGGAAGAGTGAGGTGATGGAAACGGGAATGACACAAAAAGGAGAAATACAAAGGCCGAGGAATACAGAGAGAGTACGACGGAGTGGGGAATGAGAGATAAATGAGAGCAGGTAGAGAAAAGAGGGGAAGTAAAAATAGCATGGGGACCGATATAGAAAGCAGGCACAGAGGGAAAAAAAGCAAGTCAAAGCGTTGCTATTGGTAGCTATAAATTGCCACTAATACAGATGAGGACTGACATTTTGTACTTGTCCTGTAATTTTGATCTGCTGCAGTTTGAGCGGGGTTTGAGCAGCTAAAGCAATAAGCTTCCCCTTGGGTGATTGTCAAAAAGGACTGATGGGCCAATGTCTGTAACAGCTCCAAGTGGTTGCTGTGCTGTTGTCCTATTTATGGGGCTGATCACTCAAATGCGCGGCTTAAGTTTCAGAAGTCAGACAATTGCTTGTTTGACCTTATGACGCTCCACATGAGAGTGCACGGCCAACAGTGAGCTAGAAGCTGAAGATAAGATAACTGACTGGTCATCGGCGACCAGATATGATCATTTCAGTCGAGCACACTCTTAGTTTTACCTTTTTGGCAGGCTTGGTCCCTTGACTGGCGGAGACACTGGTGGGACTGGAAGCAGTCGTGCACGATGAAACCGACGATCGCAGCTGCGATGATGAAGATGGCGATAATGACGCAAGTGTTGTTGAAGCAGCAGATGCAGCTTGTTTGGATGTGGTCTGGACGCCATCCAAGACTGAGTGATTCTCCCTGTTTGCCTCGGTGGGAACAGAGCTGGTTTTACTCTGTTGCCCCTCGCCCTCCCCTCTCAGCGGTCCCCCCCTGCCCTGTCTCTGATATGTACGGATGGTGGGCTTGCAAACATAACTCTCCAAGCTCTTGGGCGGCTTCTTGGTGCGCTTGGCCTGCAGTCCAATCCGAAGTCGTAAATTCCCCTCAGGGCAGTTTGTCTCCCTGCCAGTTATCTGAAGTGGTTGCTGCCCGGTGCTTCCACATCGTCCCTCAATAAGCAATTCCAACACTGCTGCCTTGTGTCCTTCTCTCTTTTTCCCAGTCCCTTGCTGCTCCTGGTCCGTACTCTGTACTTCTCCATTCTCTACATCAACCCTCCTCCTTTTCTCCGCCGGTCCATCCTGGGCAGAGTCTTCAAGTTCTGGGGAGGGGTCCAGAATTGCGTTTGCAGGGGCACCCCCCTTTACCCTCTGGTCCATCAGAGACGTCAGGGGGGAGGTACTGTTGTATAAAAAGAGCTGTCCTCAGGTGTCAAAAGTGATAAACAGATCCAAGCGTGGATAATAGAAAGAGAGGGCCCTTCATCCAGCGATGAAAGTTCCCTGCATCTTTCTTCAGACTCAATCTGAGAAAGTGAGAGGGCGGGAGAGACAAGTTAGACTGACAGAAAGATAGAAACCAATGACTAGTCATTTCACTGGGCTCAGATGTTGCGGCACCAGAATGAGGGGAAAGTCCCCTCATAGGACGCAGCTGCCGAGAGGTGCTCCAGTCAATGTCCGAAGAGAGATCCAAGTGAGGACAATGAAGTCAATGATTCACAGAATTTCCACGCAGTAAGACCGGCCTGTGAATAAATCAGCGCTGGAAAATGTTGTCCGCAGCCTCAACATCTTGTGATCTAAGTCCAATCGTAATCTTAAATAAGTCTTAATCAATCAGCCTGTCACTGGCTTCAACACTTGTTCCAGTCTCCTCCCCTCCTCAGCCCACTGTCTTTGTGCCTTCTGTTCTCAGCTGCTTCCACAAGCACTTCTCCTCCCACCCCCCCCCTCTACTTTGCTGTACTTTCTTTTCTCCATAAAACTCCCCTCTTCTTGTTTGGCAGTAAGCTATCACACACATTCTCTATTAGCCCTAGCCGCCCGCTCTCCTCTTCCGTACCGACCACACAGAACCGGTCAACTCCGCGTTAATCAGAACCATATTCCCTCCTACGCTTCATTCTTTTCCTCCTCTCACGACTAAATCCCCTCATTCACTGTCCCTTCCCCTCCTCCTCTTTCAAGAGTGGTAACACAAATCCTTAGGAATGGGTAAAACTTATTTTTGGAATGGAGAGTGCAAATTTCTCCCCCTCCCATCGCTTCCTCCAAGTCAAGAAAGCTTTTCATTGACCCCCATTGTAAATGGACTTTTAATGTGACATTACAGCAAGTAACACGCCCTAAAATAACATTTCCCGCCCCAGAAAAAAAAAAACTTTTACTCTTACATGGTTGTAAAATAACAGTCTGAGGGAAGCAGCCATGCTCCCTCCTATTCAGCCCCTTCTCTTATTAAAGGGGAGAGACACTTATCCCTTTCCTAATAAAACGCATTTGACGGCCACGGTTCACAGCTTTCACTTCATTTTAAAGAAATATACAATCCTCTAAAGAATGAAACCTGCAAGAGAATTGAAGATATTTTCTCCTGTCTCAGTGCCTCCACCCTAAAACCTTCAATTGAATCAAACTGGGCTCAAATCAACATCTGTTCCAGTAACTGTTGTTACGTAACCATTTTGGACAGCATTTCTAAGACCAAGCATTCTCACAACTAGATAAAATAACCTCGGAGGTGGATGTCTTAAACCAGTATGGCAGCTGTTACCACAGGTCTGACCCATCTTGGGAGAAGAAGGAGAGTGAATAGAAGAGTTATGCCCTTGTTGTGCAAAGTGGCTGGAGGGAATAAGACTGGCAGGTTTTCAAACCCAAAAGGGCAAGTCCATTCAACATTAGTCAAAGCGCATACTAATAGCGTTCTATTCTCTCCAGAACTGTACCTCTGAAACATAACTCAGAATTATTCTAACATTAGACCAGAAGCTATTCATGTTGACAGGATGATAGGTGGACCTGACACCAAAGTCTGTGTGATTCTTCTGGCAGCGCGCGGGCGACGATTAAATCAAGATAATAGCCTGCCATATTTCCAGCTTCCTTCCCATTCCGTTGGAGGGTTATCATCAATAACTACAACACCATTATCATCTGCATGATAACGCCAGTGTAGCCTAGCTGGGTATGAGCCTGTGCAAGTGTATATGCTACTCAAAGTCAGAGCTCTGTTCGCAGTTAGTGAAGACAAGGAATACGTCACTGTGATTCCACTGGGTCACACAGTTGATTCCTTTGCCAGCGAACATCCCAGAATCCTTAGATGGTTTTCTTTTAGCCCATATGGAGACATCAACAATCAGAAGAATACAGAGAAAGTGCAAATGTTCTCTGATGCTTAAATGAGTTTGCTGATCCACAAAATGAAGCAGAAAACGAATGTTTATCTCAGGAGCTCTTATCATTGGATGTTTCACGGTGCTTTGCACCACTTATGCAAAAGGGATCGGTGCACAGGTGGCAGGATGGTTGAGAGGCACAAAGCTGTTACATAACTGTTTCATTAGTTCAGGGAGTTAAAAAGACATTTAGGAATAATGTTGCAATTGCAAGGCGAGAGAGAAGCAGTGCTCTCTGAGGCTTCTAGTCCACAATTCTTTTGAGTCCAACAGATTACACAGACGAGCAACCATGCTGTTTCCTGAGTCAAGTCCATGCCTATTAAATTTAACAATTTGATATCAGCTTTTAGAGCCACTTAGAGCAGATGTGAGTTCCATGCCCTCCTTCAGTTGGGAGTCTGTAATTTTCTCTGGACTGTTACACCATTCAAGAGGACATCAGTGTAAACAGAATGGAACTGCTTGGTGAGATATCACCAGATAGTTCGAATGCATCACTATGTCGCCCCCTATAAAGGCTTTTCAGACCACTAGTAAGAAGCTTTGGCTTTAAACCGCTCCTTCCACCGGGAAAAGGAACTTCAGATGACTTCTGTATCAAAGGTGAAATGCCAACAACAACTAAACCCCAAGTTAATTTGTCTGTTTATTAAAAGCACATAGTTACAAGGGAAACATGAGCGACTCAGACTAAGGAGTGTCCGTGAAAATGCTGTGGGATCTGTCAGTGAGCTTTCATTTTTGGTTTTCACAAAGTGTGACTCAACAGCACTCTGTAGATCAATGTCTTCAAATGAAACTAAAATAGTCCTCACAACACTTGCATCTTATAATGGTTTTGACTATCATTTAAATGCTGAAAAGATAAACATTAGCATCTCTGTTTTCAATTGACAGGCCAGTTCTTATGGCATCTTGTTTAGTGTTTAATATCTTCTCTGTGTGACAGTGCTGGATATGGATTTTAATACAAAGGCTGTGCCCACTTGAATATCTGATCAGGGGCTGCCCCGGCCCACGCTTTGGACACACTTGATCGGGCGTAAGTGAAAATCTGCTGCAGACTCTGTGAACCTTTTGAGTACATCGAAACATTTTACACAGAAGGATGAGTGTGGCTACATTTCTTTCCTTCGAAAAAAAAATCTACTGTTGTGTATTGAGATGATTTGGTCCAGATCCAGGTTTTGGATGGAAGACTCCACCATTCAAAACAGTCAAATAAACGTGTCACCAAAAATCACAGCACAAAGCTATGAAGACAATCCATAATAATAACTGAATAATACGAGGTATAGTGCTGTAAATAAAAAGCTATGTTTAATGGCCAGATCTTGTCTAATCTAGTTCAGTAGTTGCTCTGGTTTCCTTCCACAGTGCTTATATCAGATGATGCGTGCCCATAGGTGCGAGTATCGGCGTGGTCGCGACCTTCTCTTCCAGTCACGGTAATAAGCAGAAGGAAACAAAATGGATCGGCACTGTACCAGACAGCAAAGTTTTACTCGGCTACTGCCAACTACGCAAACGTGCTTATACTAATGCCAGACATTATGGGTCGCAGCTGCGTGGGAGAGTGGGCTGACTGGAGTTACTGTAGCTACAGTGGCCAGTGGGGGTGTTACCTATTACTGGTTAACTGGGACGTCAACACAAGCTTCCTTTTCCAAAATGACTTTGCGCACCTCCGCCTTGAAACGCTGTCGCACTTACAAACCGACCACACGTGTTGTTGTTTGTCCTCGCTCAGGTCGACATACCGCGAATCTTACTTCCTAAAAACTGTCAACCGAACAGCAGCGAGGGCTAGGAGGAATGATCTCACCACAAGTGCGTGTGTGTGTGTGTGTGCGTGTGATTCTCACAGGCTGCCTTCTGCTGCTGTAAGCAACACTCCACTAAGAAATATCACCTCGCGCACAGAACACACTCAGCAACAAGGGATAAAATTAGCGCAAAGCGGATGCACAGTCTCCACACTAACCCGCTCCGATATGATCTCGCTGCCGATGACAGGCCTACGCACATTAATAGAGACTATTTGAAATTAAGCTACGTAGGCTACTTACCCCAAAAGCGCGTCCCAACTGCGTTAAGACAGGAGGTTAAGGTGTTTCTGTCCGGCTCTCCCGCCTCGCTCTGACACGGATCCTCCGCCTCTGGAGCAGTAATGTCCCTGTGGTTGCATCATGGAGACAAGCGAGGGTTAGAGGACCTCCTAAATCCGAGTTTCGGGCTCATCGGAGCGCGGAGGCTACTGTGCAACAACATTGGCGCGGGTGTTTTCATAATCATACAGTCGACGCATCCCCGGCTGGCAGCTAGGTGGCGCGCTGGCTCTTGTGTTGGCGAAAGTTACGCCGTCAGTAAAACGAGCCCGTCCGTGGCGCTGATGTGCCACTACGACCGTGTGCGCGAGGAATTCAACTGCGTGGCCATTTTCGTGGAGGGGAGCGAGGAGACGACCGCGGCGTGGATCTCATCACACGCGACACGGGAGGAGGACGGATATTTAGTTGCTCAATAAAATGGCGACGATTGGGACCCAGAGGGGTGTAAGGATTTAGGGAATCAAATGACGTCTTAGATATCAGGACTCCCTCTAGAGTCCTTCATCTTAACTCTCAGCAGCAGGGGGAATGACGGAAAATAAAAGCGCGCTGTTATTTGCAGTTCTCTCGCAGAGTGTATTTATTAAAGACAAGCTGAAACTTTTTTTTTTTTTTACTTTAACGTGTCACACACGGGGCTAATGTATTAAACAGTCTTATGAATAGATGCGAATGTGTTCCAAATGTACTATCACAGAAGGTGATAATTGTTAAACTCAACTAAGTAAATATACGTCACATTTTTATGAACTAATAAGAGTATTGATGATCATACATCAAGCATTTTCTCCAAGGTCGGGTTGTGGAAGCAACCCCAGGGTAAAATCCTCCCAGATACCCTGAACAATACAGGATGGCCAACCTCTTGTTTCCACAGTCAAATCACACAAAAACGGAACATGTCATCAGCTCTCTGTCATAACAAATTGGGGTCATCCTGGAGCACAGCTTTGATAATCGATGTCAGTTTGATCATTCTGAGTCCTGACCACACCAAGTCAAGCCAGATGATTCACCAGAGTCCAGAGCTTGGAAACCCGATCTATTTGTCCTTCATAACCGAAATGTCTAGTCAAGGCAGTGATGTCACAAAATGAGGGGCATGGCTGAAAGAACGGTGACATTATATACTGCCTCGATGCTTCTGTTACAGCATCCAAACTGCAGCTTCTGTGTCATCTTGCAGTAGTGAGTGGTGAATGACAGGTTATTAAAAAAAACACACAAAAAAACGGCTGGTCTGATACAGCTTGATCATGTAACCCTGATCTGCATCATGTTGTCTTTGTAATCCAATCTGATATACTCAGATTTGAACACTTTCTATAGTCATAGTGATAAAACCCAAATTACCATCCATTACCATCCAACTTGTAATCCTTTTTTGGGCCACACTATCAGCCTTGCCCCCTCATACATATTCTGCACTCAACCATTTTTAATTTATGATTAGATTTATTTATTTATTCCTATTAATGCAGCAGTGTAGAAGAAATATTAACGATTAAAACATATGTAAACAAATGAACAGCAAGTGATTATTAAAAAGACCTTTCAGGGTGATCACTTGAATTTAAACCGATCATAAAAACATAACAGTAAAAAGGAAGAAAAATACACTCATTGAAGTATTTAGACAGTCACGTCAAACGTAATGGTCATCTGCAATAAATTTGAAATAAACCATAGATATATTGTTTCGTTATGACAGTGTTATTTGATGCTAATATAATGGGTTTGTAGTCGAGTTTTGTCATTGTTCATTTCTGTTGTGTTGTGACATATTTTGACAGTCCTGACGGCACCACTTACGAAAACGCACATGACACGTCACTTCCGGCAGCCCGGAGCATGATGGCGGTGTCCATAACAGCCCCGCACATTGACTTCTAGTTGTTTAGCTCGGACTCGTTCATTAACGAGGGAATACTCGTCACTGGCGATCTTAATACTTTCGGATTTATAAATGACATAAAGCGCAGGTAAAACAAACCCTTGTGATACAATAACGTGCTTGTATTGCTTGGCGCAAACAAGCCGGCTGCAGCTAGCGTGTGGCTAATTGCTACACAAGGTTACAAGACCCATCGGGGAATTAATGGATCACAATTCGGCAGGTCCCTTGTCTGAAATATGACCTTTTATTGTTTGTCTTTTAAATGTCAGGTCATGGCGTTGCACAGGGTGTCATTCGGACTGCGCCAAACGGTGAGTTTTGCACATCGTTTTTAGCTCGTAATGTTTATTCTCCCTTGTAGTAGTTCAAGTTGTAAAGCGTTGCCCCACTGAGACTCGTACTGTAATATTGCATTTTAAGGTATTAACCGCTCAAACTGCAGTAGCGTTTAAGCAATTGTGTTACATTGTTGTTTCTAATGTTGTTCTAATTTGATGTGTATGGGACCTCACCTGATATTCTTATGTCTTGCAGGTTGCATGTGCTCGATCGCTTCACACCGCTGGAATCTGTCACCAACAGGAGGCGGCGTATTCCACAATAGAGTCTGAACCCGAACCTTTCTCAGTCTTCAGAACACAGGAGAGTGATCCGGTAAGTCATTTGCGTTGTCCTAACTGCCCGCTGTTATTTAAATATGTAACAAGTGTGAGGGCAATGCTGTGCCTCTTTCCAGGCACGTCAGACTGAAAAACACATCGGGCAGTATTACACCATACCTGCCGCACACATCCGCACCCTGTTCCCTCATGGCCTTCCAAGGCGCTACCACAAGCAGGTTTGATCCTCTTCTACTGTACAAACCTAAGAAACAGTTAACCTTTGATGCATTTGTCTAAATGAACAATTGTATCTGTTTTTAGATCAAAACATTTAATGAAGCGAGTGTGATGGTGAGACAGCCTGCGTTAGAGGTCATCTCTTACCTGAAGAACGTCGATGCAAGCAAACCCGTCCAAAGATTTGTATTCTGTATCCTTCAAGTATGTGCTGGCTTGCTAGTGAACCCAACGCCATATGCCTTTAAAGTCAAAAGTTGTGAACCTTATCCGGCCGCTCAGATGGCTTGAAAGGCAGCGGAAAGACCATGTCTCTCTTCCACACAGTGCACTACTGCTATACTCAAGGCTGGCTGGTGCTGCATGTGCCTGATGGTGAGTGAAAGACCCAGAAACATGTTACAACACATGTCACACACCTCTGTCTTCTCAACAGCCCACCTCTGGGTGAAGAACTGCAAGGAGCTGCTGTCTTCGTCTTTTAACTCGGCTCGCTTTGACCAACCGCTCCAGGCTGCCGAATGGTTACAAAACTTCAAAAAAACAAATGAGCCCTTTCTCTCCAAGGTACATGTATGATTGAAGGCAGGTGTAATTGTGCATATTTGATATTTTTATATATATATATATATATACACACACACACATTGGTGGTGGGACTTTAACAAAGTAAAATTATTATTAATTAGTCAATCGTAAGTCACACGTTAAAATATTTTAATCGCATTTAATTGTTTAATTTAATTTAATTGAACAGTTTGCTCTCCAGAGAACAGGGAACCTCTGTAAGTGCAGGAGTTC
Organism: Synchiropus splendidus; assembly: GCF_027744825.2. Lineage (NCBI taxonomy): Eukaryota > Metazoa > Chordata > Actinopteri > Syngnathiformes > Callionymidae > Synchiropus > Synchiropus splendidus. The sequence continues at coordinate 13,880,108 of NC_071348.1, forward strand.
CTGGTCCACTGATCACACTGATGCACAAGACACGTGGCAGATAGGATGATAACAACAACAACAACAAACATGGAGGAATCCCTGAACAAAAGCAAACAAAAGCATCTGTTTGCTTTTGTTCAGGGAGGTTTTTCACTACACAATGGCCAGGGTTTCCACTACTCTGAATGGACTTGAAATTCTTATAAAATTGAAATTCTTAGGCAAATATTTTCAAGACACTTAAGTTTAAATAAGGAGATATAAAAACTTGAACATAGCCACCATCATGATTTATTGTGCTATTTTTTTTAAAGCAAAATAAACAATATTTTGTTGTTTAAATGTATGTATGGGTCCATCATTTGATTCAGTAATATACCAAATTCATTCAAATTGAAAAATGTGGCTTCTTGTGGTAAATATTCTTATACCACAACACACACACAACTGTGATTAATTGAGAATCCCACCCCTAATATATATATATATATATATATATATATATATATATAGATGTAGATATTCTAAAATTGTTTTACTCATGATCGTATTTGTTACTTAGCAGAACCAAGGCGTGGTGTCTTACATGAGTGTCGTCATTTCCTAGATAAAAATCAAGCAGCGCTACGTTTGGACAAAGCGAGAGTTCACAGAAGAGGGCAGTCATCTGGGAGAGCTGGTGGATCAGGTTTGTTTCTTCCCTTTCTTGTAGGAATGCTCCCATCTAAATTGGGAGGGATTTCATGTTGTTTATATCTCAGATATCGGTTCAGTGTGGTTCCACATTCATATTTCTCCGATTCAGGTTTCAGCTCTCAGCTTGCTTGTGCTTAGTGTCATTGCGACACAGTAATGCATATGTATAGCATTTTCAGCATGTTTTTCAGTGTGTGACATAAGAGAATATTGCTCTTAATTCAAACATGACAACACCTCAGGTTTGCTCAGGATATTTCTATGTAGTACAGGAATATGTTTTACTGTAACACTTTGCTTTTGTCCCTGTTTGTAAGTCAGGAGTGTCAGTAGGATTTCTATCTTTAATGAACTCGTAACTAGCAACTGTGTTGATCTTTTCCCAAATTTTCTCCATTGTGGGAAGAATAAAGGCCGTCTAATCTAATCCTTTCACCACTTGAGGCGTTTGGGAAAAAAAGCTTGCATGCTGTGTCGTGAAAGGTTTAGTGTAAATGATCCAGATGAACTGTGGCATCTGCACAATAATGTCTAATTTTGTTTACAAGCTCTGTTTCATTCAGCTGAATAACTTTGCCTCGTCTCCGCTGCAGGGCATCTCTCGAGTCAAGAGCAGCAGCGATGTGGTCGGGGCGGTGTTCAAGGAGCTGAGGCTACAGAGTGGGCAGCCCGGGTCCAACTTCCGTCTGGCCGTGGCTGTAGACGGTGTCAATGCCCTGTGGGGACATACCACTATCAAGAAGGAGGATAAAAGCCCAGTGAGCTCAGATCTCATATAGTCGTCTGTTGCTCCTTCGCTGCGGTGGCTGACCATGTTGTCACTTGTTCAGGTGGATCCACAGGAGCTCACTTTAGTTTATAATCTGAGGAAGCTGATGAGAAACGACTGGGTGAGCACAGCAGAAACACTCAGGCGTCACTCTATACTTTTGTTTTACAGCTTCATCTTTGTTGTTGTAGGTCGGTGGTGCTGTCATTACCAGTGTGACACAAACAGGGTCTCTGTTTACTCCAAAAACCTCGTACCTGCCTCACGAGCTGCTTGGAGAGGTTGGTGTTTTTCGAGCAATGACTTCAGAGTAGGTTAAGGGTAGAATGAGGTGTTTCAGTGGCGCTGTGATAATAATGGCCGCAAGTTAAAGCTTGCATGCTGTAGTGAATCATGGGAACAAATAATAAAGTAAACCCATGAAACATGATTGTTTCTCTGACACTACAAGCTGCATCAATTTAGGTGTCTTCATGAATTTGTTTGAATTTATTGATCACAATGTCATTGACTTGTCGATGTGATTTTCTCACCAGGAGGGTTTTGACTGCATGGAACCGTTCCTCCCAGTGTCTGTGCCAAACTACAGCGAAAAGGAGTTTGAAAGTTGCTATCTCTATTATATCGATCGGAACTGGCTGCAGCATCCGCAGAGTAAGCATTTATTCTCCAAAGAAAAATAACATCTGAGCAGCCGTTGTTGACGTGTCATGTTCCTCATCAGGTCGGACAGAAGATGGGAAGAAGGAACTCATCTTTTTGAGCAACAGGAACCCGTGGGCTCTGGAAAAGATTTGTGCCTCTCTATGAAGTCATAGTAATGAACACAAAACTATCCATCTGTGATGTGTACCTCTGTAAATTATCATTCATCTTTCATAATAAAACTTCCAGGCTGAAATTGTTGTTTTTGCCACCGTTTGTTCAGCAGACAGGTTTGTGCTTGTGGAAAGTTCCATCTTTTCGTTGAAAGTGTTGAGGTATGATGTCAATGGGGAGCGGTTTAGAATTATGTCAAGCATTGTCAGTCATCCCTGCTCTTTTTTAACTGAACATGATCTTAATATTCATTTATTACTTTCATTTTATTTCCCAAACAAATTAAACCAGTAAGGTTTGCCCAGAGGTATTGTTAACATGACTGCAGTGGCTTTAGGAAATAATGACTTTTCTGGTACAGAGCCCTAGACCTGACATGGTAAAAATAAAAATTTAAGCTTGCATGCTGTAGTGAATCATGGGAACGAATACTAAAGTAAACCCATGAAACAAGCAAAAGGTGCGCACAAAATACAAATGTGTGGCCGGGAAGTCGGCGCTACCCACCGAGGACCACCTCTAGTCCCTGCAATAGCACATGAGGTTGTACTTTTATGGACTAAACATGGAAGTTTGTACAAAACCTTGGTGTTCTTTCTGCTATATTATATACATCCTTCATGTCTAACACACCCCTGTTTCTTGTGCCGGGTTCAGCAGTGTGGCGCCTGTGGGGACAATAGAAGTAGCTGACAGAACTGTTTAAAAATAAATTTTGAAAATTTCTGATAGATTTCTTTTGTTTCCTTAACTAATCAATAATGTAATCAGTGCATTGGAGGAATATAATTTATCGTCCATAATAATAGTAATAATAATAACAATCCACAAGGTTTTGTTTTTGGAAACCCACAAGCGTCAGATAGTTTATCATGTCATGTGCTGCGTACTGTTACACACGAAGCTCCTCAACAGCACCCCCTGCAGTATCTCTTCGATAGTTCATCCCGTCCACGTGACTGGTCACATGACAGTGTGTCCAAAACATCGTGGCTGTTGGTGAAGTAGGTTGCAGGTAACGCTGACATTTGGATCTACTCTGACTGATAGAAATTGCAAGCTCAGCTGTCCTGGTCTCAAATCCTGAACACCAAAATGGACGACTGAGTGGCGCGACGGCTTCGTTGGTCTGGTTCTGGTAGCACTTCCTGGCTGTGAGCAAAAGTTCCAATGGCATCTGCACCGGCTCTGTTGGCTCTGGTTTGCCTCGCAGCAGCTGTAGTCTGCTCTCCAGGTGACGTTTTCTCTGGCTCAAAGCTTCAATGATTCATAAACACTTCAAGTTTTGAATGTTTTGCAGTGGGCACTAACTGCGTTGCGAAGAACTTTGGCTACGATTCAGTGGTGTGCGAGTGTAATTCCACCTACTGTGACAGTGTTGGGTCAGTCACGCTCCCCCAACTGGGTCAGTACTCCTCCTACCTGAGCAGCAAAGCAGGGAGTCGACTACATCCAAGTCATGGTCACTTCCAAGTGAACAGCACTGGTGCAGGTGAGTGGAGCGGAGCTGGCCCTGGTCACGTGGCCACTCCCCGCTATGCGTGCAGGCCAGGTGACTCTACCTGTCACAGGCCTCAGGTTGACCATCCTCACCTATCAGAAGTATCAGAGGATCCGGGGATTTGGTGGTGCCATGACAGATGCAGCAGCCATCAACGTCCTCTCGCTGTCTCCTGGAACACAGGACCAGCTGCTGAGACAGTATTTCTCCAGCGAAGGTGGACACTCTAGAGGCAGCGGATGAGAGTCATTTCAACTGATGTCAAGCTTGTGTGAGGCAGGTATCGGCTACACCGTGGTGCGCCTGCCTGTGGCCAGCTGCGACTTCTCCACCCGGCTCTACACCTACGCTGACACGGAGGGTGACTTCAACCTGGACAACTTCACGTTAGCCCCAGAGGATGTCAACATGAAGGTTTGTGACTCTGCTGCCTCGCGCGTAATCGTCTTCTCACTCGTGCCCCCGACCCCCCCCCCCCCCCCCAGATCCCTCTGCTGCAGCGAGCCCAGGCCCTGTCGCCCCAGCCTCTGTCTCTGCTGGCCAGCGCCTGGAGCGCCCCCTCATGGCTGAAAACTAACGGTGCACTCATAGGAAAGGGCTCTCTGAAGGGCGAGCCTGGAGGGAAGGAGTATAAAACATGGGCTAATTATTACATCAGGTGTCATGTTGCTTTTCAAACAGTGGGTTGCGTGGAAGTCAACTGTCTCCTGACAGCTGTGTCCTCCTCCGCTGTCAGGTTCCTGCAGGAATATGCTAAACATAACTTGACCTTTTGGGCACTCACCACTGGGAATGAGCCCTCCGCGGGGCACATCACGAATTACAGGTGGGCCCTCAAGGACGTCATTATGTTTGTGTCTCTTCCTCTCCTGTGGCTGAAGTGAAACGTGTTTGTATTGGCTGTAGTTTCCAGGCTCTTGGCTTCACGGCGGAGCAGCAGAGGGACTGGGTGGCCCTGGATCTGGGTCCCGCGCTGCACGCCTCGTCCTTCCCGCACACGCACGTCCTCATTCTGGACGACAACCGGCTGCTGCTGCCGTACTGGGCCAAAGTGGTGAGGGACATTTGTTTCCCACGCAAAACTGGTAGTCCGTGTGGGGAGATGTGTCGCTCCCCTAAGTAGAGAGAGCGCTAACACAAAGTCTCCTGCCCTCAGGTTCTCAGCGATATCCAAGCCGGGCGCTACATTCACGGCGTGGCGGTCCACTGGTACATGGACAGCTTTGTTCCAGCCGAGTCCAGCCTGGGAGCCGTCCACCACTTGTACCCGGAGTACTACCTCTTCGGCACCGAGGCCTGCAGCGGCTGGAGCGCTCTGGATCGAGGTGTGAAGCTGGGTGACTGGGGCCGGGCCGAGGCGTACGCACATGACATCCTGGAGGTGAGCTGTCAGAGGAGTGCAGCCAAGTCAGTCAGACAGATGTGTTACCCGAGTTCTTCAGAACCATGACTCATCACCTTTTGACCTTGTTAAATGACCTCTAGTGGGTCCCTCCTCCATTTGCCCGTGGACATCAACCCTGAGGCCATTTTTGTTTAATAGATTTAGGATTTCTGTCGTTGTGACCTGAAATATTTCCCAGGACTTAAATCACCATGTTGTGGGCTGGACCGACTGGAACTTGGCGCTGGACCAGACTGGAGGGCCGAGCTGGGTGAAAAATTTTGTAGACAGCCCCGTCATAGTCGACGCAAAGCGCGACGTGTTCTACAAGCAGCCGAGCTTCTATGCAATGGCCCACTTCAGGTAGGGTTTTCCTATGTTAGCGTTTGTACCAGGTCGAGCGTCAACCTTTATGAAACTTTCACACAGTAAGTTCCTGTTGGAGGGCTCTCAGAGAACTGGTGTGTCGGCTAGTGAAAAGACTCAACTGGAATTCTCTGCGTTCATCAGACCAGACAGCTCAGTCGTGCTCATCGTCCTCAACAGGTGTGTTTTTGGCAGAACTAAGAATCCTAGAACTTGTTGCAAGCATTTCCCCTCACTACAACAAGCAGCGTTGGAAGTGGGATGCGTGGCATGAAACTATGCTCTGGGGTGATATTTCACAAACACAAATATGTAAGCATTGAACTCCTTCTTGGACATGAGAAATGATATAACATAAACAATAATATTGGCTCACATGCAGCCAGCACTTTACTCTGGGAGCGAAATGACGTGGGTCTCGTGTTTGCTGTGTGAGGGTTTGCACTGATGCAGAAGGTTGACTAAGGACAGAGTTCTCTCATTGAAATGTGGAGGCTGATGCTGGTGATGATAATCATCATTTCTTCTTGTAGGTCGTCCACAGAGGTGCAGTTTGAGGTGTGGTATCCAGGTGTCGGGTACATCCCCGCTACTGCTCCTGCACATTCCATCCTCACACTCGCCTGGAACACAGGCTGATCAGATTTCACCTGAATATTGCTTCAGTAAAACTCAGGGTACCTTTACTAAAATGCAGATCACATCCCTCAAATGTTTTTAGCTTGATCCATAAATCCGTTCTTCATCTGTAACCTTCGAAGTGGGACTTCATCAAAGGCTTTATTCTCAAATGTATTAATAGATCTGTGAATACTTCATCATATCATATCAAAAGATCTACAGAGTTGGTACGATTAAAAAATACCGTCTGTTGTGCAGATGCATAATTCTAGTGGAGAATCACGAATGTTGAATGCACTGAAGAAACCTGCAATGTGAAAATGTTGTGCCTCGAATGTGTGTATCTTCTAACGGAAAACAATATTACAATGCAGGATTTCATGTTCACGTTTGTCATGCTTTTTTTCCGGCTGCTGATCTTGAACATCAGATGTGACCCCTGCAGAAGTAGATCTTCAGTGACATAATTCATTCCAAATTCCAGGTTTTCGGTTAGTATCTTATCTGGAGATTGATTTATGAATTTCATATTAGCATAACTATTTGACACAGTCCTCACCGCTAACTGCAAATGAGTTATGACTTCTAATTGAGGTGTTCTGCTTGAAGATGTTTTCAATAATTTTACCTGAAGAAACTTGAAATTGATAATCTAACATTTGTGAATGACAAAGTTCATTTGCATTTCGATTAACTACACGCAAGCTTTTTTTTTGTCAATTTATTATGACATCTTAAACATGTTCTTTTCATATATAATATACAGTTTGATAACCAGGTTTTTCACATTTGTGTTTCCATTCCAATGTATTTTTTTCCTTGTCAACCATAAGTTGTTGGACTAGAAGTATTTACATTATTAAAAAAGCAATAAAAATGTCAAACAAAAGACAGTTGGAGGAATAAAATGTCACAAAGATGTCATCTTGTTCGTAATATTTACACCAAGTGGGGTCAACGTTGAAATAAAACGTTCTTAGCTAATGGCTAAAACGTTTTTAGCCGTTAGCTAACAGGGGACGTCACATGATCACAAGTCCAGTGCCAAAAGAGTTAGTAGATACTTCTCCCACCGTGAGCTCCACACTGAGCTGGGTTTCTGTAAAGTTAACGGCATTTGAAATAACCAGGAGCTGAGTAAAGTCAATCACTCTGACATGGTTGCGGGAGGAATTTGTCCATACACTTTCTGGCCCCTTTAAAGTGAGGGAGAATCTCTGGTGCCTTGCAGGGCTCAGTTACAGCTTTCAGCAAATCTATTAAAAAGTACAAAGGGGGCGTTGCATGACCCAAGATCTTGGCCTTTCTCCACTTGAGTGTAGTGCAGCAGTGCATTTTCAGAGATGAAAAACGTGACGGACAGAACGACTAGGTGGGATGGAGCATCAAATCTGTAGGTATCAAAAGACTATCAGGCCTCATCAGAGGGTTAAGACGTCAGTGTTTGTGGACACGATCAGGAGAAGGCATTAGAATCAGAAATACAAAGCAAATATGATTATGACTGCATCAGAGGTAAATGGGGTATTGTGGCGTGGGGAGAAGTGTCTGGGCTTCTCTCTGGCTGTTGGGTGTAGGCGAGGAGGAGACTGCTGCGGTCTTCTCAGAAGGACCATCTCTCCTGTGTTCGGGGGTCCATAGACAGGGTGGGGGACTCTGATGGTGGCTGGCTGCTGCTGTCTTCTCCATTCAAACTCTTCCTACACACTGGACAGGTGTCGTGCTGCAGACAGGACGTCGACAGGTTAGAGAAAGCTCTCGCTCCTCTCCACTCCTGGATATTGAGGAACACCAGGATCGAACTCTTTGTTTGCCTTTGAGTAAATGATTGAAAAGCTGATGGAATTTGGAAATTACAACGTCTCTCATGACATCTCACGTTGCCAGGGCCAGCCTCAAAAGCACAACTTAATCTGAAATTGGGATCAGTACTCATACTAGACTGACCCACTGACATCTAGTCATTCCATAGTGCAACTAGAAAAGCAGAAACCAGCAAGCTGCTTCAGTCCACGCCCAACAAACTCTCTCAATGTTAAAGAATATTTCAAATAATAAAAAATATATATGATAAAAAAAACTCCAGGATACAGATGGTGATCAAGTTATTTTGAATACAGACAAACAAGCCAAGCGCAACTCACCATTTCCAGCCATGGTACTATACAGTCTGAATGAAAGAAGTGGTTACAGGGGAGCTGTCTGACTGGCTCTCCCACTGAGAAGTCCTCTTTGCACACTGGGCATTCCATACAACAGTCTGCAGAAGAAACACAGACCATTACCACCCAACCTTTGGACCAAACAATGATTTGCTGAATACAAGCAGAGCTGGAAACGGTCAGCAGAAGGAAATCCAAGAAAATGGACTAGACTCATGTCACTTTACAGTTACTTCCGTCCCAAACCCTTCAAGATGAAGTTCGTGTAAGGCTATACAGTTGGACTTGTCACCTTGTTTTCAACGGACCATACTCTCTTGCAATTCATGGGAAGGCTACTTTAGGGTTTACATTGCATGAAATATAAAATGTTTATAACAAAGTAGCGGCTGTAGTAGTTGCTGTGGCACAGAGGTTTCTAGTAGGAACGGATGCTATCACAGTGCACCTATTTGCAGCAGTTGTATCAGTGAAGTGGTATTAGTAGTAGTGAGAGTACCAGCTGTGGAAGTAGCATTAGGAACAGTGACTCAGCTCAAAGGTGAAGCTAATTCAGGTGGTAACCTGTAGTACTGTCAAAAGAGTGTCTGACCTGCTTGTTCCTGAGAAATATTAACGGTGGGGAGAGAAGAAATCTTCTCCTTCTCAGCTGGAGGAGGTCCAGTGTTCTCCAGCTGGCCTAGTAACTAGACAAACAAGAAGAGGTTTCAGCAACACGCTCAAACACACATGACTGTGACAGCACGCAAACCTGGGCTCACCTGTGTGATGACTGCATCTAACCCTCCCTGGCCCCAGGCATAGTCCCCTGGATTAGAATGCAGCATACCTGTCCTGAAACAAGCACAAAGGAAATTGTTCAAATTGGCAGACATTTTCAACCCATTTAAGTAGTAACTCAAGTGTGTGCTTTTAGGAAATCCCACACACCCCTTCTAGCTAAGGTCCAGAGATGACCCAGACTTTACTTGTCCTAGAGTTTGACACCTGCCTTAGGACCGGGTGATATGGGAAACATCATGTCACAATTGTATTTTCTTTTAAATGGATGATGTCAGGATATATATCACAGCATTAAACAAAGGACGATCTTAAATGTTCCCTCAAGTTAAAATCGAAGACGTCCAAAGGTCAGCAGGAAACACCACAGCGCAGTCTCTCAGTGGGGAAATCCTATGGCAGTTTGAAAGTTATACAGAGCTATTATATATTTTGCTGGGCTATAGACTGCTTCCTTGAAGGGGTTCAATTTATATCCAGACATTCAGAGGAACTGACACAGCCCCTACTAATAACTTGTAGCTGCAATAAAGCTTCCTGTATTTCCCAGTGCCACACTCACATCACAGGGCCTGATGCAGTGTTTATCATTCACTTGTGTCTCCAGACACTTTCCCCCACTTTTTCTTCTGCAGGTCTTCAAAGTCCACAGGGCTTAGGCCTGTTTCCACCTTTCATCAGCACATTAATAATCTACTAGAGGAGTACTATAATATTAGCAGCATGAATGAGTCGCTCTGATGTCAGACTGACAGCAAGCAGTTTCTTCACGTGGTTAGTGGTAGCAGGATGACTAAGCCCGTGAATACAGCATGAAAGAGCAACTCATTTCCAAAACTGTCCAAATACTTGGACTGACTCAAGCTATGTCTCAAACATTGAAGTCCTCCTCTCAATGATGCAGTCAGTGCCTTATCATGATGACGCTGCATTTTGAAGTTATTGCTTTATAAAGCCCCCCCCCACTGAAATCTCAGTGAACCAGAGGCCTCACAGTGTCTTCAGACAGAGGGCAGTACCACCCATCAATGACGTTTAAAATTTAGCTGAATACATTACTACTTTTCAGTTTCAGTTCCTCTAACTGGTTTTCGGAAGTCCACACGTAGCTTGCTCAATGGGAATGAGGCAGCCAACATCTGGTGATGCCAGGCAGTACAGTTTTGTGCAGGGATTTGTAATGTTTTCACTGGTTACCTTTTTGTCAATATTAATGTTTCATGTGTGGTAAAATTTGTTTTTAAAATCCTCCCTGAAATGTCATCAGAAAATGGCAGATGGGACAAATTCTGCACAGAAACTAGTTTTACTCAGCAGAGGAGTCGTTCATTCTAAATAATCGGGCCACAACTTGAGCTGCCATAGCAGACATTTGAAGTGCCAGCTCAGACACAACATTACAATTGCGACAAAAGATGTGTTCCACTCAACTCATACCAAGACAGTGGAGGGGAGCCGGGAACTCCAGAGTTGGCGAAGAGACCAGCGAGGAACTGTTGAACGATCCTAAAACCACAAGAAAGAATAAAACAAATAACTCCAACCAGAAACACCAGTCTGCTCCAGCAGCATTTTGTTGGTCCCTTTTTTTTATCGTGGAAGGGAGACCACACAATCTCAGGATGCTATTTTTGAAAGGTACGTGACACTCACCCCTCGACGGCAGGTGAGCGGTCAGGTCTACTGCTGACTCTGGACCGATACCTCCTCTGGCTGTGCACTCGGGGATTCCGGCTGGGAGTCCAGTGATCACCAGCTCCCAAGGAGCCACCCATAGACCCGCCAAGACCAGCTGGGACGGATCCTCCGATCGGCGCGCTGCCAAATGCTGCCAGATCATTGAGACCCCCCAAACGTCCTCCAGGCAGTCGTGGCTCTGAATCTGGATTGTCGTTGTCTGTAGTGAACGGTCGCTCCAGTAACAACAAGTGCCATAACTAGCAAACAAAAACATGAGCCACAACATTAACAATGAAACCCAACAGCAAATCCCAAATCAAGCATGAGTCAGCTGAGAGAAAGGACAGTAACTCATACCTCTGCAAACTGGTTTGCTGCTTCATCTATCCCATTTGCACCAGTCTCTAGAAGACTTAAAAAAAAACATGGTGTCAGTCGCAATATATTTGATCAGTTTTCCTGATGTTATAGTTATGGCTGTAAACACATGGAAACCATCTCTTAGCAAGGTGACAAGACTTCATTGGTCAAGTAAGAAATACATATGTTATTAGATGATAACAAGCAACACCATCTCCAGACAGAGGAGTAGTTTCAGCGACAGACTGCTGTCATTGTCCTGCTCCACAGACAGACTGAGGAGATCGTTCCTCCCTCACGCCATTCGGCTCTTCAACATCTCTCGGGAAGGACGATAAAATGGACAAATACACTCTAGACTCACTACACACTCACACCAAAGACACACGTGCACTTTAGTTTGTGACACACACACACATTCACATGCTGAACTGTTGTTATTTATTTTAATTTTATTTTAATTTAATTAATTTAATTTAATTTCTTATTTTTATTTTAATTTCCTATCTCATTGTAGCATTTTTTTTTTAATTAATTAATTAATTAATTTTTTTTTTTTTTTTTTACTTGCTCTTATGTTTCCACCTGTCATGCTGCTGGAAATGGGAATTTCTCTTCAGAGATCAATAAAGTATCTATCTATCTATCTATCTATCTATTTTTATTCACCTTAACTGTTGAGTTACAATACCAACCACTTATCCTGCGTGATCAAACCAATACCTATTTTCCTTGACACATCAAAACAAGTAAATGTCACACTTCAGGCAGGGACGTGTTCAGCACACGGTATTCCGCAGGGAGCCTGACATGGAGGGGCTGATCCTTATCCCTGCTGCTTTAAAGCCAGATGCAACAATATTGTACAGCCATCCTCCCTTCCTCGTCTCCTCGAGCAAACCCACAAGAATCCTGGTTCCTTTTAGACCTGTCCTCTTCTTTGCTGATAGGTGTGTGACAGAGAGAATTAACCCCGGTGGTCACATATTTTGTCTAACTAACAGCCACAAATCAGGCTGGAAATAAACAACCGATTTTGTTTGTGACAACACACATTTTTCTCGTTTTCCCTAAAAGATGCCTGAATGTTTCTAGATTGTTTAGCAAAAGAATTCATTAAATTGTTTAATATCCATTTTAACAAATGGATTTTTACCTATGCTGACATCTAAAGTGAACTGTGGGATACGTTTCGGAGTAGACATACCTGGAGTCTTCAGTTACTTCCTCTATGAAGCCAGAATCACATCTTGGACAGATAAACTCCTAGAAAAAAAGGATCAATACTTAAAGAAGGTAATATTGACATGACGTAATGTAAATACATTTTGTAAATATTCCAGTAGCCTTTGTTCTCAAAACACAAAAGTCAGTCAAGTTGTTCATTTATATTTATATTAGACCTTCAAACGAAACATGCATTCCTAAATCTAAAGTGAATAAAAGCCAATAAACCCACAAAAAAGTATTCTTGTCCTAATGGCTCAAGACCATTTAGCCACAATAGATGGTTAACAATGTAAGAGATACCGATAGTTTGGTAGAACACTTGCGGTGCAGGTAGTTATATTCAAATAGTACATTCAAATATTGTGTGCATCCTTAAATATTGTGGCTCCTCTTTGATTACCGCTAAAAGTGAATAACTCCATAAAACAGACAGTTTTATAAACATTCACATTATTTAACTGATGCAGTAAGGCATACACATTAGTCTTCTTAAATGGATTAAGCTATTGAACATAAAATAAGCATTCATTATTTTAGAAAGGTGCTGTCTCCCTTAGCCAAAGCATTAATTACAGTGCATCGAATTTATTTCAACTTTATAATAGCATTCAGATGTATATGCTAGTTGTATTTGTGTCAGTCCGATTTTTGAAGTTATTATTCATATGAACAAAACCATGGAGGTAGAGCAGGTCAGCCAACCACACCTCAAATGAAAAAGCAGTCTTTACCAAAGATTTGCTGACAGGCTGTTAGCTAGAGAGGCGTCTAAACTGAAAGACATAAGAAATTGGTCGCCCTGTTTTTTCAGCAGGAAACCCTAAATTTCTGTTCTTCGCACCTCTATAGTGCCCTTATCATAGTGCCATAGTGCATACAGGATTCATGAAAAGGAAATCCCCCCCCAATATTTTTTCTGAATTTCCGGTAAACCAAAATTCTGATTCTCATGCATTTGTGGTCCTGCAGCTTTGCATTTGTTCTCAAGCTAAACCATCTTAAGGTTTTCCACTAATCCAGACATGTCAAAATATGGATCGCGGGCCAACTGACTCTCTTTTTAATGGCCCGCGGCAAATTTAAAAAATGTAATTGAATACACAAATGCTCGAGCTTAACTCACGGCTCTTGCGCTTGTGCAGGACATCTGAGTTTGAACACATGATTGATCCAGCCACTGTGAAGTACAAGTAATGTCACCTCCATGACATGTGGTGGTCCTGTGAGTTCTTTAGTCGCTCCGGTTTAATTGCCGGAAGAGTAGTAGACTATGGAGGTGGAAAGCAGCGAGGAGCATTTCGGACTGTTGCATTCAACTCGGTACTCAGCAATGGAGCCAATTCATCACCTAGTTTAACGTAAGAGCCAGAGTCAGCGAATCTGAGTGATGGTGACAGCCATCATCATCATGGAGCATCGTCGTCAACATGCTTCCTTCGGCAGGTTTCTGGGTGTCTTGTAAAGACTCACAAGTTTCTGAGTAAAATTAGATATTCAGAGGAGACTCTGCTTTGTTTGTGTTGCAAGAATGATGGATGTTGAGTATTTAAAGCACAGAGTCGGGCCTTTGAGCATTGGTGTGAGCCCTGACTCACTGAGCAACCATGTTAACAGTAATGTTGTGTCCTTTAAGGACATAACAATAAAAAGTTATTTATTTTACATTAAGCACACTGTGTTTTGAACTGCTGTTTATTTTGCCTTAAAAGTTACAATGTTTTTATACCGTGTTGATCTGTAATATTGTTATTTAGTAGGTTCATGTAATGAATGAAAAATAAATAAATCAAAATGGTGACTTGTGTGCGTGATTTAGTTGTAGAAAAAAAGACAAAAAAAATATCAGTGCCCCCCCCCCATCTCAGCTGGCCTAACATAACTTCATGAGCATATTTGTGACAAAAGTGAATTTCATTTTTCGTGTATTTTCCCAAATGTATTATATATAGTATATTATACTCATGTCATAGTATATCCCATCTGAACGTGACTTGTACGTGTCCTGTGATTGGATACTAATGCCGTCATTTCAGGTCTAACCGCTACCCTTTTCTCGCTGTCTGAACCCTTTGGCTTAAACATATACGGATTTCTATGGGCAAACTAGCTTCACAGCAATCAAACCACAGATGTTTGGTGACATTGCAATGCATATTGCACTGTTCTCTTCCCCTGCATTTCCCCAGCATCCACAGCCACACCAGCAAGATTGACCAGGCGGAAGTTTGCCACTTCCAATCAAGCGGGGATGCACTGAGTGCCTTCCTTTTTGAGACTTTGCAAAACGTTGAAGATGAGTTCCTGTGCTGTGCCGGAAATACACCCCTCCTTTAGCAGACTGAGAATCAGACTGACTGATAGCCATCTGTTCTTTGGTCCTTCTTCGTGTCCCAACCACCAAATTTTCTCTCGACCTGTCAGCCATCTTAATCCGAAGAGTGCAATATCACAGTGTTGTTACGTGTAAAATACCCAGTATGCAATATGGCCCGGCTCTTGGTTTATAGTTCTGTATTTGGCCCTCAGCAATAAATGTTTGGACACCCCAGCACGAACTAGGTAGGAGCCAATCTACTGATCTACATTGTATTCATGGCCGTTAAAATACCTTTTACCATTTATTCTAACACTGTAAAACGAAATCACAGATGAGAAGAGGACACACTTCTGCCACCATGGATGGCATTATCTTGGGTTCAGCATCTTGACTGCTCATAACACCTCACCAAGCAGGAATGCCCACGTACTATCTGAACATCTGAGGTAGATAAGCTGCTATTAAAATAGAATAAAGAAGTATATTCCTTCTGTGGAACTCTGCACTAGATTCTGAAAATAAAGCGCCACGTTTGATATTGTTTGAAGAGTGACAGGGAAACATCACAAGCCCAGAAATCGCTGTCAGTTGACTCAGCGCCTCTGGAATGAGACTGGCAGAGTCAAGTCGACCAGTTTAGTCAGTGACAGAGCTAGCCAGAATTACCCTTGACAGGGTATGATGAGGGGGATTATATATATAAAACGTCAGCAACAGCTTAACACAATGCATTTCCGAAATTCATGTTACATATAAATTACATGTTATGTTTGGTTTCTGTGACTTTAATGCAAAGAAATTGAATTCAATGCAATTTAGTGAGTTTCCATAAATTAATTCGACCATAAATTTGGATATAACCATTCTGGATTAAGAATGGTAAACAAATGGTAGTGAGTGAATACTCAAACCTTTACTACATCCAGTTGACTAAGGTGTTTTGAAATTTGATTAACAACACTCAATCATGACAACTTGATAAATAATATACAACTGTAATAAATGAAACAGTTCGTCACTTCCTTGTTTGAAAAAAAAATGTGTAGATTACGTTGGAATAAGATATTTTTGGCAAGATCTGTGGGACAAACTGACGTCACGTATTTGTAAAACTCCATTTACATGAGACGGAACACCTGAATAGTGCAAACTGAAAGCAAAAATGTTGATGCTTCCAAAAATCCCCTAGATGTACTTACTTGCTTGTATTTAAAAGAAATGCGAAACAAAACAACATTTATGCCAATCTACAACGTGTATGTGAAGATAATCAACGAATGTCAGCTCATTCTGCTCTCAGCTGATTTTGTTTTTAGCACAAAACAACAAAACACACTATCTCGATAATGAGTGACTTTACTGCCATGTAGTCTCCGTACCGTCAACCACAGGAAAAGCCGACACAATCCACTTAAAGTGTTTAATTTGGTGAAGAATTTTGCTGTTGTCACGAGTTTGTTTTGCGAATTAACAACAATAAACAGCGCAGAATGCTAGCTGGTTAGCTTCGCTTTAGCCCAGAAGACACTCGATATTTCCACCAGACACTCGCTTGTCAACCGCTACGAGGAAGCAAGACAATGTGATAAATCTAAGAAGAAACATGTTTGCCTTACTGGTAGTTTGGGGTTCACTTCTCCTTTACAGCAGTGACAGAAAAACCGATGCGGGGTAACAGCCGCAGCCTCCGCCATCTTTCCCAGACGAGTAAAAACCAAACAGTGACGTCAGTCCTCTGCCTTGCGACCAGGGACCGCCCGCTTCCCAGAGTGCACCGCGGCACCCGGTAGTGCGTGTGTTGACAGGAGCTACATGAGTTTGGTGAAGAACAGCGCAGTGAATAAACAGCAAGGTTTGTGGCAAATAGCTGGCTGTTGTTGTGTCATATACAAAGTGTCAACTTAACATTCGCCTCTTCTGTTGTTCTGCCTTTTATACATTATCCACTCAAAAGTGTCCGTGTATTCATTGTTCCTACTCTAACCTATGCAGAATAAACTATGGCTTTAGTCAGACAAAAGTAGTTTCCCCACTTTGCAAATGAACGTCTGCCAGATGACTCTCAAGAGTTTGTAAAGCGAGGTGCAGTAGTTATTGTTCTTGGTCGACCTGAGATCACCTCTCTATTCCCCTTGTACTACCGGCGCTGGTCGGGCTTGTGGAGGGACTCAAGTCTGTGCCTCCTTGATGTATGGAGCTACTTGTTCTCATTGTTCACTGCTAAACATCTCTGTGAGCATCGAGCTTTGCTCTTGAAGCAGCTAATCCTCCAGGACTGTGTCTCTCAATACAAACTTGAAAATATGTACAGTAGTGCTCTTTGACAGTTGAATTTACCAGAAAGAGGATTAATAATGTCCATTTAATATTTAATATAAATTAATAATGTCCAATAAGATCCTATCACAGTGACCAAAACATTTGTTAACCTTCTTTTTCAAGCTCTCCACAAGTACTGCACTGCAATGTCCTTTCACAAATGTATATTCCACAACAAATTTAGTCATGAAGTGAACCCACTTTAAAGTTATGGGGTTCATTTGCCAATACTGGCAAATTAATCTACATTAAAGTGTTGCTATTGTTGCCCAGCACGTCTTAGTCCATAAACTGATGGGGCTAACTGTACATATGTCCAATATAATTCTAAAACAATCAAGAAAAATGATTCAGTTGGGGTAGCTTGTTTTTAGAGTATCCTTGTCAAAATGGAAGTGAAAGACATTATCAATTCTCCAAATATGACACCAATGTTCCCAGCAACACAACTGTTCCTTCTTTTATTAAAGTAGCAGTTGGTGAGAAAACTTCCCACACACTTCACCTCCTCTTCGTCTCCCCAGATGACTTCCCAGGAGACACGACTGTGCAGTCTTCTGCTGAAGGAGCATTTTGGAGAAGTGGTGGAGAAAGTGGGAACACACCTGCTCAAAAATGGAGCGCAGAATTTAAGAACCATCATTCATGAGACTGGCATCTCCCTGGACCTGGTACTGCTCTTCATGTACTCTCATATGTATGACAGTGGATTCCTGTTGTGTATAGTGTCCCGTGATGATAATTTATGTTCTGGTCAATATTCTCAATCCTTTCTGCTCTGCTAATCCATTTTGTGTTTTTCCTGTTCTGTCTGCAGATTAAGAAGTCCCTGTGTGTGCTCATGCAGCATGGAGTCTGCCATTTCAGCTCAGGACGCAGAGGGCCCGGCAGCCCGACAGAGTATCGGACCAGCTGCCATCTGATTCTGCGGTTCCTACGTTACCCACGTTACATCTACACTGCCAAGACTCTTTATGGTGACACTGGCGAGCTGATCGTGGAGGAGCTACTGCAGCGAGGTCACATGACCATGAGTAGCACTGTGAAGACCGTCGCTGATCGTCTGACGCAAAACATGGAGGGTCAGTGTTCTCACAACAATTATGAACACAATCATTGAAATGTAAAAATAATTTAAACACACCAAAACCTAGCAAGTAGTACATAAATGTCAAGAAGCAGTCTGGAAAATTCCTAAAAATTGGTTCAGGAAAAAGGGAATATGATGACAGATTGGAAAGCGGAAAAGAGTATGTGCGACTTTTACCAATCAAAGAATGCCTTTTGCAGACTGATCAATATACATTTTGGCCAACAGCTTGGACTGTGAGTGAGTTGGAAACCCCTGATCTATGTTCTTTTTCTTGGCAGAGGGGCGCAGCATGGAGTACAGCGAGGTGACCTCTACTTTCTCCAAATTGGTGGAGACCCATTTTCTTCAGCGCTGTCCCATGTTGGCCACAGCAGGGACTGCGACACAACGTGAAACCACAGCTACCCCCGCTGCGTCTGTCCATCTGCCAAAGCCAGAAACCTTCCCCGATTGTTACAGCATACCACAGGTGTCTCTGATTGGGCGGGGCAAACGCCAGCTCTCAACAGAGGAAGGAGAGGACCAGAGAAACGCAAAGAAAGCTAGGACGGACTCTCAGGTGGGCGGTGCAGCTTATTGCCAGTACTGGTGTCGTAGAAAGTAATGAGTAGCCTTCACCTAACTAGGAGAGTGTTGATGTTTTGAGTTTCTTCATTCAACTTCTGTTGACCTCAGACTCATGGCGATGAGAGCATTTACTGGCAGGTGAATTTTGAGAGATTCCATCAACACTTCAGAGACCAGGCCATCATTGGGGCTGTGGCGAATAAAATGGACCAGGTCAGATGTGCTTTAAGAAGCTATTCATATGACAGTGTTGAGAAGAGGATTTCTGTCACCTGCAGACCAGCAGCGAGATCGTGAGGACGATGCTGAGGATGAGCGAGGTCACCACTGCGGGCAATGCCCCCTGCACAAAGCCGCTCTCAGCCAACGAGATATTCCGCTCCCTTCCAACCACTTACAACATCGCCCGACACATTCTGGACCAGTACCTCACTCTGCTGGTGGACGATCCAGTGAGACTAGATTTGTTATGATGCTTGTCATTCTGTCTTTAAACATAACTAATGCATTGTCTATTTCAGATGGATGTAGTGGGGAAGGCTGGTGAAAGTGGAGGCGGGATGTTCACTGTCAGTATCCTTTCCTGTTGTTTTGTGGAGATAAAAACATTTTTTTCAGTTTAGATCTTGACACCTGTCTCAGATCTGCACAAAGCATTAGCCAACTTAGCACGAGCCACGATTGAGTCAGTGGTCCAAGAAAGGTGAATTCAAGTTTTTGTTTTCTTCGAATGCATGGTAAACACAAGCTGAACAACTGAACTCGCGTAGCTGGACCTTTGTGCTGTTTGTATGTACTGTGTGGGTTTCCTCTTGGCACTGTGGTCATAATGTTTAGTATATTCTTAGTTGTCTTCCAGGTATACTGTATATGTGTTCTGTACTGCGACACACAAATAACAATATAATAATATGGTCAGTGAAGTTAAATGTCGTGTACATATCAAATGTCTAGCAACATTTCCTCAGTTTGTTGTCACTTAAGTCATATACCCTTACACAAGCGTCTTAAACTTCATTGAAGACATGTTTACCTGGCACTTCACCTTATCTCATGTAGGCTTTTAGACTCTTTTTTTTTTTCTTTTTCTAGATTTGGGTCCCGATCTGCTAGAATCTTCCGCTTGCTGCTCCGAAAACGGCACCTCGAGCAAAAGCAGGTTGAGGACTTTGCCATGATTCCAGCCAAGGAGGCCAAAGACATGCTGTATACACTGCTGTCCCACAACTTGGTCCAGCTGCAGGTACATGTGGTGCACATACCCCTCCACCCCTTTCACATAGTTTGGTGATAGCTCAGTGAATATTTGGTTTCTTTTGTCAGGAAATCCCAAAAACTCCAGACTTTGCTCCTTCTAGAACTTTCTATCTGTACACAGTTAACCAGCTCCCCACAGCAAGAATGCTCCTTCAGAACTGCTACAAGGTAAAAGGTTTCCCTATGGGTGTGGAACTTGTTGCATCCCTGATTCGGTTTTCGTCACCAGGCTGTTGCGAACCTCATAGAAAGACGCCTGTTTGAGACGAATAACAACAAGTGAGTGGCTGAGTTACTGTTCTGTCACACTGTCAGACATACATGATTGACAGTGTGATGATGGCCGGACAGGCGACTGCTGGAGAAGTCTCAGAGAATCGAGGCGATTCTGGCGTCCCTGCAGGCCAGCGGCGCCGAGCCAGAGCAGCTGACGGAGGTGGAGGAGATGATCACAGCTCCAGAAAAACAACAACTGGATTCCTTACGGCTTCATATAAACAAGTGAGACAAATATAGCTCCACTTTGTCGCGACTTTGGATGACCTCAGCACCTCTTTCTACAGGCTAGATTCTGCAGAGAACCAGGTGGATGAAACCATGTTCCTTCTTGAATCGTACATCGACTCCACGGCTAGTGCTGCCACCTGAGGATAACTTGCTTAATTTAGCCATCACAGATCATGAATGAATGCTTGAGTTTTATTTTTTACTCACTAGCTTGACTCATTTGGGATGATGAATAAAAATCAAACAGATTGAAGCATTTTGTTTCATCATTTTCCTTTATTTAAAAAGAAAGAGAACATGTGAAAAACATAGAATGTAATGGATGGAACTTTTAACTTGAAAGACTTTAGGCTCCTCTGTATGTCCGCGGGGCTATGGTACGGGTCTTGAAATGGTTTCACTTGCATGAGTTAATCGTCAGACAATAGATGCTAAGAGAGGCAAGTCCAGCAGCCTGGATAAGCTCGAAGACGTTGATGTATTAAATAGAAGAGTTTTGGATCCATTCCCATAAAATAAAATAAAAATACTATTTACAAAAGTGCTCCGGAACCTTTGAGATGGTGGGAAGTGCATTTCTGTTGGACCCTTGTGATGCTTTTTTGGCGCAGACAGTCCCAGGACGCTGTGCCTGTGTTTTCAACATGAGGTCGGCCTTAGTTCTCATGGTTCTCGTCCTCTCCTCTCTGTCTACGTGCAAAGAATCCGAGCTGTTGGAGAACAAGGTGAGATTCCAAATTTTACATCAGATGCATATTGACACATGTACATGGAAATTAGAAGTTATGAGTTCTAAGACCCAGAACTTTGTGCTATTCCCTAAGAGGGATAAGTTGCAACAGGTAGCTTCTGTCACCTCTGGTGTCGGAAGTAGGATGTGACTTAACGCCAACAGGCTGCATGAGTGACACAGAATTTGATGAAGAAGTGGACAAAGAATGAATCCAATCCTCAGCCACCAAAATGTCAAGATATCATAGCATAAGAAGAGTCAAGGGAGCGAGATCTTTGATGGCAAGGTGTGCAGGTTTTTGGGAGAAAAGCTCAACAGTCTCAACTTTCAATGACAAACAGCGTCAAAAGTGGGGTGTCAAGAAGAACCTTGAACGATGTTTGAAGGACCCAAGAAAGAATGGTGGTGAAACAAGGCTTGCCATGCTGGCAGGAAACACTCCTGCAATGACCAGGCATTTTAATGGTACGTGTGGTGCAGCCTCCCTTAGAAAAAAGAAGTTTATTCAAGTGTACTATGAGTTTACTTATTTTATACTAAAACTGACATTTACTTTTCACATACTACATTTTAAATACTTAAAAATAGCACACTGAATAAAACTTACTAACTTCAAGTATACAACTTTTTCCTCCAAGTATATATTATTGAGGTGATGGAGAAGCAAAGGATCACAGAAGTGGGTGACTGGGAGCAGAAAACAGATATTTGTTGTTACTGCTCTGCTATTGTTTTGTTCTCATTTAACAGGGATTGACTGAATTACTAAATAATTATTGGTCACTCTGAGCGTGACCCTCTGCCGTTTACCATAGGTGTTATGTATCATACACACAAGTCATAAGTTGATGCAATTGGTTAATAAACACACTGCCATCTGTACTCAACTGGGAGGGGGATGTGTACTCCTTTAGATAGTGTATATGCTTGAGAGTATATGACTGTAAATAGTGTGAACTTTACATATACATTGATTGTTTGTAATGCATGTGTATTACACTGGTAGTGTACTTACTGAATAATTGAAAGTATACTTAAGTAAGCTAAAGATCCAATGTAGTCTGAAGAAATATAAACCTAGTATACTTTCTAGTACACTTCTGCTATGCTCTGGAGTATACTTGTATAAGTATACTTACTCTATACTTAATAAAATGAACATCAAGAATACTGGCTTTTGTTAAGGGCTGATGTGTGTGTAGAGGCGCCAGTAAACAAAGGACCTTGTCAGTGGATCTAAAGAATGTGAATTACCTTCCAGAGTATGAAGATTATGAGTGCAAGCAGCAGCAAGCCTCCGATGATGCTGCCAATAAGGATCCACAGTGAGATGGGGATGGCTCTTCCTTTCAGAATCTCCAGGACAGTCTGAGGAAAAACGGTGAAGATTAGAAACTTAAAATCTTTTTCATACTGTCAGCCGCACCTCTCTCCAGGCTGTTTCTGTTCCCAAGGTGATAAGGTTAGTCTCCTGAGCTGCCAGACGGTAGGTGCCGACGATCCTCGCTGACTTATATTTGGCCTGGAGAGGAGCAGAGGTGTTACTTCTCGAGTCACTGTGAAGACTCTGTTGCCTGCTTACTTTTCTGAAAAAGTCATCATGAACTCTTCGACTGAGGCGGATGACTGCCGTCTGACCTCGCAGTAGCTGCTTCACTTGACACACAACTTCTTCGCACCAGGATCTGCTGCAATTCTGCACACAAAAAAAGGATTGTTTCAGATTTGAAATGAGAGGCCTCTCTCCGTTATCGGGTCTCACCAGGGTGTCATGCTGCATCATGTCATCCGGGTGGAAGGGCCACACGTCTCTCTGCCTGTCCTTGAGCTGGGCCAGATCGCTCATCACACTGCAGTTGACTCCTGTAGCCTGCAGGAGAGTTTTCATGCGCACAAATGAGCTGATAGAAACGAGACGCTCACAGTCCAGACGACTCACATTGTAGGAAAAGATCTCAGCGACGTTCATGAAGACTCGGTCTCCAGCTGCCACCGAGGGCAGAAGAATCTTTAACTCCAGGTTACTCACAGAGTAACAGCCAAGATTTTGAAGCTGCACATGAAACAATGATACTTATGCGTGGGCTTTTCCATTCATACTGCTGCCCCCATATACTACACATAAGACATACCCTGAGGTTAGTGTAGAACTCCGGGCCAATTGCTTCTGACATTGAGCGAGTGGGGTGGACTTCATATCGATTTAGATTAGAGTCACTTAAAAAGCACAAACATCAGTTCCAGAACAAGGATCAATCTGGGGAAAAGATGAATGTTACGTACGTACCTGCTGACAAACAGATCAGGCTCGTACTGAACAAAGGTCTGGAGCTGAGCGCTGTTATCTTCCAGAGTCTCTTCTCTCTCCACACTGTCACTGCAGGAAGAGAGAGAATGAGTAATCCAGTTCTCTTGTCTTTTGTTTTGCACTTTCTTTTTAGCTACCTGGCAGCTCTGAGCTTAATTTGAACCCGACTAGACAGAGATGTGCAGCTGAACTCAAACTCCAACATGAAGTTCACCTGCAGAGAGGAGGACAAACTTGCAGCGTTGACACATTTCACCGGCAGCAAGGACGTGTGGGAGGGTTTTCCTGGCATGTACCTTTGACTGGGAACGAAACACTGGATAGCTGACGTTGCATGAGTGGCTATTAGCTCCGAGTGCCGTGCACTCGATTTTAAAGTGGGCGTCCTCCTACCAGACAGAGCGAGTCAGGCGATGTTGCTGTGTTGCGGTTTCATAGTAACTATTTATGAGGGCTCACCCGAATGCTTAGACTGGAGAAATGTAGATTTCGTGAGTAATGCATCGTCAGGCTGGTGTTGTAGGCGTTTTCCAGTCTGTTTTGAAGCTGCACCTCCACTGAAAGACGCCTACGAGGACTGCGAATCACGTAAGGCTTCTGTCTGTGGAGAACAAACGACCGAGTTATATCTCAGTAGCAGCATGCAGGAAAAGAGGACGCCAGAAAACGGAGTCAGCACCTTGTCCCAGAGATGTCCAGGCGGGCCTGAAGCACCAGGTCGGTGGTGCACACATCGTCCTCCCCACAGTCCCTGAAAAATGGTATCTAGAGAGAGCATAAAATCCCATGAGATGAAATCCTGGTTACATTTCATAAAGACGGCTGCTCACATATTTTTTGAGTGTATTGGGCCAGCCCTCGTCGAGGACTGGACCACTCTGTGTCTCGTTGATCTTAAACTTGAGCGCGAAGCTGATTGGACGGATGTAATCTGCTGTGTCCTGAAGAAGACAGAAGTGTTTGATGGCGGTCAAATCTGCCAGAGGAAACGTGCTTGTGTGCGGCTTACATAGACATGGAAGGGCAGTTTGTAGCACAGTGTTTCGCCTGTTCGAACTCGCAGAGGTAGCTGAGTCTGTCGGTGGGAGCTGTCGTCAAAAAGAGCCCGAGCTGACAGCTTCCTGTCATCCAGCATGGCTGACACCCACAGATCTGAGGGGATGGTGGAAAGAGTTGACAGAGTTAGAAACCCCCTGAGAACTCCATTATAATGGGTCATGACAAGTTCTTCGAGATCACTAGGGAATGTGTGATGTAATGCGTGTGAGGTTTTACCAAAGCTGTTGCTCTGAGGTCGGGGAGAGCGAGAAACGGCAGTGAAGCAGGTGGTGGCGTTCAGACAAGCTGACTCCCTGCCCCCCCTCAGGCAGGTCTTTTGAATGACATTGATGGAGTGTGGCTGGAAGGACAGGCTCACATTGATCTGGACGATGCTTCGGGAGCTGGAGGACAGTCAATGACATGCTAGATCATGATCATGAGCTCTTGCTCAGTTGGTGGCGCAGGAAAACCTTGTGAGTGTGAAATAATTTTACATTAAATTCGACCCTCTGCTGCCCGACACTGCTCACCTGAGCAGCACAGCGCTGCCGTGTGCTCCCACTGCCAAGTCTATTAGCTCGTCTCCATCCAAGTCCAGGCGTGCACTCACACTGCGGCCAAAATACTGCAGCGTCGGGGAAATTGATGACCCTGAAATACGCTGTAATATGGAGTATAAAAGACTATTGAATCCTCCATCCAATACTGCTTACCTGAAACTCTGGAAAGCAAGGCTACATGTACTAATTAAACTCAAATGAGTTATGCATGCAACTTGTATTTAAAATATAATTTAAGTAACCTCAGTACCCAAACAATTTTACAGAGGTCGAGGATTTAGCTGCATTGCATAGCTCTGTCCATTAGGTGTCACTACAGGGCACATTTTTACTAAAACAGCAGATTTGTCTGTAATGCACAGTAAATACACACGGATGCACTTACTTTTAAATGCCTTAACCTCAAAAGTGCCTTTGTATTTTTGAGTATAGCGTGCATGCTAATGTTTCTCTTGATGGATAAAAACATGCGATGGGATCAAACACTGACGCTCAGAGTAAAAGCGGGACTGATATAATGCAGTATGATCATGAGCTTTAGATTAACACCACAATGTATGGGTTCATAAATCAGGTCCCTAGACATTTCAGTGATGGTGGTGCCTTAGGGCTGCAGTGGTAAGGAGCATTGCAACATATCACAGCCAGGAAGGTTTGTGCATATTATTGAAATATAGACCTGTTTGTAGTCATGGATGATGTAGATGCTGTAGCCATGGTAGACGTAAACGGCCCCCCGGTGCTCGTCCTCCAGTGGTGCCCCCACCAGCAGGTCTGTGAAGCCGTCATGGTTGAGGTCAGGAGCGGCTGCCATCGCATAGCCAAATCTGGCATCCTGAGATTTATCCTCAGACTTCAGGGTACCATTGGACACAAACACCTCCTCCTGTGGGACAAGTTCATAAACTTTTGACTTCAGTCATATCACATGTGCTGCTTGAACTGTCTCACCGCACTGAGGGTGTAGATGTACACACGACCGGCCTCTTTATTCCCTGATCCAAGAAACATGGGAGCAGCCACCAGGAGCACGTCGGTGATGCCGTCCTGGTCCACGTCCAGGCCGCACACCTCACTCCCATAGTAGGAGCCGATCTGCACATCAGATCAAATGTAGGTTCAGCTTTCTGCCAATAGGGGGAGACATTGCTATATATTTAATGCTGGACTTGTGATCTTACCTGTTCTCCATTCAGAGCTTGAACGATTTTGACATCGCCATCGTCACTGAGTTCAAACAAGATAACTTTGCCTTTGTGTTTGAATCGAGGCGCCCCAGCAATGTACAACCTCCGCCAGTCTCCCACAATCACCGATGACACTGTGTATCCTGCGGGTCGCAAACACAACTCAACACTAAAAACAGCAACGTTTTACTTCGAGTTCATTGCATCTCTAGTCATAAGGGTTATTTTAACTTAAATCATCAGAATAAATTAAGAACTAACAAGAGCAAGACCTCACTTCAAGTCTACTAAAGCTAATCTAAATAAAACAGTTCAACAAAAGATAAACTGCCATCAAATTCAGATTCTTGAGCTATGATTCACTAACAGCTGCAGCTAAAATTCAAGCAGGCAGGAGGAATGAGAATGATCATGACAATGTATTTGTACTGGTGCGATCTGGCAAGTTACCTAGATAAGCAGCATGGTTTTTCAGCTCCAGTGGAAACTCGCTCTCGAAAGCCTCTCTGGCAGGCATGATTCTTCCATTGAAGCCCTCCTTCAAGACCCCGCCGTCCCAGTCGTAGGCACCGACCATCCCAAACAAAATGCCATCCTGAGAACCCGATACAGAATGTTTGATATTGAAATGGCTAGGTGATCACTGACATCAGACGTACGTCCAGTGTGTGCGTGGAGAAGCCGATCTGAGACATCTCCATGTGGAAGGAACTTTGGTTGTAGCCCAGTGTGCCTAAAGAAGGGAAGAGTTAAAGGTCAGTGTCATCCATCACCGTTTCAGTGAACATCTCCTCCCTTCCTTCCTTTCCTTCTCAGGATCATTAGCACCCTCACTCACCCTGAAGACACCAGGTTGTAAAAACTCTCACCCACTCCTTTCCTTTGTCCCTTCCTCTCTGGTACTGGAAGCACAACTCTACGTCATCCTTCCTTTCCTGAGAACTGCTGGGATGTATGTGAATTTGCCTCACTCCTGTTTTCTACTCTTACAAGTCAGCAGTCACAAGTCATTTCACTGATTTATCTGGTTTATGTGTCAGTCTGTTAGCAGAGTGACACGAAAGGTTGTTGAAACTTATTTTAAAAAATACATAGGGGGACAAGGAATATATGATTCAATTTTGGTGAGGTTTCCAAGCGAAGTCTGGATTTATATCTTTGTTTGATGATATCTTGTTGGCCATCATATGCGCTGCCTCCAATTAATTTATGTCTCCATTCGGTTTATACTTGAAGGGTTATAAAGTAAGAGATATTAGAGCTATATTTTTTTTAGCAGCAGATAAAATTTGCTCAGTTGGGACATTTCACCTGATAAACCAGCTGTTTTTACTCTGGCAGATTTCACCCCTCCATATCCTCTGCACCTCATATAACTGAGTTAGAAACTGAGGTTAGAACCACTGAGTGATCACCCACAGACCTTCCAAGGTGAAGATCCGATCTCCCAATGCGTCCACGATGTCGTTGAGAGCAGCTTCGTCCGTCACATTGAAGAAGTATTTGTCGTCAGGGTCGCTTGCAATATATTTAATCTCATTGATGAAGGTTTCCGGATCATGCTGCCGTCGAATGTAGTGACCAAGCACCTAAAGACAGAAAGTAACTGGTTCGAATGAAATCAATATTCCTTATATGAACAGTAGTTCTTTAATAATTAATGATACACTATTATATTGTTTTTTGCTCGAAGGCTCCACAAATTCATTATTTCCCTGTTCAACACATCCTTATTATTCAGCAGAGAGTTTCTCACTGTAACATTACACCTTCCTCTATTTGACAGCCAAATTGTTGAAGGTTGATTAACATAAACAGTCATAATATGATTATGTCATTATCATCATCACATAACCATTGCAAGCGGAACACACTCAACGATAAATAATGAGTGGATAGCTGGGTAGCTAACTCCATTGGAACTGGCAGGCAATTAAAAAAAAAATAAAATAGATTCTTGACCGCAAAACTAAGCAAGTACAAGTATCGAGTGACCGAAAAGTTACCGCAAAGTACTTGCTAATGTGAATCCCAGGCAGGGAGGTGAAAAGATGATTGATACTGAATATGTTCTGTAAAAGCAGCGGCCTACGGTTCAACGCTGTGAGCTCTCAGACAGAATTCCATATGAGAACCCGATCCCTAACTTTGAATCTACCACCGAAAAAGCAGAGGAAACATTCGCTTTCCTACAGGGTGGCTGGGAACTGTCAAATGGGAAAGCACTCTGTGTATAAATATGTTTATTGAAAGTCCACTGAAGCTGCCAAGTGTTTTGTAAATTAATACAACCCTAGAAAATATAATAAAAAAAATAATATCGGAGCCAGAAAAAACATTGAAAATGTCTTTCCACAGTGCCAGTATGGAGCTTTGGAAATATGTTTTGACATTCACCTTCCCCCCCATGTCCACACTCTGACCCGTGCTGATGGATAAAACACACTCATGCTCGTGTTTTGAAAGCTCAATGGTCCCCTGTGAACCATTTTCACCACACACACTCTACTTCACAGGCACGTAAAAACACACTGACATGAAGTAGCTCTCGCCTCTCATCATGTTCAAAATCCAATTTTACATGTCTGGTCTTTGATAATTTTAAATACAAAAATCAGGAATAAAATATGTATTGAAGTTGTTGGAGAACTGTGACTTTTATGTGAAGAGGCAGTGATGAAGATCAACAGCAGATTTGATGCCACAGATTTCAGAAGCCAGTGCTTGTTTCAAGCAATGATGACTGTGATGAACCAGTAGTCTAACAATGGTAATCTGATGGGTGTGTGTTCTGGCTGCTGAGTTTCCGCACTGCTTCAACATTCTGTCCACTTGCGGAACCACATATATTTAAACCCTAAATACAGCCAGCCTTGCAAATCTGTTCTTCATCATCCTTATCTAGATCAACATCAAAATGTGGCAGTGTCGGCCCACATTCCCCCCGCTGTGGTTCCATAGTGGGGACGTAGGGTTTCTGAACTCTATCTTGTGGCGATGGGAGGGGTCTTCTTAACTCAGTGCTGCCTTTAGATGCTGTCTGCCCCTCAGACATAAAAAACACAGCAGCACCCCGTGTGTTTGTGACTGCTCAGGGGCAGGGTGGAGCAGGGAAGGAAAGTTCTTTCCCGCTTGGCTATTTTAGTACACCCAATGGGGTCATTTGGCAATTTGAAGATGTAATTTTGGGGTGAGCAAGGGCAGTATTCTGTGTTTTTTTTAGGAGTGGTTATGGTCACATTTTTGTCTAATTGGAATGTCAGGGATGTCTTAACATTTAGCATTCCATAATATGAACTTTGTCCAAATTTATTTCAAAAAGGCAACTTTTCTGGCCCTTACGTTGTCACAGTTACGGTATATAGTCCTGTTCATGTGGCCTTTGTCTCTCCTCAGCACATGTCCAAACCATCATCCGAACTTTATCTCCAAACTTCTCTTCAGTAGCTCTTCCTCTGAAATACTTAATTCAGATCCTGAACTTTCTAGTCCAATGTAAACCTCAGGTTGCACGTCAGATGAGAGTACAAAAACAACATATAAGTTAACTAATAACTCATCCAGCCAGTTATTATTAAGTATTGATCCGCGTGTTAAGCCTGCCGATATTTTTCTCAACAACAGTTCAGTCTTAATAACTGATTACTGACAGTAAACAAGAAAGTACTTCAATAACTTCATTAATGATTGACATGTGTTTCCCAATCTCCCATTTCAAATTTTTGCTCCATGAATTTTAGCAGTCCTGCAGTCTCTAAACCAACCATAACACAAAAGACCTTAAAGCATCCACCCAGTTCCCCTCAAAGTCATTTCCTTCCAAATCATTCCAAAGTCAGTTTCCAAATATTAATTTACATTGGCAATTGCCAAACCTTATCTTATCTTGAAGGTTCCCTGACAAGGACCAGGAACATTTTTGCAATGATCTCATATCAGGTCTACAATATTGACTGTGTTGGATTCGAACACTAAATAAGTGTAAAACTTTTTCTAAGTGAATGAAAATCCTTCTGTGCTGTGCCTTGTTGGAATGAATATCCTGTCAACTGATCCACATAATATAAGTGCAAATGCCAAAACTGCATGGCAGTTTGGTGTTCCAATTCCGCCAATGTAAGCCTGATATAGATTTACATAAAAATGGGCGATGCAGGGTCAGATAACACAAGTCATGTTCATGAAAAGCACCTGTTGGAGCCGATTTCAAAATGAAGTACAATATTTTATGACAATACTTTAATTTACACTTTAGTTATCTTCTTTAGACTTTATTCATGAAAAAAATATATTTTATGATGTTTAGACGCTTTAATATATTAATTTTATTCAGAAATGTATTCATGACGAACCGTTTTTCCAATCTTCTCAACATTTTGCAAGTGTATTTTTTTTTCTTTTTTCTTTACTAAATTTGATGAACATGACTTGCACCTGGTTCTGCTGCTGAGTTCTTTGCGGCGATCACATTGCTTCATGTAATTTCAAGGTTTTGGTTTGCTTGATAGTATTTAGATTAAATATGGTTATTGAATACAAATAAACTCAAGAGCAACATTAAGAATTCAGTTCTATTATTTGAATGAATTGCGGGTTCTGGAAAAGGTGGACCCAGAGATCAAAAAGGTTAAGAACCCCTGCTCTAAAGCTTCCCTTGCTGATACAGTGATGTAAACACGTCTCCTATTCTCTTCTTCCATTACTCAGTAAAACATAATTCATGACTCCTGTAGGTTAGAAACTATGAATCCACTTTTATTATTTATCACTGAGTCTGTGCAGATGTACTCACAGCGATGGCGTATCTGGTGATATTCCTGTTCTCGCACTCCTCCAGGGCATCAGGCAGTTCCTCCCCATCATGTGACTCTCCGTCCGTGACTACAATCATAACCTTGGTAGCTCCATCCCTCGCGCCACGCTCAGAACTGAACGCCTCTGTGCTGCGACGAAATTTGAGAATTGAAAAGTGATTTGTTCTGGAAATGTCCAGCTGTGTTGTTTCAGTATTAAAACAGACAGGATAAGAGAATGAAGGAGCCAAAAGGTACAAAGAAAAAGGGCTTAATGGAGAACAGCAGGGAGGCTGGGGTGCCTTGGTTTCCTCCCCTCCCCATTAGATAATATACAGATCTGTGTGCTTTGGTGGGGAAAAGTGCAGAGGCATCAATAGAGTTCAGACACACATCTTCAGTTAATTGAGAATTTTGGACAGTCAGAGTTCACTGCGTGCTAAACATATGTGTCACGGATACTCATCCAGCTGTGCACGACATTGAGGGGAAACGTTCATGACAAACAGGCAGAGACTGGCAGGGGCCACACCCTGTTGGTGTGCAGGAAACCTGTTCTCACTGGGACCTGCTTTAAGCATAGTGTAGTCGGTCAACCTCAGACTCACACACACACACATGCACTCCGAGAGCTGTCACTGGCCACGCACCAGCCCTCGCCTAAATATAACATTTTGGTTAGCCACAAGAAGCTCAATGTTAAAAACAACCGGTGCACCCTGCTAATTATGAAGGGAGTAGAGAAACACAAGAAGTAAGAGTCAAATCCCAAAGTCGCACAAATGGATGATCATCCTGTCGCAAAGATGAAACAAGAAATAAGATCTGGTGAGCTTAGGGGACCCATATGAGCGGTGCCAAAAGAAAAAAGGAATACATTCAAACACATATGAGAATAAGAAGAACTGAGAGATTCATAAAAATACATGAAAGAGCTTTAAAGTGGTTTCAATAGTGTGTGAACGAGACAATAAAAGTGGAGGAGGAGAGATCGACAAGAGCAATTACTCTGGAGAAGAAGGGGAGAAAAAAGAAAGGGTAAGGAAAAGAGGATAAACAAGTTGAAATGGGACATAAGAATTGGGAAAGAGAAAGTGTAAAGAGGATAAGAGAAGAGAGATAGGAGCTAAATGGGAAGTCAGCTTGTATTTACAACTCATTTTATGGAGTCACAGCAGTGTGGTAATGACGCAGTGTGGCAGACTGCAAGTGTGCGGTTTCTAGAGAGGGTTTTCGTCTCAGAAAAAAAGTCAGCCTCATTTTGATGGAATGTTGGTGGTGTGTTTTCATCAGTTTGTAACCAATCAAACACTTCATTACCTCGACTGGCTCATCGGAAACTATCCAAACACACCTTTAGACATCAAAACAAATGACTTTATCTTTTCTTATTGAATTGACTCAGACGTTGGTGATGTTTTTTTGTCTATTTTTTCACCCAGGTCTAGTCTGGATTTTCAGTGCCATCACTGAGAAGTTTTAAAATGTCTTGTTGTGATGAAGTTTCCATTTTTGTCCTCCACACATTTGCATTGACAGGTTATAGTTCAGGGATGCACCAATACCGGTACCATACATAAAATGGCCACTGACACCACAAAAACGTTACTGCAGCAGACAATTTGAACGTCAGTTTATGACGATTGTGTTAAATTTGTGTTTGTCCTGCAGTGAAACTTGTGTCCGTCACCCAAGTACAAGAAAAACATATCGAAGAATGTTGTTCAAAAAACAAAAAAATCAAAGTAACTTTCTGTGTAATTGTGTAACTACTCTGCAACCCTATTGGAGAGTACCCAATGCTGGTATTAGTGCATCCCTAGGTTAGTCAAATGCATATTTACATAATTATTCTTAGCTAGCCTGGATCACTGAATAGCAAGAGCTAATAACCAAAGTTATTCATTTGTTATTTATCAAATATATATCATATCTATTATATTTATCACCCTCTCTTCTTTAAATACGAAGCAGACATTGAAAAAAAAGTTCAAAACTAGATTGGCTAATATTGTTAGCATAAAATAAACACATTTTCATTTTACTTTTATGCAACTCTGTGCTTGCTAAGTTAAATAAGCTAAAGATATGTCTGCATTTGACTCCTTCAGTCTCCTCCTTGAGCACCTATAAATGTTAACATTTCTCTCTCTATAAATGAAATGTGCTTAAATTCTACTAAAATGTGGAGTTTTATCACAAGCTATAAAATACATTTTTGATTTGCATTAGACAGACCTAAAGGTTGCTGATACAGGGTGTAGTGTGATGGACAGTGACTGAAACACAAGCACATACTAAGAATTTAACAGACAACTGTGATGCTTTTGTTTTCATGCTGTAGTGCACAGAAAAACCCGTATACAGCTTAATTTATCAGATTTCTAACACACACCAACACTAGAGGTTAACCTGAGCTGGATTTGAACTCCAAGACATAGTCCAAGTCATTTGACATACTTTAAAAAAATGTAAAAAAAAAATCTAAGGATCTAAAATCTAGGACAGCAAACAGCAGGATATAACGGTCATCTACAGTAGAGATTTTGGAATTCCTCCACTTCTAGAGCAGCTATTTTAGCAGGGAGCCAGGGTGTCGAGTTGAGTTTATAATAAGGTTAGAGGGTCAAAGGTTAAATGAGCAGTCCGCAGCAGAAGGCGAGGTGAGAGGGTCAGCATGCAGCCAATGCATGACTTGTAAGTATAGAATGAAGAAATTATCAGCGTGTTAGTCTGTGTGTGTGTGTGTGTGCCTTTGATCTGTGTGAGGGCATATTTTTACAGCTGCAGACGCACATCTGAGCTGACCAGGCTGGGTGAGGTTGTGCCACACCTGTAGAGGTGCCGAATCAGCAGTCTGCAACTCCAAGTTCAGCTAATCTTTGGTGTTTTCATATCCTGTCACCTTCCTGCCCCCAGCCCACACCACTGGATATCAGCGATCTGATATAAGACACACACTTTACTTGACTTGAACAACAGCTTCTCTCATCCAGGAGTCAGTCACAGGGGCTTTATCGACAGTCATGCTGGTGGTCACTCACAAGTAAAGCTAGTGCAATGATTGATAACAGATGCTCGTGATGTCAGTCAGGTGACTTGGTGACCAAAATCTCATTTGTTTCCATGGACATTTTTTTACAACAACAC
Organism: Synchiropus splendidus; assembly: GCF_027744825.2. Lineage (NCBI taxonomy): Eukaryota > Metazoa > Chordata > Actinopteri > Syngnathiformes > Callionymidae > Synchiropus > Synchiropus splendidus. The sequence goes on from NC_071348.1 coordinate 13,914,290, forward strand.
TATTAGAGACTGTGGGAAATAGCCATCATGTCATCAGGGTGTCAGTGGTGATTAAAGCCACAGTGACTCTACTTTATGAGTGCTATTTTCCCGTCACTGCTTTTCAACTAGCTTTCAAGTGTTTTCTCCTAAGTTTCTCTTTCACCTTTAAATGTCCCGGAAAACAGGAACACACCAATTACCTGCCTCGTGTGTGTCTGTGGGAAAGCATGTACTGAAGCCATGGTGCTGACTAACAAGAGTGAGTGAAGGTAGCCTTCCATTATTATATATTTCATCTCTCTGACTATGAAACAGTTTGGTATGTAGCAAGTTTTCGACCGTCTTTGCTCTGAAAGGAGACCGTGGAAAATATTCCTGGCAGAGTAAAAATGATGCACAGGCTTACCAGGCAGTTTTGATGGCTTCGGCTGTGCGTGTTTCTCGTCCTTCCTGCCGGCTGATGTTTTTGGCGGCCTCCACCACCTCCCGTGTGGTCTGGTAATCTTTAAGCGACCACTCATGGACTGCAACCTCGCCATACTGCAGTATTCCAACCTGAATGTACACAAATATTACCGGCAACATTCATGGCTGAGGGGCTGGATGGAGAGCGACATCAGAGCTTTTAGGGTTTACTGTCTCTTTAACCAGCAATTCTATTCTTAAAGTAAACAGTGTGTTTCAGGAATTTTTGAATTCATTCAAAAACCAGAGGAATTTCCTTTTCACCTCAGATTGCCTGCTACCCCCCACCCTCCCCTTTGACTCAGAACTCCCCTCCCATTCCTCTTGTTGTTTTACTCAGAATAGTATCCCTCTACCCTTCTTGCACTCTTCCAGTCTCCCCAACCTCAAGAGAGAAACGCTAACGTCTCTTACATTAACAGTCCTGTTCCCAAAAGTTGGCTCTCAGTCATCCACAAATCTGGTCTTGAGGGTCAGCAGTTTTTGGGTCAAAAGAAATGGTCCAACTCAAACTGAGAGCCGTCCATCAGTAATATAATTAAGGAACAATTACACAAAAGTGGGGAACGTTACCTGCATCTGGTCTGAACTGATGTGGAACTTGCTGAGGATGTTGCTTAGGAAGTTCTGGACCTCAAACCAGGGGTAGATGCTATTAGAGCCATCCAGCACGATCACAATATCCATGTACGTCGAGCATCCTGCCGCAAGATAAAAGAGCATGAGGCAAGTGGTTCATGCTTCCAAATCGTGTTTGTGTGTCTTTACTTTGCGCTGTTGGAGCGATGGTCTCTCTTGGCTCGAGGTCATCGCTCACAGAGGCACAGATGCCAGTGCTGAACATAGATGTGCCGCACTCCTGAGACCACAGCGGAGCACAGGCCTGCCAAATACATGGCATCTCATACGTGTCATTGTCAGAGGGTTTAAACAAACAGAGAACTAGGTAACGCATGCTCAAGAAACATACCGTAGTGTGAATAAGCAACAGTGAAAAGACGAAGGCCTTTATAGGGAGTAAGTCATGGAAAAACAGCAATGGTGTGGTTTTTGGTGACCAAGAGCAGGGAGAGGCAGAAAGAGAGAGAGCCTATTGTTGACGTGCTGGCAGCCACTATTGTTTTAAGTGGTTTAACAGAACTGAGACACCAGACCGGCTATTTCAAACTGATTGTGTTAAATGAGGGAGGGTGGCTGTGTGGTGGTGGGGACGGTGGTTTGGGGGACATCATATAAAATATTCATGTCTTCAAAGCCCACAATTTATTTGCTTTCAAACTGAGAAAAGTGGAGAGTGTGGGGAGAGGAGGGCTGGCCGCAAAACGTGTGCCGTACTGAAGACGGAGAGAAGGAAAGGGGGACACAATGAGAAGTGTTCTTACACACAGGTCACTCTGTGCACACGCAGGCAACAGATAAATGAGAGAGAAGGAAAGAAGACAGGCAGTAGACACTTTTCCTGTCGGTCATTAACAAAGAGAAGCATTCCGTTCCTCTGATGGAGCCTGACCATCACAGTGAAGACAAACATTTGAGTGTAGCGTGCTGGCTCGTGTTTAGGTAGCGTGTATGATTCAAGCAGCCGCAAAAAATGTGGCGGATATCTGAACATGCGGTTGAGACACAAAGAAAATCAACATTTGTACTGAAAGGCGCACACACGTCTGAACACACTGTCCAAAATCCACACAAAACACAGAGGCATCTACAGCAGTATCCAGGAGAAGAAGAGTTTTGGGTTTCACTAGAAGGATTCTGAATGTGTCGGTTTCATAGAAAATTCGTAGAGAATACATATAATTTGGTTGAAAGTACTATTCTTGTTCTTAAGTGAGTATTACAATGTCATTAATTTTGGAGCTCAAGTCATTCCAGTACGGACTTAGTTTTAAGTCTGACCTACTTATGTTGCAACTCATCCTCACTCCCATGGCGTCATATACTGATGTTGGGAAAGTTGGCTTTTGTGTCCTATACTGACAAAAAAGGTAGGGTTCAGCATGCATGTTGTCGCAGGGTGACGTGAAAAAAAGACGAATGTTGGGGTTAGGGTAAGCTATGGGATGACGCTCCATTCATTCTACATTTTATACTGTGTGAAATTGCTATTTAATTTACCCACAAATGAAAATGTTCTTTTAGTCCATTGAAACACCTGTGTGTAACATTCAATGCTGAAGACTGCATTTTTCTTCAGTGTAGGACACAAACTTTCCCAGCGTCAATATTTTACGCCATGGGAGTGAGGATGGGTTGTATAAGCAGGACTGCAAAAACAAAACTGTAAGAATGATGTGCAAGGTTTGGACAGACTATCAAGTCAGTGTTGTTTTCACAAATACTGTGTAAGGCTCAACAGTACACATCCACTATGTCCAAGCAGAGCGGCAAAACTGGCTCGGCGTGTGAGAAAGGTGAGGCAATAGAAGCTCCAGCTAAAAGAGATGGCAAATCCAAAATGCATAACACATACCAGGAAACCATCAGGAGAGTCTGGAGTTAACGTCATTCCCAGGTGAGAGTTCTTCAAGTTTTTAGTTACATTCTGGAGCGCTTTCTCACCTATAACAGGATCATGAAAGTGAAATGGTTTTAGCACATAGAACAAGACAGATTCAACGTTCTGTTATGGGATTGTCACCTAGATTTACTTTGCTGCAGTTTGAGTCCCTCTCCTGTCCCACTTTGCACTTGTACACATCCCCTTTTCTGTTGTTCTGTGGTCCATCCCAGGGAGCACCAACCAGCATCCTGAGTCAAATAAAAATGTGGCTAAGGGCTTATTTATCATGCATTATTAGTACATTCATAAGACATGATGACGCATTCATAAGGCTGTGTAGAAGATGCTATGAATGTACAACTTACACGGTTTCTTATGTATTTGAGAGAATAGTGTTAGTATTAGAAATAACATTATACAGGAGGCTTAGTTTAAGGTTTTTGTTTTTGTTATTGTTATTATTATTGTTATTATAAATTTCATAAGTTACCATAAATGATTATGAACATTAATAACATCTTCTATAAATGTTTAATCCATTATATATTATGAATACAGTCATAATGCAACCATTTGTTTTAGTGGGAAATAGAATCTTACGTTTTCCCATCAGCCGATTCATGCTGCAAAACTGAAAAGCCAAACAAGGCGTTCTCTGGACCAGTGAAGATGCGTGGATGCTTTACATCAATATTAAAGCCCTGACAGAGATCTGTAAGAGAAAAACATCCATATGAATATCAACATCACAAATAGATTGCCTTGAATACCACATTATTATCAATAAGAGGTGAGGAAACTGAACAGGAAGTGGTCAGAAAGACAGATAAACACAGTTTGGCCAGTCAGAGGGGCAGCAGGAGAGAGAGCAGTGAAGGGTGTGGGTTAGAAAAACTCTGGAGTATAGTAGCAGCCCTGTTAGGACTCACAATCCTACTTTCATACGGAGCGAGGGGATCGTAGGAGACCGAAACACGGACAGCAGGAAAAGCGCAAGGATGTAAGCCACAGACTGAAAACACATTCCTACAAGTCAAAATTTGATTTGACTGAATATTATTAGCTTTTTAAATATGTGTGTCAATGAGAGTGAAAATCGCCTGAATAAATATATTCAAATGAATGAGACTCTGAAACACAAACCACTTACTGTACAGTGTAAAGCAACTTAATTTTATAACATGTTGCTGTTACTGAAATCCAACATTGACTTCACATTTTGCTTTAACACACCTATAAAAACTAAAGCAAGATTGGATTTGAATGTGAGCTAAATCTACTAAACAGCTTTGCATTGTATTGTTTTACTTTTGGCTTTTTATATGTTTCAACTTCACAACTTTTAGCCCATAATGTAACATGCATTTTTTGCAGTACAAGTTTCAAACCAAGATACAGTTAGGAAACGTGTTGCATGCATGCAGTCCAGCAATCTGTGTGACCACACACATCAGAGCAGCATGGCTGTTCAAAAAATAACTCTGTGGTATAAAAATTCGCGCTCAGTGTGCTATGAAAACATGTGCTCAATATTTCATGTTGACTTTTAGTTGTGTTCATGTATGTTGTCATCAACTAGGTAGGAATCTTGAACCAAAAACATGCTTGACATGAAGAAGCAGTAGGCTGAACATTGTACATACAGTTTCTCTTCCAAAATCCGTATTTTTAGCATCACTGATGGTTTAAAATGGAGTATGTCACTACCAGCACTGGGCCCATTGTAAATGCAATCCAGATGGACCTACTATGGGCTAGAAATAGCATCTGAGGTTATGACTTAAATGTGTCCAATAAAATATTGAGCCACAAATGCTCACCCTCCGAGTCGACATCAAAGTTGAGATTTCAGTCTATGAAGTCTTCAGTATTTATCTAAACTACTCCAGACAGGTCAGCTTTGTGCCAAATTGCTCAGGAGGTTAAGCAGTCAGCGAGCAAAGGGTCACGATTCCTCTCTGCACGCCCTCACTGATTTGTAAGGCTGTCCTTGGCACAAGTAATAAACTAAAAATAAAGGACAGTTTTCCGACAGAACTTCTTCAGCCCATGATTGACCAAGTGTAGAAGCTATTCCATTCATATGTTACGCATTTTTTACAGACCAGCTGGAGTCCATCTTCAGTGTCCTTTGTCTAAGATTTCTTTTTTCTTCTTCCAACCTGCAATGCCACTTCGCTCTCCCACTCTCCCCCTAAAATGAAGTTATTAAAGTTATTAAATTATTTCTTCAGCAAATGTCCAGAACTACCTCAGCTGACCTTCAAGCATAGACATTTTGCACCCATATGTGTCATGTGTCCTAGTTCTGAAGAAATAATCACATGCTAGCAGGTTCTATAACAGGTATGTCAAACTCACGGCTCTGGGCCACACGTGGCCTCCATTATAATTATATACTGCCCAGAACATGACTTCATAATGTCTATTTTCTTTGGCTCAACGATACAGAGCTTGTCAAAGATGTCACTGGCACACTCTATTTCTACTCTATTTTCAACTGCAACAAGGTTTAAATAAAATGTATATTTAACTAAACATGGTCATTTAACCTGGAAAACAAAAGTGCATCATGAGATCATCAGTTTTAATTAGAAACAAATATCTCTACAATGATTTTAGGGAGCATGTTCCTCTAATCCTCTGTTCTGACAAAGTCAAAGTGATACGTGCAGTTAGCCTACCCACTGCAATCAGTATGGACTTCCACTATGGTTTTGGCTGGGAAACTGGATATATCTGTTCCCTCTCTGCTCTCATCACTGTACCCTGCCAAAGTGTATTGAGGCCAAAGTTTAGCTTTGAGGTTTCGAGCAGTCGTGCCAACCTCACTTTTTATTGTCCCACCTAATATTGCTAGACCATACTGTATGACATCGCTTCCGATCTCATCATGACCTGTACATCCAGTCTTGTTAAACACTTAACATGAAAACACTTTACTAACCAACATCGCAGTGTTCACACAGTTCTTGAGCAAACACAACCCTGTTCGACAGTAGTTAAGCCATCATCTGAAAACAGCATTTCCTTTTGAATTTCCCCTTTAGTCCCCCATTCACAGAAGGCTTCTGCAGTAACAAACACCCACAGACAAAGTAAATACAAACCCATGCAATCAGAACTCCCCTCAACAGTTCTTTACTTTCTCCGTCCTGCTCTCCTGGTTCCATTTTCGTTTGAGTTTATACTCCACACTATACCGCAGCCCGTCTGACCACCCATCGCTATGACAACTAGCAGCAAACATGTATGAAGCCAAACTAAGACCAGATTCCCTAAAAACCACACAGACTGCCGTGGGCTCATATATGTAGAAGCCTTTCACATGTCATCGAACTGGACATGTCCTGGATTCACATTTGCAGTGAAGCGAAAGAGGAGCAATTTTGTTGTGGTTGTGTATTTGCATCAATGCAAAAATGTTACAAGACGTTTGAGTATCTGTGCACATCAGAATGTATTGCATGCTGTATAGCTACATAAGAACAGTATCTGTACTACTCGATGAATGTGTTGCACTGTCTGGTATACCTTGCTGTGCAAACATGCATACATACATCAACAGTTAACCACCTGGTCAGAGTAGCAGGAAGTGCTGGAGCCTACCCTAGCGATCATAGGGCAAGAGTCAGGAATACACCCTCGACAGGTAGCGCACACCTGGGGCAATATTAGAGTGTTCAGTTAACCTACATGCGCCCACAGGAGAACAAACTCTATGCAGGCTACCTGTCCAACCCAGGAATTGACCCGCAATCTTCTTGCTGCAAAGCAAAACTGCTGACCACTAGGCCGCCAAGTGGCCGCTGTGCAAGAAATAAGTGACTAAAAAGCCATAGCTTAAGTGGCTGGGCTTGCAGATGTGTCGCTACTTTATAGAATGGAAAGAAGCTCATAAAAAGTACCTCACGGTTTGACATCTGAAAACACAACCTGCAGAGAAATGGTTTGTAAAAGTACTGACTTGAAAACACATATTACGGACGCCTCATCTCTCTTTTCCAGATACCTTCTCTCCTGCTGCTCTCACAAAATTTTGCTTCTATTATAGGTCTAATTTTAGCATTTCAGCCAACACAAGATAACATCCAAATTGCCCACCAATACCTTCTGTTTTCTAACTGACATCACTTGAGTGATGGCACCTCTGCCTGCCTGATTTTCTCATCATCTGTTTCCATCATTATATGACTTGTTTCTTGTACCCCTCTGCATCCCCCTCTCACAGATTTTCTCTCCATTATTTTGATTGCTTCCCATCTCTGTCACCCTCTCATGGGGGAAGGAGTTGGATAAGGAAGGAGGAAGGGGTGGGAGAGGGAATGAAAGTAAGTGATGGAAGTCTCCCAAAAAAGTGGAGGCAGATTCCAGGAAGAGTACAAGCATACGAGGGGCTGCTGTGAAATACACACCTGTGTTTGACATCTCAGTAAGACATAACAGTGTAACACACATGGGAAGCCTGCTAGCCGCATCAGAGGCACTCTGTTCAAACCATTAACAGTACTTACTCACCTACGTGAACCTCTATGACACATGCCCCAGCCGGGAAAATGCTATTACAAATGCATGCATGAAAACACAAATTATTCTGTCATTTTGCTGCCAGTGTGATAGTTAAAAACACATGGAAGTGTTAATATGTTGTTCGTAATCTCATCGGTCCAAACGTTCCTCAGCTTCTGTCTAGAAGCAAATAGCATAGCATGAAAACTGACTGAAGTTCATATGCCTGACTCAAGTTTCCACGTGGAGTGGAGTTTGTTTTACTTGAGTTAATTTCACAGATTATTGATCACATACTTCATGGTGGCGGTCTTAAATGCAGCTATTAACTGTTGCTTATCAGCAGATATGGCTCTGGGAGACAACAATGGAGCTTTCTGCGGTTTCCTGCTGGTGAGGAGAAATGACTCAATGAGGTGTGAAAGTAGTAGCTTTTATGGACCGTGTAGGAAACACACACACAAGCTTAAGGTTAGACATCATGTCGAAGGAAGAGCTGATACGGCATGGCACTCCAGTTACACAGCTGCAAAGGTCAAAAGGTGTCAAGTGTAAATAGAGATGAACAAGTCACCTTGTAAGCAGAAGATATATGCACATGGGCTGCCTTAAGACTATTTTCCAAATCTGAGATATCGCAAATGGATCTGCAAGATCTATAGAAATTATTTATCTGGACAACCGTCACTGCTTTCATCTGAACAACAAACTCTGCCACATAATTCATTTGGACTTCTCTCTGCCCCCTCCAGACAGTCTGGTTAGGAAAGTTTTTAAGGTCAATTGCTCACTATCAGTGCGCATGCCTTGAGAGTTGCAACGAGTCACTGTATGGACAAACTCACAGGTAAAGAGGCAACAACTGATTTTTTGACTGATTTCCAGTGGAGCAACACTTACTTTTAAGCAGAAGGATGAATTCCAGACACAACAGGCATCTATGCAGTTCCATGATGGCTGATATGAAATGATAGGGTCCTGTGTATTTAGCCGTCTGTTTACAGCGTGGTCTCTCCTGAGATTGAAGTCTGTGTATCAGTCGCACTCACTTTTTTCAACTGTCACTTTTCCCAGGGGATGCATTTACTCTGTGCTATGTATGCATGTCCGCTCTTTGTGAGTGGAGAAGGTCAGCCACAGTCGTTTAGAGAAACAACATCAGGCAGTCCAGTGCTTGTTGAAGTACTTCCAGAGAAAAATTGAATGAAAACTTTTGCTTATCATTCATGGATCCATGTCACAGTGTCACCTGTTCAGTACGTTACAGAATTCCGAGGCTACAAAGGCTTGAAAATTCGGACCAAAAACAGCGAGTCATGCAGCACTGTGCTCCATCCCTCCAAACTTCAGAGGGGTTCAGAGAACATCCACTTTCCAGCAAACTCCAATCCTCAAGACAAAGGTCCTCGCAAAAACTTTTAAAACTTTTTGTCCATCATGCGCGTTCCTCGTAACTTAATCCTCCAAGTGAAACTCCAAGTGATTTTTCCAAGATTCTATATGTGTCATGGATTTTTAACTTGGAAATGAAAGAGTGCATTTATCCTCAGAGCTCCCCTCCTTCCAACCGTCCTCCACCATCCACCAGACTCCTCTCTGAGCGCCTGGTTCATATTGACAAACCTCAAAGCCACATCTCTCTCTCTCTCTCTCTCTCTCTCTCTCTCTCTCTCCCCCCCTCTCTCTTACATGCGCCAACACTCACTCCACTATTTAACTTTCAAAAAAAGTCTTAAAACATACCAGACTTTTCTTAGTTTCCATCTCTGAGATCTTCAGTGTTGTTGCTGCGCTTGTGCAGAATGACACGGAAATCAATAATAAATAAGTAATACATGGTAGCGATATAAACATCTTAAGTGCATCATTGTAGTGTCTTTGCTTTTGGCTTTATGTCTTCAAGTTCTTATTAAATATTAGCATCAAAACCTTCAAAAAAGAGTAAATGTTTGACACATTAGTACAATAGAGCGTAACATCACACATTTTGATCATCAGTGTTTGGCAATAATCCTCAAAATATCTCCTGTGAGTTTGTAAATTTGTCATGCAGATACATGGTCCTTGCTGTTCCAAGTGTGTCACCATCTGTGTGGTACCTAAAAGTGACTGGCCTAAGGATCCTCAACATTTTACTAAGTAGCTGAGATTGGCTCCAACAACCAGCAGTTAGAAAAAAACAAGTATAATGGAATAGACTACTTACTTCTTAACACTACAAGTCATCGCCAGATGACTTGTAGCTGCAACAGAATGTGCCGTTTCACAGCCACAACTAAACATCGAGTGTTGTCATGTTTATTTTACAAGGAAATAGTGGAAACAAGCTTCCTAATACGGACCGTCTGGATTGATCCACGCTGCTCTCACAACACGTTGAACAAAGTGAGAGAGATTACTGATGATCAAGAAGATTTTTATCAGTGTAATAAAAGTAATCTTCAATAACTTGGGAAAAGTCATTCACCTGTCCTCATGCAGACAGCTCAGCAGCTGCGAGATCACTGCAGTGAAAACAGTTACTATAAAGCACAGCATTATTCATTTAAGGAAATGTGTCTGTTGATAAAATCAGATGTTTATCTGTCTAATAAAGGCGAAAACATGTGAGTTACCTGCACACATCGCGAGTAACGGACCACTGCTCTCCTCCCCAGCACCAGTCTACCGCAGCTTCCACGCCAGGCTGCACAAAAGTGCAACTGTGTTCACATGTTGAACTTTTGAGCCAAACTCACTTTGCCTCGGGACAGCGTGCACAGTGTGAAAAGCCCCCTAAAGTCCCACATGTGAACACAAGTCGGGTTTTGACCAGCAGCACCTTGCCTCAGGAAACTCTCCTGGGGGGGTGACCCTCTCGCCTCAGGCGAATCGGTGCTACATGCCGGAAACTATCCACACAAAGATGATAAATGCGGAGCAGTAAAGGGTCTGATCACTGTCTGTGCAGACAACATCGTTCAAAAACAACATCACAAATTTCCAGAACACTGAGGTGTGCCCCCTCAGCTGCAGGAGACTGGTACTGGGGGACGGGAGCACAGAGCAGCAGTCCGGGACTCGCTATATGTGCGGGTGTTTGGTAACTCTTGTGTTTTCGCCTTTATTGGGCTGATAAACATTTTGACTGACAGACAGATTTACTTCAATAAATAATGATCTAACTGTTGCTGTGCCGCACACCCCTCACAGAAGGCAGCTTACAGTCCTACATAAAGATGAAAATGACTTCCTACAGCCCTGATTTGCAAACGCTGTGCACAGAGGTTCAGGGGCAGGGGAGTCCCATCAACCAACAAAAATAAATAATCAGGCAGTTATTTTGCAAACATTTATTTTCATTGTTGAAATAGTGTGTAAAATATAATATAGAGTAAAATAGTGCATTTTTTTCCATTGTCATTTTAAATTCAGGGCAAGGCTCCGTTACAGGCGCTGAAAGCACAAAAGGATGACAGCTCACGGAATTTGTGTTAACAAGATGGACAATTTAAGTTCAGCAATTTGAGTAATTTGAAAGAGACCTTCAACTGTGCGATTTATTATTTTATTTTTTCATTTTATTAATAAAATGTAATTTTCTGAAACATGGATGAACTGAGTAGATTTCATAGGCAATACACTATTTTGCACACATGCTAACATTTCCGTTTCATTTTTCATTTCACTGCATATGTCAACGTGGATCCCAGTGTTGTCTTTCTGTGTAAACTGTGTTGAAATAGCTCTTTGAGTGTGAAAGGTTGCCGATCTAGAACATGAGCAACACCCTCTGGCCAATATACTGTAACACACATTCAGTGAACTACATTTGCATACTACTAACAGCAATAACATTTACTCAATTTTGCTGGGCCTCCCTGTACTCCTGACTACTCTCTTCTGTTCCCCTTTTTCTTAGCTAACCCCTTCCTTTGTACACACTCCTGCACTTCTTCGTTCCACCACCAAGTCTCCTTATCCCCTTTTCTTCCAGATGACACGCCAACAACTCTTCTACCTGTCTCCCTGATCACCTCAGTCCTTATCGGCCACCCAAAAGCCTGCTTCAATCCCTCTCTGAAGGCAACACAAGACTCTTCCTCTTTCAGCTTCCACTACTTTGTCTTCTTCTCTGCCTTTGCCCTCTTCACCTTCCTCACCACCATCCTGCACATCACCATCCTATGTTGTATGGCCACACTCTCACCCACTACTACTTTACAATCACTAATCTCCTTCAAGTGACGTCCTCTACACAAGATGTAATCCGCCTGTGTGATCCTACCTCCGCTTCTGTAAGTCACCCGATGCTCTCTCTTCTGGAAGCAAGTATTGACCACAGCCATTTCCATTCTTTTTGCAAAGTCTTCAGTGATCCTTCAGTGTTCCTATCCTGGATGCCAAACTTTCCCATCACTTCCTGGTCACCTCTGTTTCCTGCACCAATGTGTCCATTGAAGTCTGCCCCAATGACCACTCTCTCGCCTCTGGGAATACTCTCCTGCAGTTCATCTAATTCACTCCAGAAGGTCTCCTTCTCCTCAAGGTCACCTGTGGGGCATAAGCACTAACTACATTGAAGAAGACCCCTTCAATTTCTAACTTGAGACCGACCGACCGAAGTTTCACTTCTAGAACATTCCTGGCAAACTTCAAGATGACTCCCACTCCATTCCTCTTGCCATTTACACCATGATAAACCAGTTTAAATCCACTTGGTCTCCTGAACACATAGAATATCCACCTTCCTCCTCAGCATCATTTCAGCCTACTGTCTTACTGTCACGCAGAGATTCATTTGTCTGAGCCGCATCTTTAGTTTGGGAAGTTTTTACGTCGGATGCCCTTCCTGACACAAGGATAAGAAGAAACTGGCTTGACCCCACTCACGGCTGCATTGTTAGTTCTGCCAATTATACGTTTAAATAATTGGAATTTGGACATTTATGAATCAATTGAACATCATTGCATCGCCTCTCAGAAGTCACAGGTTAAAATTTCCTTACTTTGCAACTGCAGCATTGCAAGTTCCTGGAGAGACTGGTATTTGTTGTTAACCAGTGTAGACAGGGAACCACGGTCATCCTTTTGCTTTGCCTTTTTTTTCTTTTTTTCTTAATTTGTGCATTTCTCCCAGTTTTCTGTATTGGGTGCTTTATTTGTAATTCAACACTTCTGCCGTCAGTTATTGTTATTATTATGTAAAGCACTTTGTTCAGCACTTGCTGTGTAAATGTGCTATATAAATAAAATTAACCATGACCTTTCCATTTTCACACAACAAACATACACACACTGACTGAACACAGCAAGTACATCTGACCTGTTTTGTCTGCCAGATACTGATTAAAAAAAAGGGCAAGCTACAACAGAAATGTGAGACACTTGAGGTAATTTCATAATGTCTATTATTAATGGTTCACGCTCATCTAGCACTCATATTACTTAAAGTTTCATAGTGCATGGCAACAGTTGCAGCTTCATAAAGGTTGTATTACTGACCAAGAGTATAATACATGTTTTTCCTCGCGATGTGAATGAGTTTGACAAGTTTGTGATAAATCTGTTAGCTTGAGATCCACTTTGTACTCCTTAATATTCACCAGATAAACGAAATACACGACTTCTACGAACTACTATTGCTGAACTGTTTCCGGAACTTCCGGTTGAACGCCATTTTGAAATTAACAGGTTACGTAATGACGTCAATTCAAATTCAACACTCTGAACTTGCTTATATAAGTTAAATAACTCTCCATGCAACTTAATCATTCTTAATCCTACCATTGACGTTTGTGGATGACAGCAACCGTAATTGGCACAGAGGTGAGAAGAACTCGATGATGATGATTCGATTCATTCGATAAATGTGTTAATGATACCTAAAACTAGGTTGTTGTTGTTGTTTTTTGTCCGACATAGGTCGACTAACAGGTGAGAAAGCAAATTTAGCAAGGGATTTCTCCAGCCTAATGCGCTTCGCTGTCTGTTATACAGTCTGAGGCGACTTCCACAGGCTGTTACTGGTCATTACAGTCTCAGTGTCGCCACCAAATAGAAGAAACCTGCTAAGGTGAATCTAATCCTAAAAAAATGTTTATCAATATGTTGATACTCTTGGAAGTTTGTCCAAATATTTTATGCTAACTTGTTATAAGCCAAGGGTTGTTTATATTTGGGATTACATTGAAGGTCAGATGAGTTTTATATACTGCATTTTTTTCAATGACTGTTTTCTTATAGATATGTAGGCTTTACAAAAGTGCTTTCAACAGGACATGTTGTTGCTGTTAAATCACATATTAAAACTAGAATAATAATAGCGTAGTTATTAAGGATATCTAATATCCATAGTGTCTCCTTTGGTTTTCAGTATATCCCATCAGAGGTTGGCGCATCATGTCAAGAGAAGGGTCCAGCTGGTCAAGTTTCACGAAGGCATACTGGGTGAGATGTCATATCCCTGTTCGGTATGTTCACCTGAGAAAACAACGTGGTCATTCAATCTAATTTTAATAATGTAATCCAACCCAGTTGGTGACATAAGACATGTTGAGCCAGGCATCCTTGCTGCCTTAAAAATCACATTAACAGTGATCAATAGAAAGGTTACGGCTCACTCTCGTGAGCACTACGACATTCTGCTGAGTTGTTGTCTGGACAAACCGTCTTCCCACTCTTGATCCTATTAAGAATTGCCCTAACTTATCCATCCCTCAACATTTCTGCCCTTGACTCCATACTAGCCCAATGCCTCCTCATCTCCTGTTTTCTTCACTACAAGGCCAATGAAGTCTGCCCCTGTCGCTATTCTCTCCCTCTGGGGAATGTTCTCTGCTCCAGATTTGCTCTTTCTCCATCATATTTCCTTCAACATCTAGCTCCTTCTTCACTTCACATCATCGTTCTATAAAATTGTATCCCCTTTTCCCTCGCTGTCTACACTATGGTAAAAGATCTTGAATGATCCTTCAGTGTTCCTAGCCTTTCATCCTTGGTTCCCTGCACACATGGCTACCTTTCTTCTCATCATCATACCGAACAGCTTCCTACCCTTTTCAATCCTCTACATTCCATATACCTACACTCCCATCAACTTTTTTGCTCTTCCTTTTGTCCCTCTCCAATTTAAGTCTTTCTGACCCTCCCATTTCATCATTTCTATAGTCATATATTCGTAATATTGAATTGTGTAATTTTAGCAAATATATGCATTTGTGAAGTTGAGTTGGATGTGGCAGAAGTAGATAAGTGTTTGGAGAATACCGGAAATGTTACGATAGAACCTTCCACACACAAGACCAGAGGCGTGTCTATCACCAGGTGGCAGAGTACCAGAATTATAAATAAAACTGACACTCAAAATTCAAATTTAGAATATTCGGTGGAAATGGTGCCACAGTCCCTGTAGTGAACACTTTGATATAGAACATATCACACACAGTTTCCTTTTGACTGGGATCATTTGTGTTACTGATTATGGACTGTTCATATTTTTAGTCTTTTAATATAGAAACACACATAGTTACAGATAAACCTCATGGTTGTTTTTTTTACAGATTATATGGGTTAACACCACGTTTGCTTGGTCAACAACAGAGCAAAGCTGTAATAGTGAATACAAGTGTTTAGAATTGTGAATAACACAGTCAAAAAGGTAATTATTAAATTAATTATAAAACAAATTTGATGAATGAAGCCCTTACCACAACCCCATACTGTAGGTCTCTGTAGCCCCTTCAGTGACGAGTAATAATAGTATGTATGAAACTTAATCTGTCGTATCTTCAAAAAGGTGAAATTACGGCAGGTGCCTGCTATTTTCACAAATCGCCACTAGATGTCATGCTGTCATTATGTTACATGCACCGTAAATGCTCTGTCCAGGTTTGATAATAGACAGCGCTTTTTGAGGAATTAGAAAAGTCCAATTTCATTAGTGAGATTGCCTCGGTATTTCACAGCCTTACTAATAGCTGTTTTTCTGTCTCCAGTGACTCATTCCTCCTGACAGAACGGTACGTTTTGGGACAACGGTACGTTGTAGACATTACTGAGATGGTAAGTGCACCGACTTTATGAAGTAAATCCAACACACGGCCGACAAGGAGAACTCCATATATATTGATCAATATGTCCAGCGGGAGAAATTACGATGATTTGTGGATGACTGAACTGAGGCTGTGCCGATCCTCTTAGTGTTACTGCCAACATGACATTGCTCTTCTCCAGTGTCCTTCCTAATATTGATTCTTCTCTATGCTCCTACTTTATTAACAGAATGTAGACCATCAGGTGAAACCACGCTTAGCAGTTGAAGCTTTCTCCCTGGGTAAACATAAATACTTTACCCCAGGTGTCCCCAACCACCGGTTCTGGTTCATGGGTCATTTGGCACCGGGCCACAGCGAATTAGGAAAGCCATGCTGACAAGTCACCAGCAGTTTGTGTATTTCAATATCAGCAACTCAGATAACTGCGACAAGATTGCAACACCATGTTAACATGGTATGCGAGTTCAATAGTAAACTCGGTTACGTGAGTGAAATGTACATGAACAATTCCCATGATGCTTTGCAGACCATGAACCGATCATAGTGCTGATTACAGGCTTCATTTCGCCAAGTTTGTGCCTTGTCATGTCAGATCAATAACCTACAGACATTTTATTTGACTTGACTTGAAGCACTCAAATGCGTTGTTTTCCTCCATGTATGTTCCCACTTTTTCTCTGATGTTCAGCTCTACCTCTATTCAGCCGAGCGGCTTGGCACACTGGACCTGATCAGCCACTGTGACGATTCCGGACCGGTTCTTTTCCCGTCTGAACACGCCGACTGGTTCAAAATTGCGTGCGGGAGACAGAATTGGAACAGAGCTGTATAAATGTGACGGGGTGCAGAGCATCATGGGAACCGTTCAGTTTCATTTCACATCACTGTAACTGAGTTTATTGTTGAGAGTGATGACACCTCATGTGCCAATTCAGTTATATTAGACCACAATTGTACTGGTAAGGTGCATGGCCGTATAAAAGATGCGATTCCGCTATCTATGTGTATTATTATATTTACAAAAGTCTAGTCTTATGCCAATGATGTCATAGTGATTTTTTTCTGACATGCTCCTTAGAAGCCGGTCCATGAGAATATCCTCTGTCAATAAACCAGTCCAGTTGCTGTCACTGTAAGTCATGAATGAAGTGCAGGTATACCTGGCAGAAATTCATTCATTCATTCCATATAAGTTGTGCAGCGTTTACAACAGTGTCCATCTTGTAAATTGAGTCTGTGCTCTATTCTAAGTCTCAGGACACTGTAACTGTCATCTACTGCCCACTTTCCAAGTAACATACCTCTAGACCCCAAAGGTTATTGCTTGGCTTTATAACATTGATGATGCCAATTCTGGACTCAGTGTGCAGTCTACAGGTCAAAGTTTTTAGTAGAGCGTACTGTAGAGAATCATTTTATTATTTTAACAAACAGCTGCTGTTAATTAAAATGTGGTCTCTGGGGGTTTTGAATTAAAATAATGTCTCTTCAGTTTTCATTCTTGTTGGGATCTCTTGAGGGGGACTTTGAACCCGCTGTATTCATTCATTCAGGAATTTCCGAACTGCGCACAGGCTTTGGTATTTATTTGACAACAAGTCGTTGCCGCTTTAATACCTAGAAACTGACATTTTTCAAGACTATTGAATCAACTCGTGTTTTTTTTCAAATTCATGTCATGTTTTTTTAAATATCCTGTGTACTTAAGAATGTGGTTCAGACTTGAGTCCATGCTATTAATTAACAACTGTCATGTACAATCAAACCTTTCTTCCTTATGAGTGGACACACACACACACACACACACTCAGCCCTGGGGAAACCAGGTGCCTAATGAAACTCCTGCTGAACTTTCGCACAAGCCTTTCCTAAGCAACAGAGAACTGTGTTTGAGAACTGTAAATGTATAGATATACCGTCCACAACTAACTGTGCTCTTCATCTGTTGTCCATCTGGAAATACCACTTTGAAAATCTGCTTCAGTAATGCTGGATGGGAAAATAAATGCTAGAGCCAAAGGAAGTTTTATTAGACAGGGCAGTACAACACAAGTGGTGCGCCGAGACGGGAAGACAAAAATGTGATCATTAAATGACAATGGCACAAATACAAACAAATACATGAACACAACTTACAGAGATGTTTTGGTCTAGATCACATACTAACTGTGCCAGTGGTAAAGTTTAGGGTTGTCAGATGGAATTTTTGAGCTCAATTGACCGCTCTAAAGTCGAGTTAACTCGCGACCAATTAATCACACGTTTTTTTAATCTGTTCTAAAAGTCACTTAAAGGAAGATTTTTATCGGCAGAGTGGCCAATAATGTTTCAGTTTTATGCTTCAAGCATGTTGTTGAACCTTTTCAGAGCCTCTGGGCTTATTCTAATGTTGTAATTATTGGCCACTCTGGTGTTGATCTTCCTTAAAGTCACATTTGGAACAGATACAGAATATGTGATTCATTTGCCATTAATTGTGCGTCAAAACAACTTTTGTGTGATTAATTGAGATTTAAATTTTAATTTATGAGCCATAAACTATACTGTAATTAATTTCTCATCATTGTTTTCTAATGCTTCGGATTCATAAACATAGCGTAAATGGCACTTCAATTCATATTTATGTAGTCAAGTTTTTTTTAATACATTACCATATGATACAATACAAAACTTGATTTCGTTTTATTTTGTTGGATAAAGTTAAAAATGTATTGTTTTATTGGTATTCAATAAATATTTGCTCAGGATACTTATCTTATATATAGATGTTCTTTAAATGTTATCCCATAATGGTTTTGTTATAATTTGTGTTAAAATTGCAAACCTTTTTCTTCATCACTGTACACCCAAATAAGTATTTCGTTTATCGTGAAAAAAAAATCCTGTAATATTATACTAGAAATAAATGTGCACTTAACAATGGAGGGTACATGGAAGGTTGACTGCTCAGACAGCCCTCGCTAGCATGACTGTGGGATATTTTTCCTGTTGAATGTCGAGTAAATCAGTGTCAGGCTTGAGCCTACAGTGTGTTCAGTGGAAAGCAGGAAAAGACCATGGCACTAAGATGCTATATCTTATCCGTGTGGAACAGTAACAGTGATTTGTGGACAAGTTAGATGGCGGTGTCACGGACGTGTTAGCGGAAGAGCCCGTTTTTTATCCATCAACAGGTACTATTGAGACGTCAATCCGACCGGCGCTTTGCCAACATGTTGCACTGCAGGAGTCATGGCGCTTTTCTTTTGATTTGCAGCCAATTTTCTTTTGAGCAACATGGGAAACAGCTTTTGCATTTATTTTCGGCCTTACAGATGTTCTCTGTGTCAAAGTGGTAGGTTTTTTTACAAGGTGTGCTTCCTCTGTCACAGTTTCCTAAAATGACTTGCTTCTGTATCCAATCAAACAACACCTTTGTGGTCTCCAACTATGGCAAGCCGGTATGATTTCCTCCAGCCCTTGTCTGGTGCTGCTTGTAGGAGGCTAGAGATGGAGAGAGTGAGTGGGAAAAGGAAGGAAACAAAAAGTGAGGGATGGCGATAAGCTAAACCTCATGTACACACTAATCAAACACAGGCCTGTTTCAAGTTCTTTTGGACCAACTCCAGCAGTTATACTACCTTTTAAAATATCTGTCCTCTAAATCTCTGGACTTTTCTTTGATTTACTTCACGCTTTTCTGGGTCACTGGTCGCGTAATAGAGTGGAAAGAGTCTTATGTAAGCATAGTTTCCTTTGATGCGTGATCCCAAAGTCTGTTGGTAAATTACGCCTATGTCTGAGGATGTGTGGATTTTAGCTGCGGACACCATCCTCTATTAAAACTCATGATTTATTCAGCTGATGCATGCCCCAGTTTATGTTCGCATTTTGTTTGACATGAAACGGAATAATGTTCTTTTAATAGTGTAAAACAAATCAACAAATGGATATTTAGATTTTCCCTTTCTTAAATGAGTGTATATTTTGTGTAATACTTTGGTCTTACTAAAGTGATGAATGACCTCAGTACTCACAGACATGTCTTTACACTGTCATTACTTAAACAGTGAGCCTCTCAGATCAGTGTTGCACTGTCTACTGACCTTGAGCATGGGTTGACCTTGACATACAGGTCAATCAGTGGGCAGCTTAGAAGATTTGCAGTTTAATTTATATATATATTATATATTGAATAGGTACAATATTAACATGAATGTCAATGCACTAGAGAGATTAATCACCTTTTGCTTCATGATAGGCAAAGGCAACACAATTCAGACTCCAATCCTCGTTTTTCTGTCTGTAATGCAATCGATATGCAAACATGAATAATTATATGTAATTATCACTTGATATTTTCACATGGAGTTTCAATGCGCTTGGATTGTTCTCATCATTAATGTTTGTCTGTGATTTTTGGCTTCATTCCATTTGGACCAAAGCCTTTTAAAAAAATGCACCTCCTATTTTGAACCATGTCCATCGACAGGTCTGTTAAAAGAGTCTGTAATCAGATATTACCTTTTTCGCTCAACAAAGACTTCATTCAGTTTATTCTAGACTGATTGTCAGTTGTAGAAGTTTTTCCCAGGCCTGTTTTTCCAATTGTCAAAATAAAGTAGCAGTATGCACTGTTGAGCTAGTCATGCATTACTGTTATGCATCAGTTTTTGTGTTTTGTGTAGTGTAGTAAGGTAAGGCATTAAAACAAAAGAAAAACAAAAAATATTTTACATGGTACAACTTCCAGAAATGTGCATGACTATTAATTTTTTTTTCATACACATTCACTGAGCTGGACTCTACTTTCAAATTGCAAATGGGTGTACGATGATTATTTTCAGTATGTTGGGATAGGGGTGAAAAAGGCAACTCCACAGATTTCACAGGATTCATCCTAGAAGTTAAAGCATCTGTCACAAAATGTACTATGCCATGAGCCAAAAATCCGTATTTTTGTTCAGGTGAAACTGATGTGAAAGCAGTGTAATTCCTTAGAATATAATTCCAATAATACGGTTATGACAGTAACAAACAATGAATAACACATTCTGTTTTTGTAGTACCTTGCCCCACACTTGGCTTGTGGGACAATTGAAAACAACAATAATCAAATCAATCCTTAAATTATGTTAACATAGACTGCACTGGCTTTCTTTAGAGGTTACAGGTTACCATGGTTGCTGAACGTCCATGCTTAGTGTCTTAATCTGACCTATGGGAGTTTGTAATTGTTATTGAAAGCAAATTCTGTACTTCCCACTCTGTTTCTGTGTTGATTGACTGGTTGTTTTCCTACAAACAGATATTATGAGTGTCAACAATTTAGCCCGTAATGCTTCACAGAAATTAAAAATGTGAAACTATATAAGAAACAAGTACTAAAGAAATATGCCCATGAATGTAAAAGAAGATTGCAGTCTACCAGTTTAAAGTTGAACACTGTTCAATAAATACTGCTCAGCCTGCAACACTGTCAGTTGAAAATGTTGGCATTCACTAGTTTTAATAATGTAATCATAAAAGAAAACGTCATCATGCCATCTTTTTTAACTATTAAGCCAGATTCATATATTCAGATGTTTTTAAGAGCTAGTCATTATGTTTTGAAAGGGTCCACTTGTCTGTTGTCTGTATAGAATTTACACCCTGATGTACACCTTTGGATGCACTCTGAGTTACTATTAGTTAATTATTGCCCGCATGGTAGATGGGTGCCTTTTGAACACGTAGAGCTAATAAAGTACACACAAAGTGAAATTCAAAGAAGTATATAGAAAGATAAACTGTTGAAGAATCGGGATTTCTGAGTAGTTGGTCTTCAACTAGAGTCAGGTTGCAGTTGACTCTGTTTATGTGACACCAAATTACAGCATGTGTCACCACTGGCTCAAAGCATCCATGGGTGTGTTTGAAAAGTCTGTGAGCACGTACCGAGTATGTTTGGACATGATTCATCTGAAAAAGCAAATAATAAACTTAAAAGGAAAGTTTGGTTACCTCACTCCTCAGTCAGTCGCTGACTCAACTGTTCCATGTCTCTGCTTCACTTTCATCCTAATGGAAGGATTCCCAGGCCAGACATTAAAATAATAAGGTTTTAACATTGGATGGTTTCGGTGTCTTGGAGCAAATGACTTTAAAGTTCACTTGCGTGAAATGTTGCATATGACTTGTGTAATCTGATAATGGAGATGTAATGTACATATTACTTTTTAGATTTGACTTGTGAGTGTCCTCCACATGTTAATGATACATAATCTTTGGTAAATTTACTCTTAGATATTGATCAAAGATAATACTATAATTCTGAATGTACATTATCTCTCCTGATTCCATTGTTCCCCAAAATGTTCAGAAATACTTGTGTACATATTAACCTCCTAGCTTGTGTACTGTGCTCCACGCCTCGTAGTACCCGCATAAAGCTATGTGATGCGTTTATTATTACATTTTGTATTAATTACCATTGTTCATCACTGTTTTGAGTCCAAGAGTCTTGAAAGTGCTCTACCAACATGTCACCTATAAAATATAAATCATTGTATTTTCTCTTTCTCATAACATCCTGCTTGTGGGGCACCAGTCAGATCAGCCAATCACAGACATGAGATGGTCACATGACACCAGAAAGCCATCCAATCAGTAGCCTAGAATCTGTGCCATTATACCTAATCGTCCAATTTTTATACTTCAGCTTCTCATGTCCCAAATGAGAAGGGACATGAGAGAAGAATGTCCCCAGGTCACAAACCTACAAATGTGAAATCCATGCATAGATAGAATCCATCTTGACGAATTTGTTCTACTCTTAGTATGTACTAGACAAAGTATGATCTCACTGAATCAATTTCAACTCACATCACATCATCACGTATAAAACACTGGGTTTGTCAATACATGTCCAACTTCACTCCTGGCTCTGACTATCGTTCATTCTACATTGAAATCAATAAATATGATGTTAAGTAGGTCAAGTAGGTTAAGTAGGTTCCTTAGCTCTACTGTCCGCAGTATGTTTCCTGATGACTCTCTTCTCTTGTCTTCCTCACCCACCTCCAGGCCGTCTTTCTATGAACCATTCCTAAACTTAACTATTAGGCAGAGAATGCACTTGACCTGCGAGTCAGCTATTGCTTCAACCAGATCACAAATCACCCCAGTGCCATGTGTGACATCTGCTCAAGTATGCAGACAAGTACGCACTCCTCCATACACGTCATCTATCAAATTTACTCAGCTACAGCCTCGAGGAGACAAAACTTACCTGTGCTCACTCTTCAATCAATTGGTCCAATGCTCGGATCCTTTGCCACTTATTATTTCAGACGTGTTGATGGGGCCAAATCAACACTTTGTGAGGATGAAGTGTAGAAAAGTTTTGTCCGGAACCAGACATACTGACGCCTTCTCCAAGAGACTCTATGAGGGTAGCCAGTGTGCTTTACTGAAGAGTGATTGTTTCTGTGTAAATTAAAAAATATATATTTCTGTGCTACTGTCGTGCCAGCTTGTTTACATGCGTGTTGTGTGTATATATATATATATATATATATATATATATATATATATATATATATATATATATATATATTTTTATGACTTGTGTGTATAGTGCCAGTGTTTGATGGTACATGTGAAGAGTTCCCAGAATGTGTGTTTTTACTTTGCTCTGTGTGTGCGTGTGTGTGTGTTTTACGGGGTCCAGTGTAGGCATTTTGAAGGGGGCCAGACAGCTGCCTTTTACTGCCCCAGGGGGTAATAAACAGCGAGGGAGGGGTAGTTATTTACCCCTTTTATTAGCGCAGGAGGTAGAGGAGGAACTTTATTGGGGTCACACTGTAACTACGCACAGCTGTAGGATAGAGAGAGGAATAAAATAGATAGTGTGTAGAAGAACAATGTATCAAATAACTTCATCTTTCTCGAAGTTGTGTTACTATCTGTAGATGCTCCCTTCAGACGGAGACTCATGGTCATCCATCCTTTCTTTGCCAGGTTCCTTCACAACCTTATCCTTGTTAAGCACATCTGCTGTCAATTGGCTCTACTTTGTAATCCAATTGGTATTTCCTGCTGTCGAGACACACCCACTGACCCTGACACTCTGGCCATTTGACAGTCTCAAGTTGACCTCCGTTTGTCTCATCACCTCCCTTGGTAACCATAACAACAAATGCTCCATTAACAAGTGAAAGTTTGTGAGGTCGCCTCTGAGCCACAGGCTTTGGTCTTGTTATAATGTTTAGTGTCCTTTGGTCCTTTCTCCGGTCAGAATTAAGTGGAAGGAAAAGGATTTTCAGTGTCAAACAGACAACAGGAAATGCTTCACAACAGCTTCAGCACCTCAATTATCAATGGAGGAATGAGTTTTCTACTCCTGCTCTGACCAGTAGAATAAATATGTCACATCGGAACAAATCAGATCCAGAAAACATGCTGACAAAGTGTGTTTCCATAGGTGGGTGACAGGATATGAATGTCAGCCATGGGACAAAAATCTCCAGTGTTGCTTCTGAGAGATTCTCTTGGTGAGCCAAGGATCTCATCTGTCTCTCGCTTCACTGCTGACATAAAGCTTGTGAAAGAGACAATACTTCTGATCAGTCTTAGAAGATCATGTCTCCATCAAAGATTCCTTAGATTTTTTTCTGTATACTGTTCCATCAGTAACACAGATATTTGATGTCGAAATTATATCTATATTTTTCATTTTTTCATACTCTTTTTTTTTATAAATGGATATTAAAAAGAGGTCTCTGGTATACTGCACCAGATGTCCTTTTAAAACAAGTAACAACAGTATTTTAAACATTCATTTACATATGAGGATCTGGGTTTCTTCCTGACTAATACTTTCAGTTGGTGTGAGTGTTTCTATGTGTGTCATTCAATCCTTCGAACAGTTGAACAACTCAAGGTAAAGGGAGACGTTGTTAAATTACAGTATTAAAAACTGCAGTACTTGAATGTATTGGCATTTTATTTAAATAAAAATAAAAAACTGATTTAACTCACTGTGATACTATAAAATCAGGTTTAAGTTATACATATATCAATAGTGGCCAGTGAGGGGCTCTCTGTCATACAAATGAGTAAGCTGATAAGAATATCATATTTGCCATTTTTTAAGATTTTATTCATTTTCTCATTAAAAGTATGCATCTGAGCATATGTCAGACATTCTTTTACTCTTTATTGAAGCCAGACAGCATTTGAAAAGTATTTTTTAAGTATGAAACCAATATGAAAGAAAGAATTTTTCAAAGAATCTCTTGGCGTCTTTACTGCAACTGGCTCATCGATGGTCCTTTCATATGCCAGTGAAACACTGCAGGAGGAACAGATCGATGTGAAATGGGAAAGAAAAGTGCACAGTAGGCAGAATGGAAATATTTGCCGCCTTTTGAGTGAGGTAAAAAATATAAAGCCAGGAAGGGGGCGTGAGGAAAAAAGGTGATTGACAGAGTAAAAGAGGAGTGGGAATGGAAGAGAGAACGCTGGACAGGGAAGTAACAGACAAGTTATTCTAGTTGCAGACAGCTGACAGAAAGCCTAAAATAAGATGGTGCCGTCTAATGTGTGCATATTCCCGAGCTACACACACAAACCATAAAAACATACACACTGCTAAATGCTTTGTTGCATTCCAAATGGTTAAGGAGAAAAAAGGGAGGACCTGCTGATTTATGACCGTGCTTTATTGTTTCGCCGTAGAAAATGTTTTGGATGTTCACATTTCATACCAATGAGAGACAAAGTAAAACCTTGGGCAGCACCGAATTAGAATGAGGTGTCATAATAAATACAAAATTATGTGAAGTACAAAGGTTGTGTAGTGGGGCGAAAAGAACTACAAAAACGGGGGGCCCAATGAAACTGACCTTAATGTGGAAGAGTCATTAATATCACACACACATACTCAGACGCGCACACACATCCATCATAACAACTCATGAGCTAAGACCAATGAGTACATATGTGACACATCAGATACCACACTCATCACATAGTGAATCTATGTTGGAATAAAAGATTGCTGCAATCTCCCAGCTCCAGCTCTGTCTTGACCCGGGGAAAAGTGGTGATGCAGAATAAGAAAGGAGACTGGAGAGACACAAAGTGCTCTTGTTCATTGCCGCTCGTAGACTCTGGTGCAGATCACATCATCTGCCCTCATGGTCTGTCAGGAGAGTAGAGAAGAAGGGGTTAGTCAGCACTCCATGGAAACGTTCGGTCCCAGTTATTTCATGGCTAGAGCTCATCTTGGGAAGGGTTTGCTAAGAAAGACTGGCGTACTCTTTTAGCAGCACAGCATTTTTACAACATCATTTGTGGTGGGACTGAAATACATTTATTGTTTGGTGTGGACCAAGGATGCTGTAAGAGTCTGACCTGTAAAATCCTCCTAAAGAGAACAGCCCATTTACATAAACCTTTGGATGACTGAGATCACATAAATTGTTGGCTGGACATTTTTACAATCAGTGTGGAACCACATGATACAGCATTGTGTCAAGGTGCCATTGTGCCATTGATCATCAGCTGTGTTTGGAGCGGTTTTCTATTGTTATTAACCTGATAAAACTGACCTCTAATTGGCATATCTCCTTGAAATTTAATATTTACAAAGTGCAACAAATGTTAAAGCAGAGAACATGAGCTCATATTACAGGAGATCCCAGGAGCTCCAGACAGCCCGTACACGGATGTTACTGGTTCATGCTACGTGTACACAAATGTTTGAACCAATATATTGCACATATTTCTGTGTTTTTTAGTTTGAATTTGAACACACCATAATGTGACTGTAAATATTAAACACACATTTTAAATTAATTAATTTCATTTAATTCTGTTTCAATGTTTTTCATCTATTATTCAATCAAAAAAGTGAGTGGAATCTAATAATGATGTATAATTGATTATTTCCTACCATGCCCTTACAAAGCAGTGAAAATATGTATGACATTTTTATTTGAAAATTGAAGGGTAAATGAGATAATGCAGTAATAGGAAGCAACAACATGCCAGTGCCAAATGATCTTCCTTATCTGACTGCACTGCATGGTAGCAATTGTGAGGAGCATAGATAAAGGGCTTGTTTTCAGTTGAATGAATCATGTGAATTCAAGAAACTCAGCATGGCGTATACACTTCCTGGAATGAAATCACCAGCAGCTCACTTGCTTGCTCAGAGTTACTCACCACAATCACAAGATCTTTCCTTATACCACTGCAATTTATTTTTTCTTTTTTTGAACTTGTTGACTTCTTGAGAACCAGCTACTTTATGTATGCCAGGATATTTGGCTTCCCACACAATTGTATTTGTTGCATGCTGCAATTAGACGTTTTAATATGACTTTTTCATATGCATCATGTGGCTCAAGAAATAGAAATTCCCAGAGAAGTAAATGTGGCAGATGTTACTTGGTGAGAAAAGGAGGGGAAATAATCTTCTAGACTTTTCAAAGAGATCTACAATATATTCGTCATTGAGGGTCATGGACCCCAATGTTTCAGTTTCTGGCTTTTTATTGCATGATTCCTCATTTGTTTATCCTGTCCATTCGCTTCATCCATCAACTCCTGAGTCTGAAAGCAGCTGTTCTTCATTGTTTCGCAGATGTTACGATACTCTGCACAATGTGACAGCAGGTTGATTTAAAAGCTGCCAAACGCAATTGTGCCTTGAGCTGTCAGTGCTGTGAACACATCATCTGGCTCCAACCTTTCATTTGCTTTTTTTGCAACTTGAGTACTTTGTTAAGGTTTCTGTGAGTATTTGTCTTCACGAAATCCAAAAAGCAGTCTCAACATGACATTGATTATCTTGAACTTGCGCAACATAACGTTAAAGATCTTGTGATAAGTCCTCCATCAGGAGATGTGAGCTAAAGCTTTGTCCTGTTTTTCTTCAACAACATTTTTGTTAATTGATGACTCATGCCTGTGCCAGTCAAGAATCTGTGTCACATTGGATTCTATTGCATGCACGAACCAGGAGAGTTTTTCATTCATTGCCTCACTTCGTACCAGCTAAAGTACCAATAGCAATTAGATAAATGGCAAACAAAGAGCTCTATGTGGGAGTTGATTGAGTTTCTTACGAGCCATTACAAGTGCCAGTGCCAAATATTTCTTCATTCAAAAAGTTGTGTATATAAGTAGCATTTGGAGTTGTCTACTCACCAAGTACTGAGGTAGTTACTCACTATATTATCTAACAAACTCATAAGGCTTTTATTGAAATTCTCACAACATACCTGAGCTACCTCTGTATGGGGGAATCTGGTGGATTGGAAACTCAAGGTTTAAGTGCATTTTTTTTTTTTTTTACCAGAATCAGTTTGCCTTCATTGGTCATCTCACGGGTCCAGGAGGTTTTCGGTCCCTCTCCTTTCTGCAGAGTCTGCTCACAGCTGATCTTGTTGTCCGTCTCCCAACGCGGAAAACTCTAAGAGCAGAAGGAGGACATTAGCAGATGTTTTATTTGTTTAGAGCTGGATTGTTTTAACATTCGAATAAAGTGCATAAACGACACCAGGCATACAGGACAAGCCCAAGACATGATAACTTCAATGTGGTTGTTGTTAAAGTGACGTACTGGCCTCTTATATGTGTTTGCTTTGGAGACGGCCAAACAGAGATCATTGATGGGAAAATGGGGAGAACCAAGGGGGAAATTAGGGAGGGACTGTCGTCACCAGGGGGATCTTTTGCAAGACAGATGGTTGAACGTGTCTGGAATCACTGTGAAGCACGTCCAGCCGTCTAAGGCCAAGGGAGGAGACCAGATATGCTATCAATCCAAATATGACTAAAAGCCAACTCAAACAGCTTGATGTCATTCGCACAAATCCTTCTTTATCCACCCATCATTTCTTAGTGCACTTGTTTGCTTATGACAAACCACAGAAGAATATGTGTTGTGTACCGTGCAGGGGCGTCCATCCACCGTGGTTTCGTTGAACTCCTGCCCCACAGTAAAGGTGATGTGGGTGGTCCGCACTGTCGTGGAAGTCTTAATGGACAACGTTTCTCCATCCTGCGTTATCTCCACAAAGGGCTTGGAGGCCGCCTTCACGGCAATTTTGCGCAACATCACATTAACACCTGGAAGAGGGAGCAGCTTATTAGATCTTTGTCAGAACACTGATGAGATCATGCAAGAAATCCAGGCCAACACATCTGCTGTCCCGCCAGACGTGATCATATTTTCACACCACACAGGAATGTTGTTTAATTTTCTCAAGTTAAGCAAATTATTTCAGGAGGGAAATCACTCTCTTTAAATGTTAAATGAGGTTTGGTTTGTGATGGTGGGACAGGAAGACAGTTGAGTTAAGGGGCAGTGGTCTCTTGGTCCTGTGTGAAGATTTCTCGCCAGTGTGATAGGAAGTGTGTATTTTTGTGCGTCTGCCTGTGAGGTGGGTTTCACACTCCTCACCTCATAGACATTCCCACCTGTCAACAAGAGTAAATATACGCAGAGTCAGAAATGCTGCCTCATTCAGCACAAATATCCACTGTATTCAACACAGATATGATGTGCTTCATTGTAGACTGTACTGGAAAAAAACAGTTTTCATGACATATGATTGAGTTGCCGTTATAGCCTTTTGGTTGTTTGGACACCTCAAGATCCAACATCTACTTTAACTGTATATTATTATTTAATGTGGTTTGTTCTCATTAAATCAAACCCCTTTGTTTTATGGACTGTGGAAGGAAAGTAAAGAGCAGAAACACTGTTATATTTCAAACTCAAGGCCGGTGGGCCACTTCTCGTCCGTCATGGTTACAGATAGCCCACAAGTCTACTATAGTTGTCATGTCATGTACTGCAACAGTACAGAAACTGTTACAAGAGTTTACACAAATTGGCTATTTTAATGAAATATTATAATCAATCCTTAAATGCTATCATGAATGGCGACTAAAAACCTATTTTGTTCCCATTATGTGGTTCTGCCATTAGCATACCTTACTTAAACTATGAACTTGAACTTTCTACGCTTATGGTTGTCATATGTTATAGTGGTTTTTGTTTGGTTGGTAGCTCATTGTGGTGCAGTTTTCAACAGTAAATTGTATTAGGGAATTTCGGTCTGGTTACATAGATTGTGAGGGCAACATTAATGGCACTGTAATATGTATATTATATCACCTCTACGACAGCAAGGACTGGTGTGGCTAGTCTGCCACTGAAACTGTGAATTTAGTTTGATGAAAAATCCCATTCCATGCCCTGTGGATTCTGATTTTAAAATATGCTAATGCATAAAGACGAGGATTTTTGAACAGGTTGTAGATACAGTCCCCAGCCTGTGGACCATTTGGGGGCCACAGATGGCGCATTGGTGTCTTACCTGACCATGCTTTTGCTGAAGAAACAATTTGACATTCACCCACATGGGGGAACTCAGCACTAGACAGACAGTCTGGATCAGAGGTCAAGGAGCAGAGGGCAGAGGAAGCATTTGGGAAAGGAGAGGAGATGGGAGGAGAGCAGACGTGAGGAAAGGAAGGGAGGATGGCGAGAAACAGGAGGTAGGTGGGTGCTGACAGGTTACTTCCAGCTGCGTGTTGCCCTCTGTTAATACCAGAGATCAGAGGCCATTTCTCTCTGTCAATCATGCCACCTCACATCTGCCTCTCTCTGTCTGCTCAGCTTTTTAGTGTTTTATTTTCCAGAGAAATGTCATTAAGCTTTTGATGAATGGAAAACACAGTGTAATTATGGCACTAATATAACAAAGCACCGTGGCGCCAGAGCGAGCGTTGTTGCTAGGAAGTGCAGCAATCACAACATTAAGATCAAATCTGCATTTCAAATAGTTTCACGCTATTGGACTGAAGTGCAAAGGAATCTCTGCACCCAAAAGTTCTGTATGAGTTGGGTTTTAAAAGCTCTAAAGTTTGGTTAAAACTTGACTTCGAGCATTGATAAAGGCAAGAGAACAATAAAGTTAGCAGTTAAAGTTAGTACTGCTGCAGACATCAGTACCACAACATGAAAAAGAAATCACACCTTTGATGGCTGTGTAGAGGAGCTGATAGTCATATACACTGCTGTAAAATGTTTGTTTACGTTCGTAAATTTGCTCCACAAAAACTCTTTTTTGCTACTCTTGAACCGGACTGAACCTGAACAGGATTCAGTGTCATAAAGGAGCACTGTTTTACCAGAAACACGCAAACTATGTTAACAGAATTAAGATGGGAATATTTTGATGCTAACTAAATTACGTCCGTTCAGAACAAGACATGAACCTTTACTCTTCACAACCCCCTGTCCATAACTTCTAGTCGTAGCTTTAAAATTAAGTAGTTACTTTTGAATTCCACTTTTAACACGAGAATGATGATAAATGATGCATAAAATTTTAAGCACTTATTACCACAGGAAACTTTGGATAAATGACGACATAAAGGCAATAATCAGATTATACTGTGTGACATATAAATGGGATTAAAAGTGGAATGTTCTTTAAGCAACCACCTTAAATATAATAATCATGTTCATTCAAAGAAGGTTATTTTATGTTAAGTAATTTCGAAGTAATGGTAGATGAGAGGTTGCTGGAGCCAATTCCAAGAGTGGTTGAAAGTTTTATTTGTACTTCTTTTTCTGTCGTGGGACACGGAGTTGCCAGAACAGCACTTGATCTCACGACATATTTAACACTAGAGGATGTGCTCGTCTCCACTGTCATGACACACACTTCTATTGTTACACGCACTGTCAGGTTTGGAGGTGGAAGATATTAATTCCAGGTCTTCACTGTCAGATCTTTTAATGTGAATCTGCGCATAATGAAATCACATTCTAAATGAAGCCTGCCCGGGCTGAACCCTCCAAGTCTGAGCAGCAGGTGTTTTCCACTGTCCATTCAGAGCGTGCAACTGCCCTGCACTGTAGCGCGTCGAGATGGTCCTGTGCAATACACACACACACCAGCGCGCGCGCACGCGTGCACACACTACATTAGAGGCTGTGACTTGGACAGATGCGCTGCCGTTTGTCTCTATTGTGTTTGCTGAAGAGGCCAAGCGGAGAAAAGATAGAAAAAGGAGTGCGGCTGGCTGGGGGCCAAGCACGAAGTTTAGGGTCCCGTAGAATGACAAAGACCCCCTACCCGTGTGCTGCAGACGCACGACTGTTATGCCCCACATATGAACACTTCACTTACCCAGGACTTTCAAAAGCTCCTCGAAGTTTTCTGAACTCCTCATCTCCCAGTTCCCGGAGAAATCAGGGATTTTGCGCTCCATTTTTTTCTCGTCTGGATTGTGCAGGTGAAGTGTCTGGTCCTGGTCTGGACAGTGAGTTCGAAATGCTCCGAGGGATGCGCCTACGCTTTTGAAGAGACTGCTACGACTTGACTGATGGACTGTCACTGTCAGAGCTGCTATCTGCACGCAGTGCCGGCGCTCATTATGAGCTGCTGCAAATGAATGGCACCGAGAGAGAGTACCAAGTAGACGATTGACACGCCCCCTTCGGTCCGGACACGCCCAGCGGAGCGCAAGATTACAGGCAAAATGACGGCGCCTCGCACTGACCACACCTTCAGTCGGAAACGTGCGCTTTAAAACACGCCTCTTATAGCCGGAAAACGAGTGCGCTGCCGCCCTGCCCTATCATCTCTGCGCACTGCGCAAGCCGTTGCAGGCTTTTGATCACATGAAACACATTATATCAAGTGTGATTCAGCATCGACCGTTGATGACGCAGAGAGTGTGTCTGCGTGTGAGAGAGTGAGAGGTCCAAGTTCACCCAAGTCTCCTGTGCACCAGGCCTCCATGTCATAAAAATATAAGCGGTGGAAATGTGATACAGCTTCTGGCCACGACCGGTGGGCTATCCATTTAACGGGTCCTGCGTCAGAGGAGTCCAGAAGTGAGCGAGGGAGGGAGATTAAAATAAGAGTGAGATTGGCACAGGGCGGCAGTGGCTCGCCATGAGGTGTTTGCCCCCCACAGCTCAAACGGAAGAGGAGGGAAGGGAGGGAGTGTGGGGAGGAGGGGGGCGAGGCCGCATTTGGGAAAGCGCGTCAGACGGACCAGCGGGGCAGGGTCAGGGGCCCGCAGGGTCGGAGGTAGTCTTATGAAGAACACACTCACCCATACATACGCGCACGCTTTGTGCATGCGCACGCACACGCAAGGGCGGATGATGGATGGCAGCGGGACAAAGCCGACGTTAACTATTGACTCTTGATGGATGATTCCATCCGCTACACTGCACGGTGAATTAGCGCGGGTAACCGTGGCGACTTGTAGACAGGAGGCGGCATCGGTCCGGTCTTCTGGCTTTGGATCCCAGTCACAACCCTAACAAAGACGCACTGACTAACAACAGCCAGATTGACATTTGATAACGCGATGCGCTTTTACGCACGGACTCCCAGGCCAGATCCTGCACTTTGCTTCGTGCCCGGCGGCTCCGTTTGATGTGAGCAACTTTGTTCACATTGTTTCCGCCTTCAGCGCGCACACACGGCCACACACCATGTCTCGATCTCAGCATGCCCTCACTAGTTTCCCTTGGCCCAAACAACCGAGGTGAACCATTAGACAGACGTTAGAAGTGAAATTTCCATTTTCTTCTGCTGTTTTCCACATTTTCTGTACTCTGTAGCTGAGTTTTAACCATTCAGCTGCCGTGGGTTAAAATCAGTTGGAGGCAAAAGAGAGACATCAATTTGCCTTTCTGCTGCCTCGGTGGTCTGTCAGATAACTCTTCAACAGTGGGCATTGATCATGCCCCTTGCCTGAGAGTGACTATGCAAACACAATGGCTACAAAAGAAAGCTGTCAAGAGTCGGACAAATTAATCTTCAGCGTTACTCACAACATTTGCATATTAGCATGACATACCACCAAATGCATCAGAAGCCACTGAATCAAACATACTGTCAGCACAATGATGCTGTGTGCTCTGTTCACAGCCGGCTTGATAAAGAGCTTAAAAATGTGTGATGCTGCACGTCAGCACGTGATGACAAAGCACCGGTCAGCATTCAGATGCACTCAACCATGAGCTACTCCTCTCAACTTTTCTCCATCCGCTCATTCCTTCCCCCTGTCCCTCTTATCATTTCTTCCTTTGCTTTCATTCTTTCTTTTTATATTTCTTTTATTATTCTTCCTCCTCCTGTCAAGCTTTTGTTCTTTTGTGCTGCTTCGACACATTCCTCAAGCACATTGGAGAGGGAAAACAGAGGATGGAGAGGACTGAAAAGAAAGAGTGAGAAAGTTAAAGAGCGGAGTGCATGTCATTTTTCATCTCATTGTTGTAGAGGAAAGGATATGGAGAGTGAGTCAGCAACGAAAGAGCAAAAGATCAAAGGCAAACAGAGAATGACAGAGATGGAGAGATTGAGAAACAGCAGAAGAATGAAGGTGACACTGTGTAAAGAGAGAGTCGTTTGTCCATGTAGGCAAAAGAAGTATTAGCTTGCTCTTCTGGTGCCAACTTTACTTCAGTCATCTCGCGCCTTATTATCTTCCTGCGTGCTCTCTCTTCTTTTGTTCAGTGTCGTCCGTGTACTTTCTCATAGACGGTGCATTGTTGGTTGGTGATATCATCAACTATCATTTTCATTTTATACATCCTCGTGTGAAAACAAGTGTAGTGGCTGGTGTATTGTTCAAGAATGATGCAAACAAGCACATGCCAGCTGTGGTTAGTCGACATCTTTGTGATGACGTAGCCATATCAGTCATTTTTAGGGTCGGTTACTGTATAGTTTGATTGCATAATGCATGTTATAAAAGTGAAGAGTGAATCAACTTCATTTGTCAGGCAAAACCAACAGAGAGGAGACCAAAAGACAAATCTAGGAACTAAAGCATATTTCATGGTGTTTGTGTATGTTCACACTGAGATACAAAACTGACATCCGTGATCATCTCATTTGATCGCTGGCTCATGCTGTAGGATAATTTGCTGACTGTATTGAAAGTGCCCAGCAACCCACCACCATTCTGACCACCCACCGTACTCTGAACTGATAAGTTGTTGCATTGCTGTCTTGTTTATTCTGCTACTGTCACACTGTTTCCTGTCAAGCCAAGCTTGTGTGAAAAATACTGAGCTAGAATGTCTTTACTTTGTCATGCTGGGCAGAGCAGGGTCACAGCGGAAAAACATTGCTACTGTTTTGCTTGGAATGTATTTCTGCGATTCAGCATATTGTTTTCTATTTCCTCAGCAAATAAAGCCTAATTTTATCAGATGCTGTAAACTGTTCTAATCTTAGAAGGTCAGCTTTGAATCACCAGCATATGCTTTTTTCCCCCCTTTTCACTACCAAAATACAAGGCATAATTTATAACAAAATGGCTGTGTTTAATGAGAATTTTTACTCTAGCGTGTTAGGGATCACAATCTGGGGAAGAACTGACAGTAGTTCGGGAGAGAGCTAGTTGTGTTCCATTTGGTTAAGAGCAGAATGCTTTCTTCCTTTGTGTTTTCATGTCATGTAGTCTCGAACCTATGTCAGCTATGTCAGTCAAGAGATTGGGGACACCCTGGTAGTCTATCACAGAAAACATACACTTACTCACTGTCACCATCAGTCACCAGTTGTCCTCTTATAATTTAATGGACTGAAGCAGGAAACACAAATGCTGCACATTGAACTGGCAACACTCTCAAATAAGGAACCACAGGGCCCCATCCTTGTCACTTGAGTTTCATGGAACGATACAAAGCCTTGACATCAGCTGTTTATTCCATTCTATAATTGCATTAATCGAATGGTAGAGGTACTGGGGTGGAGTTGCTTTGAAGGGAAAGAACCCATCCGCCTAATACCCAGTCAGTTACAAGTTTTGCCGGAACGTATAGATTCATCTTGTCAGTAGAGTTGTATTAAAGCATAATGTTGCTACAAGAAATGATGCAACTAATTATTCAACAATCTGTACATTCAACTTACTTCTACTTACTACTACTACTACTTCTGAGTTGTAGCATTCCAGACAAACTGGCTTGAGTCCCACCAAAGGACTTATTTCTATGTCCTCTGCTGCAGCTTGTGCGTGTTAATGTGTGTAATCAGCTCGTGGTAAAGTCACACTTCAGTGGCATTCTCTATTTTATCATCTAGATGACCTCTAGTAAAACTGCTCACCCCAGTAACCCCTGTAATCCCAGATGTGAACTTGACCCTGGCCTTCCCTGCCGCCAACTCCTGGAAGTCATTATCAGTGGCCTTTAGCCTCATAGGAAGCCACTGGACCCAGTATGCGTGCAGACAACAGTACCGGGAACTGCTATATCCTTCTGGTGTGATTTACTTTGGTGTCAGTGGGGGGTCAGAATCTCTCAGAGGGCTGTACATTGATTCTCTGGTAGTGAAGAATTAAAAGTTACTCAAGGCAAAGTGGTGTAACTTTCTTTCCTCCTTTTATGAAATACTAGACAGTTTTACTGCATAGCAAGTGAAATCCCGCTGTCTTGATCTGCAACATAAACCACTACCACGTGGGGTTGAAAATGCAATTCTTTTTTTTTAATGATCACCGTTGTTTTTAACTATTTTACCATTTAACTAAGAAAGGCTGGCTATCAAAACAGTGTGCTGCGCTGCTACCCCACCAGACCATGTGTGGATGATTAAACTACAAGAGGTGACAACATAACTAGAACCACAGGGCCGATTGGAGGAGTCAATTACTGGAGATCGTAAAGATCGTCGTAGCATTTAGGGAATCTAGGCCTTGTATTTCTTTTTGTCATCTTTATACCATAAACTATTCACTGAATGGGTGGCGCCTTATCATCGTCACTAATCTCAAACATGCACTACTCTGTGTTCATCTTCTTGGGAAAGCTGACTCAAACACAGAATCCTGTCCAGACACATCATGTCACATTTAAAATCTTTGGACTAAGATAAAAAGAGAGTGTGTGCATATGCGTGCGTTTCAAGCTGAGTGTCCTTGTGTATATGAGCATGCACCTCCAGATGCCTGGGCAGTTGTGTCCAGACGTCTGTCTTACTCACACGGTTTTCCTTTTGTCCTATATTCGCCTCTCTGCTCTGACACCCCCCTTCTCATCTGCCCCCCAAGCCTTTGTGGTTTTAATTATCACGCCTGTTTCTTATGAGTTGGACTGGGCAGAGCAGGTTAGAATTAGACGCGCTTTAAGTAAAAAAAAGCCAATTAATTTTGTTATTTCAGTCCAGCTTCTTCATGAAGCCTTTTGTCCATCGTCTCACTGCCGCCCACAGTTTAACCATGCAACAGGCCTCCCCAAAGTGCCACGTCACTACAGCACTGTAAAAGCGAATAATGCTAAATTGCTTCCCGCTGGACAGGAAGAGTGGAGACAACAGGAGGGAGGAGAAGAAGTGCAGAGTGTGGAGGTCAAATATAATAATCACAGGAGATTGAGGGAAAGCTGGGAAGAAAAACAAGCATGCTTTCCCATGATTGACTGCTTATCACTTTAAATTTATGTCTACAATATGTGTTTTGTTATTCTCAAAACTGAAGCAGTTCAGTGAAAGTGCAGCCGCATTTTTTTTAAATCGCATCTCCCCTCCTGGCATCCTTCTCCTGCGTCCCTCCAGTGCTGCTCACTCTACACTCATTCTTTCACTCTTGTAGCTTTTCCTCTCTCATTTGAAACCACAATTGTTTGTCACTTTCCCTTAGTCCTAGTGTTAGTTTATGTGTGCGCATAATTTAAATAGATTGTCTCCAGAGGCAAACTGTGTATGTTTCAGTTGGACAATATGTGGTTGGTATATGCTGACAGGAATGTTGTGTCTACTGGGAGTTATGAAGGTGTTAGGGTGATGTGGTCGGAGTTAGTTACCCAGTCTTGTATATAATTCACACGGCCATAAAAACGTGTTGTTTTATTAGCGTTATTAAGAGTTCATCCATTTCTGAATTAGTTACTTCTGATAATAAGCCTCCATAATACGTCCCATTTAACCAGATTGGATGGCCTCACTGTATCAATCGCTTTACGAAATTGTATTTGTTAAAGGTTCAAACAAGCTCTCCCAATGCCACCAATGTTTCACAGCAGAAAGTGAAAGTGTTGTGGCCATCTATTGGCGGTAAGTTCATTCTACTTAATAAAGTTGGACAAAATGATTCCATGACCCCTCTAGAGTACACTTTTTTATTTGTGAAACAATCCATATGCATGGAAAATATAGTTTGATTCTCTTTTGATGATGCAATGTATCTGTCACAGAACAAAGGACTCGTCGAGGAAATAACATTTCATTTTATACAACCTCAATGCTGCTTGCTGCCGTAGCACAAGCATCTTCTGAAACAAGTTCGTTCTAATAATAAGCCTACATAATACGTCCTATTTCACTTCATTCAGTCGCCTCAATGTATCACTAACACTTTTCTAAATATTGCATTACATTTGTTAAAGGTGCAATCAAGCTCTCTCAATGGCACTAATGTTTCATAGTGTCACAGACATGACATACTTGCAGGTCTTCCAGAACAGCACTCAGGCTCAGTCTACAAGATTTTACATCCCTCAGAATCTTGGAAGTCTCCATCATCAAACTCCTTTTGCAGTGCGTAAAACTGTGAACTTCAAAAACAGAAGAACATCTCGACAGAAACACAGCTTCAAACCAGCGTCTCAGTTGGGAGTTAGTGTGACCTGACTACGCCTCTTGAAATGCAGCAACTTTTTTGTCAAAAAGATGTTTAAGCTGCCCTTAATGCTTTTGACTGATGATTTTTCATTGGCCATTTTTGCAGTGCTTGTCATTCTTTCTTTCATAAAACAGTCTTTTGGAACGAGGCAGCCATTTTATCTACTTGAATGAAATATAACTTTGTAAATGCAAACATTTTACTTTGATGAGAATCAATGCTATGAGTATGTGAGATTCGATAGCTAAAGAATAAAATGACCAATAAGGTCAAATACAGAACCATAAAATGCAGCATAGCAAATGCAACAACAAAATGGTCGAAAAAATTCTTTTCAGAAACAGAAATAATGTTATTCAAGAACAATCAATGGCAAACACGTTCTTATTTTCCAGTCACAACTATATTCTTCATAACAACCTTAAACCTCAATAGTAATAATATTAATAGTAATAATCGTTATCTTCTCCAGTTCCGAGATGTCCACTGTCTCTCCTCTCTTTGTGACCAAACCATCTTTTCTGTCAACTGTCAAATATGGTCCCTCACCAGACTGTTATGCACACATTTTATCATGTATTGTATCAGGTGTTGACATACTTTAGGCGTGAACTACATTAGTTGAGCCCGTTAAATAACAAAGGACATTCACTGCCATCTAGCGGCCGGCCACAGGCCTTCAATATGTGGGTCATGAAAATATACACGCAGACCCAGTGCTCGTAGTGAATTTCATTTTAAGCCAAAGGCAGGCAATGTTGACTGTGGGTATGTATTAGAGAGTCTTCTTAGAAAGACTCGTCCATGAAAGAACCACCAGAACTGTTTAAGGTTTTGGAGTGGTGTGAAATGTCATGAGGTTTCATTTTTAGGAGATGTTCGTTATATGCAATATCAAGCTGTTTGGATAGCTTGATTTAGCATATAACAGTAGTTATCAGTTATCAATTTATTATTTGGAAATTATGGTGTTGCACACTGGTAGTGAATCTTTAATTTGAAAAACAGGAAATGTATTCTAAATAAGATCTTTGCATGCATCATCAGTATAGACACACAGAACTGTGTGTCTTGTGTTGTTCGAAATCTATTGGCTACTTTTCTAAATTTGGACAAAATTATTCCATGATCCCTGTTGAGTACACATTTTTTTATTTGTGAAAAGACAATCCAAATGCATGGAAAATATAGTTACATTCTCTTTTGATGATGCCATCAATCTATCACAGGTATGTGACAACGGGTAAATAACATTTCATTTTATACAGCCTCAACGCTGTTTGCTGTTTTGGCACAACGTAGCACAAGCATCTTCTAAAACAAGCATGAAATAACAGCACCAAGGAGGAGCCAAATTCCAACTTCCTCAGATTAAGCTGTAAACTAACAAAAGGGCTGTCAAAATCCAGATGGAAGTCATTTTAAAGCTGGCAGCTTGCCCATTAGCACGGGGATCTTGACAGCCGTAGGCATTCTTGTTTGGCCTCAAGTTGTTCGGGTTTCCCTCAAAATGGACGGGCAGACACTGGTTATCCAGAATATCACAACCTAAGATCAGATGCTTGTCTTCTTCGCGTATATTCCTGATCCCGCAAGTTCCTGGTTCACTCCTCACCGTGACGAAACTGAAGGTCTGTTGGCTGATGCACAGGTTATCTTTGAATACCTTTCCTCCATTGTTGGAGCAAACTGCTTTCACTCTTTCCAGGTCCTCTGGATGGATAAAGGACTGTGTGGGTCTGTCACAACCGCCATTTCCCCGGATATATTTCTCCCATTCATTCTTATCGAGGGATGTGGGGAACCCAGAGCGGATGTGGCGTCTGACAAACTTGTCAAAGCTATTGTTCCATTTGGACGGCTGGCATGGAGCCTCGTTCTTCGCAAAAGCGTGATGACTCAGCAGAAGACAAGCAGAGAGAGTCGCCAAAACTGTAAACATGGCCATTCTTTAGCAATCCTGCGACAAACACATGAAATCAATTAGACGAAGATTTATTCAACTCTTGTTCTTTCTCATGCCTGTATGTCGTTGTAGCCTGCCCGGGCTGCCTCCCACTGCACTGTATCAAGTACACAGTGGGGAGGAACACAGCTATCGCTATGTGCAAATGCTCAAAGAAAGTATTTGACTTGCGCACCTTTTGTTTTTGTAGCGAAAGACTCACAGCCAGATGTCCAGAATCCCAGCCCCACAATCCGTTTACTTCGTTGCAGGAGTGGCTACTGTTGTGCTCCCAGTACATGGAAGTGCTCACTCTATTTATACCGCTGAATGCCAGTGGGGCTGGATGGCATGTGGTTTTCCGTCACAGCTGAGAAGAACCAAACTCTTCACAAGTTCCCCAGCAATTCAAGCGTAACTCCCATTCATTTCTGGACTTGTGATTCAAATCACATGTTCCGTGTTATTTTCTTGGCAAGCAACAAGACACAAAATCAGCTCTTCATCACAGGCACATTTTCATTGCATAAATTACATCT
Organism: Synchiropus splendidus; assembly: GCF_027744825.2. Taxonomy (NCBI): domain Eukaryota; kingdom Metazoa; phylum Chordata; class Actinopteri; order Syngnathiformes; family Callionymidae; genus Synchiropus; species Synchiropus splendidus. Next base: position 13,954,913 of record NC_071348.1, read on the forward strand.
GATCTTGCAATCTAGGAAAATTATTATTTCAAATGTCTTCTCAGTGAGTCACCTGAAGAATAATTGCTGGTCTGACACTTCAGTATAACTGAAGAAGAACAGAAAAAACACATGATTTCCAAAGAAGGGTTGCAAAAGTGATTATTTGCAGTTTCAACATGACATTCAACTTGGGGATTTTAGAAGTGTCGTGTCAAACAGTAGCAGTGGCTCGCTGTTTCAAAAGGTCTGTTTCGACATTGAACAGATAACTGTAAGTTAAACCGCTGACGTGCATAAATCAAGATGACAGCTTCATTTGTAGATATAACAAGAAAACATATTGTCAATTAAAAAGTCGAGAGAAAATAGATCGAACTGAATAGTTTACCTCGAAAACGAGAAAACTGTTGTAACCGGGACGCAGACAGCTCTCTCACTTCAGTAATAACCGAGCGCCATGTTTTCGGCTGCGCGGTTCTCGCGCAGGCGCAGTGAAGGCTGGTGATTGTTGTAGGAGTGAGTGAGCAGTGTCTGCTTTAGGTGCGCTGTTCGTGTATGTGTTTGTGTGGCCGCTGCGTGTGGGAGGGGTTGCCGGGAGACTGACGTCTCTCTGGGAAGAAAAAGTGAAGAAGTGGCCGGTACGTGTCGAGTTCGAGCTGTGAAGAAATAAACCAAAATAACGCTCTGTCTAAGACTCGACTCATCCCTGTTCGAGCTCCAGCCGACGAAAAGGACATTAAACCCTGGAGTGTGCGCACCTCCCCTGTGACACCTGACCACGGTCCAGTGAGGAGACAGGAAAGGTTTAACATGATGTTCAAATCTGCGCTGATCAGATTTTAAAGTTATCACAGGATCGTGTGTTTTTAACGTTAGATGGCTAGTTTTGGTATTTATCACGCATAAAATTATCAAGCAAGTGACAGCATAATCTAGATGCAGCGGGACGTGGAGCAAGTAAAGGTTAAGAAGAAGAAGAAATCTCCACATGTATTCGAGTTCGTCTAGACTGGAAAGCACAACAAGCATAATGTCAAATGAATATAAAGAACAATAAACAAGGAAAAGTTATTAAATCACTACCTGATGAAGGAGATGTGGAAGGGGAAGCGAGCCGTCGACCACCGACACAATTTTGATTTGTCTGTCAAAATCGAAAAAGGAAACGGAATAACGGAAGTCTATTTTTGCTTTTCAGGTCTTTTTAATGTGGCAGCAAGCAACTAACATGAAGAATCACCACGGTTGACCGAATGTAATCACTATTACATCTCAATCCTTTGGGACACTGACTAGTTTGAGTGCATCGTTGGTAGATTCCTAAAACACATTAATAATAAAAGGTTGCCTTCATTTAATGACACATTTTTAATGCATCGACAGTGCTGAGTGCTTGTGCTGGATGGAATTACAGCAGATACAGATACAAAATATGTACAAATTATCTGTCAGCCATGACCAGAGCCACGTAATAGGAGCTAGAGGCGAAATGTTGCATCATTACTTCAAGACAAGTGCTTCATGTGCAAAGTGAATTAAGCCTGCCCATGTCCAAGGCTGCTTCCCGCCTGTGTCCTTTCATGTACCACAGTAGCAAACGTGAACCACAGTAGAAAACGCTTTTAATCCCTGAATCAGGACTGGATTAGCAGTAACAACTGTACCATGGGGAGGGAGAGTGACCTGTCGAGGTCGAGATTTTTTGTTAAGGTTCCAACTGAGGTGGTGGCGGAGAGGGTTCTTCTTTCTGTCCACCTTGAGTGGTGGAGTTAAGATCTGTGTCTTGTTTGTTCTCTGCTGCTTTCTCTGGCTCTTTCATCCTGAAAAAAAAAACTAATTTCACCACTCCAGAAGAAGTGAGACATGCTACTGTTATTTGGCACATAGTCCAGCAGAGGTCACTATTTGTCAACACATTCAAAAGAGCTCAGTTAGCTCAGTTAGCTACTGATGGCTCACCTCCACACCAGCTTCTAATGTGTTATCATTTTGTCTCTGAAGCGTCGTGTAGAATATATATATCCCTATGTTGTTTTCATTTCCTTTGTCAGTGAGTTATATATATATATATATTACAACTCCCACTCTAAATCCAACATGGTAAATTCTTTGTTTAACTTGATTTCCTCAGTTTCTTTCTTTTTATACATGGCTTTTGACTGTTTTTCCTGTTTTCCAATGTAATTAAAATAATAATAATGATAATTAATAAAACATTGTATATTAAAATCTTCATATGCTTTGGTCACTTTTGAGGATCACCTTTCATATTCCATCTAATCAATGGATATGATTTTTGTTTTTTGTTTCAGTATTTTTTCTTTGAAAAAAAAAACCCAAAACAACAATATTGTAATATAAAGAAGGAGTTTGGAATATGATATAAATGCGTATAAACAGTATGGTGATTTAAATTCACAAACAAGTTATCATATATTACAGATCTTCCTGGTGATAATCGACTGATTATTTTACCTGCCTAAATTTACTCATATAAACAAGGACAAAGCAGCTTCACCCTAAGTGACTTGACGTTGACTCAACCTTTATATTCATTGTCAGGGATGTGGTCTGGACATCTACAGCACCATATGTTTGACAATTAGCTCAAGTATCAGAGGTGAAATTTCTGGGTTTCAGTGTAGACAAGCAGCTCATATGGAAACTACACATAACCAACAACAGAATTAAAATATCCAGACAGCTGTCGATGATGAACAAATGCAAATACTACTTGACGGAGGGAGCATTGAGAACATTGTACTGTACTCTGACACTCTCACACTTGCTCTACGGAGTCACATGCCAAAGTAATACGACCACTGTTTCTGCTTGAGAAGAAGGCTATTAGAATAATGTATCAGGCATAATACAGAGCGCATACCAATGAACTTGTTGCTAAAGCGTGCTGAAGCTACCTGAGCTGGTTGAGAGACAAACACTGCTGGTCATGTTTACAGCCAGAAGACTGGAGTGCTACCGGATCATCTAGAAAGACTGTTTCAACTAACTCCTGATGAGCAGGTGCAGTGAGGAAGAGGGAACTTCTACCAACCATATGCTGGAACCACACTGAGACAAATGTACACTGCAGTATTGGGAGGGAAAATGTGGAACTCACTGACAAAGGAAATGAAAAACCAAAACAACATTGGGATTTTCAAGGAAATGTGTGAGACACAGAAACTGATAAAGTGCTCCAGAGAAGAGACTTCTAAGATCAAAAGTAATGACTTGACAGTGAAACACAAATGAATGACAGTAAAGCACTACACCAAACCAAAGTCATGACTCACACACGAAGTGCACACAGTTAAATACACTATATTAGCAAAAGTATTTGCTCACCTGCTTTGACTCACATATGAACTTAAGTGCCATCCCATTCCTAACCCACAGGGTTCAATATGATGTCGAGCCACCATTTGCGGCTTCAACTGTTCTGGGAAGACTGTCCACAAGGTTGAGGAGTGTATTTATTGGAATTTTTGACCATTCTTCCAAAAGCGCATTGGTGATGTTGTTGGCCTGGCTCTCAGTCTCTGCTATAATTCATCCCAAAAAAGGTGTTCTATCGTGTTCAAGTCATCCCCACCACACTCTGTCATCCATGTCGGTATATTGAAGCATTCAAAGTTCCTCTCACTGGAACTAAGGGGCCAAGCCCAACTCATGAGAAACAACCGCACACCATAATTCCTCCTCCACCAAGTTTCACACTTGGCACAATGCAGTCCGAAATGTACCGTTCCACTAGCAACCTCCAAACCCAGACTGATCCATCAGATTGCCAGATGCAAAAGCGTGATTCGTCACTCCAGAGAAGACGTCTCCACTGCTCTATAGTCCAGTGGCATTGCATTGCACTTGGTGATGTATGGCTTGGATGCAGCTGCTCGGCTATGGAAACCCATTCCATGAAGCGCTCTGCATACTGTGCTTGGGCTAATCTGAAAGCAACATTAAGTTTGGAGCTCTGTAACAACTGACCTTGCAGAAAGTGGGCAACCTGTTTCCACTATGCGCCTCATCATCCGCTGACTCCAATCCTGCAGTTTACATGGCTGACCACTTTGTTGCTGTTGTTCCCAAACTCTTCCATGTTCTTATAATAAGGCCGACAGTTGACTGTGGAATATTTAGGCGCAAGGTCATTTCACGACTGGATTTGTTGGACAGGTGGCATCCTATAGTGATAATTTGGATGGGTGAGCAAATACTTTTGGTCATGTGGAGTACAACGACAGCGTAGGTGGTTTTGAGTGACTAAATGACGAAGCAGCAGTATGTTAGCGCTGAAGTCATGATTGAATGCCAGATCATTCATGAGAGTGAAAGAGGGGTTAGAACATTATGTTTGTTGCTTGAAGTGAATCTCAAGTTCAAAGAATCATTCATAATCATGTTGAAAACCTTTGCATGGGAGCAGGCCGGTTGCTGTGCAGGACGTCCCAGCTAGAGGTAGAGCTGCCACAAGATCACAAGACACAAAAACAAGATTGAATGAGACTCACAGCCAATGACTCTGTGCGGTTATTAAAAAACCATCACCTCTTATGTTGTTGTCAAAAAGGCTTACTATAGCTGATTTAATATGAAGACAGAGAGCTGCTCCCAAATTGCCACTGAGGGTCTCTGCCTGCTTTATATCTACAGAAATTGTGCTGACCAATTATTGAATCATTCAATGTGTCCAAAGAGCATTTTGGGAGCAGCTTGTCGAAGCGACGGAAGGGTCAGTCAGCTTGTAAATTTCAACAGCTCCATGTTACTGCACCAGTCATGATTAAAGGAAACAAAGTATTAGGAAAATAATTGCAGCAGAAGTCGATCGGATTACCCCCCTCCCCTCCCCCGCTGATCTTTGAGCCAGTTCATATTGTTTTCCGTTTTCCCAGACAGAGAATTTACAGATACCTGGCCCACTTGTGTTAACAAGCAGGAGGTGAAAACTGTTCTGTTAGAAATGACTTGCTCGGCACGCAAGGGTTGGAGTAAGCATGTCTGCTTTTTGGTAGTTGTTCCTGGTCAGTACTGAGATCACATTTGCCACCTGTTTACCACGACTGTCTCACGATGAAGGAGAGTAAAGTATCTGCTGAGAGACCAAGGTCTTAGAATGAGACAGTTCAACGGTTGATTTCATTGACCACTCCTTTTAATGTTGATCAGAAACAAACAGCCAGACCGCAGGTCATCTTACCGTATCGTCTTCACGATGAAGCGAACAATTACTGCCAAGGCTACGCAGCCGCACATCACTCCGATCACCACGGCGGTCACTTCCCCTGGAGAAAAAACAAAATCTAACTCCTCACCATACTGTTTTGGTTGACCCATATTCGCATAGTCAACTAACCTGAGGAGAGTTCTTTCCAGGATTCTACAATAGAAACACAAGTGAATGATCAGAAGTGCACACCGTGGCAAATACAAATTGTAGTTGATATATTCTGAAGAGTTTGACAATACTTTTGTTAAACCCATTGCCCGATTTCAGAGTGAGTGAACTTGGGTAGGGTGAACTTGGACTGCTTCTGAAGGTATTTTTTTTCACAAAATATTGCCCAAAAAAGTCCTCTAAGAAGATGCTCACTGGCATCAACAAGAAATCTCGTCTTCAGCTGGTTCAGATCTCTGCATCTCAGCATCTAACTGGCTCTAACAGCACGTCACTCCAGTGGTTGCTTCTCCGCACCATCCCCCTGTCCATTTTAGAATCCACCTTAAGATTTTGATGATTCATGGCTTGAATACCCACTACAATAGAGAACTGGGCCCAGGGTTCTCCTCTCCTCAGGTGAGCTTTCTTTGTCAGGACCCCTCAACTCTGGAACAGTCTACCAGAGGAGATCCCAAACACAACATGCACTGCCACCTTTAAACCGCTGCTAAAACCTCACTTTTATGTGTAAATATCATCCTCACATTTCCTTAATTCTAACCGGCTAACAGCATTCTAAAAAGTGCTATATAAATAAAGCTCATTATTATTATTATTATTATTATTATTATTATTATAGGATGCCCTTGTGTTTATTCATTCAATTGAATCATCTATTTTTCCCACACATATTCCTGAACATTATAGATTACTGCTCTAGACCTTTCCAAAGTAATTTTACTTGGGGTTGCCTTATTTTGCCATCATACTATTCGAACAATTCTAATGATATTTTTGCAAATATAACAACTGGCCTTCCCTTGTAGCTCATTTTCCTCAATGTAGAGATGATATCCCTTTGTGCCGTCTTCTTCCTCGCCTCTGTCCATTGCAAACCATGTTCACACTGTTCAGATATTTGCTATTTTGTTTGCCTAATCAGCACAAAAACAGGCTTTCTAACTTGAACCCCTCTGCAGTGTGTTTTGACGTTTTCCTTCTCAAGTCTCTCAAAGTCTCAGACAAGTGACCAGTAATCCTCTATTTTCCGGCATTTCCCCCCACATTCCACCCTGTGCTCATGTCGTGTGCTAATTGCCAACTTGGCTTCACATGGCCACCCACTGCCTTGTTGTTGTTGTTGATCTATGAGTGCCGAGATGGGACCCTGCAGAAGTGTTCCTTTAGCAAGTGATGTGATTGTTTTGCGTTTGATCTCGTACTGTCACATGATCGGACTGGTGAAACCCCACAATAGAAGAACAGCTTGTTTTTATTATTGACAAAGCCACTTCAACAAACTCAAACTATTGATGCTTATATTGATCTGAATCTAGTGCTCTGTGGTATTCAATCCACTGTGCAATTCATCGTAGTGTCACATGTTGTCTTGCAGTATGTTCCACAGTTCCTCTTACCTGCACTAAAGGAGGAAAAGACGACCCTGTGGTTGAGCGGTTGTGTCACTCTGTAATTGTCCTGCAGCAGAATCCTCTCTGGATCTTCGCTTTTACTGGAGTAAAGTATCGTTTCCATCTTTAGCAGCTGTTTTAGAGGTCAGAATGGCAGATATCAAAACATATGACCGGGTGATTACGCTGACCTGAGTTTAAATAATACCAGCCTTTTGGTGTTCCGTTACTTATTTATTTATTTTTCATTGAGTCTTGTCGTGACAACAAGAAGTAATTGAAAATGAAATCCACCAAGACGTAATGTGTGATATTTGAATCTAGTTATTTGCTTCTCGACTATCTGCAGTAAATAATTAAATGCAGTGATTTGAATATTAAAGCACTAAAGCACAGACTCAGTTATTTGAGACTGGGTCATCAAAATAGTGAGCAGTGATGAAACATCCTACCGTTCAACTCTGTATATTCCAGCTCACCTGTGCTTTTGAAATCTGTACTCTCTCATGGAAGAGTGTCCACATCACACTCTGGTAGCAGGGTGGTGTAGTCAGGGACCCGTTGTAGCGATAGTAGCTTCTCAAATCTTTCGGCAGCAGTGAGCGAACATCAAAAGCTGGGATCAACACTCTTTGGTCTGAGGTTTGAAAAGTAACGTTGCAGAATAAGTGTTATTAATATGCCATTATTATTATTACTACTCATGATATTATTATTACTACTCATGATAGTTGTATTTCCCTGTGAACAGTAGAGACCCACTTGCATGTCTGATGCGGCTCAAGTAGTTGAGGATGTTGTTGAAAGCCAGGTTTGTCTCCTCTCCCAGCTGGAAAAGTCAAGGCCAAAATGAAGAATTTGCATACTTAGTTGCACAGTTGGAAGGCTGAATTGTTACCACAATGAGTATCCCTAAAACAGCCAGGCCGTTCTTCTGTGTCATGGCAGCAGTCATGTTTGGGTACAGTTCAGAGTTGTAGTGCACCACATGTAGCTGGAAGGGAACGATTTTTTTTTGTTAATTTTACATTTGTCAGAACACTTGACCCTTTCACTCAGTCCTCTGAATCATTTGGCCTGACATAAGCAGTTGCGTTCACTTGGAGTTCTGATGAAATGATGAAACGCTGAATCACAGTGTTGACACAGATGGTGAAACAAGAAACACTGGTGATTACATATAACATATATATTGGGATTCTTTCATTTTCAGTCATGACTTTATTTGGTGTGAATCCAGGTTAAGTCTGAGATGATGTAGAAGTTTTTCATAGTGTCTAGCTTCAAAATCATTATCATAAGATACACTATATTTAAGCCTGTATTAAAAATGTTTTTTCAAAGTCATATTTATTGAGATCCAAATTTCTGATGAGATGTGTTTTGAAATATTTCCCTGATCATACCTCTGCATCTGCACTCTGTCCGTTGATGGTGTGCTCACTGCCTCCGGGTCCTGGACCGCCACTGCCCCAGTGCAGGTGCATTTGCACGGCTGTAAAAAGCCAAGGAAGCCCCCCTATGCCCATCCAGTCCGGCAGCTCGATCACAGCTAATACAAGGACAGGGTGAGATTTATTTTCAGTGACTGGCAATGTGATTCATGAGTGAAAGCATGACTTTTATCTTCCAGGAGTGGCAGTGTTGTGAAAAATTAGGAGAGTCATAGCACATTTTATACAACCATGAAAGTGCTCCGCTTCCCAAGAGATTACCGACTGCCATAGTTACCTGAGTGTCCGTTGTTGTACAGCGTGAAGGGCCTGTTGCCATGTTGCTCATACCCCAGGGGGGTAAGAGGGAGCAAACCGGGGTCATATTTAGTTTGAGTGGTCACCACATCAACAGGAGATTGCGAAGTGCCACCACAGTCGCTGAAATATTCGGACCACTCGGACTGTCCCACCAGTCCTTCAGCAAAGAAAAAACAATGATGTCACCACATCACACGACTCAGCGGCTCCCAGTAATGCCGTCAAAGCCTCTTTTGAACAACATTTAATTACACAGGACGATTGTTTCCTATGACAGATTTGTCTAATTTAACAAAAATAATAGCTCACACAAAATAGCAAGACAGGCGCAGGACTGTCCAGTCGGGGGGGACACTTTTATCCGCCCTTTTTTTCTGAGCTAATTCTCAGCTCCCCGCTCTGTGCTGTCCTAGTGTAAAAGACAGGGGTGTCTTTCCAAGAAAGGAAACCTAACTGGAGTTGTCACTTACAGATTTGGATACATATTTCATTATATAACAAGTGATTAAAAGTGGTTGAGATGGAAGTGGAAAACCAGGGGGTTGAAATACGTGGCAAGCAAAAAAGGAAATCTAAGACAAAGTCATTCTTTAGAAGTAGCAAGCGTCATGCCCACGCATTTCTCTATTACCACATGTTCCAGTTTTGTGTGAATCATGAGCATTTCGTCTTAAAATATTTTGTCATCCTTTTGTAGCAACTTGTTTCAGAAGTGTTGCCTACGTGCCTGTGTTGAGAAGGTTCATAATGTGAGTCTACACACAACATGTATTCAATTTTTACTTGGAATTTTTTTCATACTATAGGTACTACATTTTATTTTCCTTTACACTTAAAAATTGTGGATTATCTATGGATTGTTTTTAGGTTTCAGTTAGTTTACTCAAATAAAATAACTCCAAATCAACTCTTCAATTCAATTGTAATCTCAATTTTGAAAGGAGAATATTATTGCACTTATTAAGATTTTGGACAACGTCAGGTCCTTGGTTTTAAATTCTTAAAATTGTAGAATGGTATTTGACTTATTTATTTAAGCCCTTAAATGCCTGCTCCAAATATTCATTTTCAACTGTATGAAGTCGTAATAGAGAGGTCAGAAATTCGCCAAAATTGAGCCACCTGAATACGTCCTCAAACTCTAAAAAAAAAGTTCTACCCTGTTCTGTTTTCTTTCATGAGCTCTTGTGTGTTTGTATGTGCCTGCGTTCCTTCCATCTGTTTTCTCACTGAATTGGCTCCAATGTTGGACCGTGATCAAGATGGTGCAGGCAGTGTCCCTAAATGTGGCTAACAGATTATCTTTTTTTTTTTACATGTAGTCTCCAGACATGTGGTAAAAAATATTAAATAGAATACATATTTAATCTCTTTTGGTTATTAATAACTAAGTGTATCTGAATTCTGGCTGTCAAATGACTCTGTATTGTATTTTTATCAATAACAACAAGCGGAAACTCCACACACGGACTGTCCAGCTCAACCAAGGCTCTTTTCTGACCTTGATATTTACCGTATGTTTCATTAGTTAATTCCTGTTTTCACGATCACATCGGCACCACTTATGGAACACAAAACATCAAGCTGAAACTCAGCTATATTTTACAAGTAATATTGAGTATTTGTCTGGTTCTCTAAAGGTTCATGTCATTCCTGCCACAGTTATCAAAGTTGTTTTCCCCATACTCAGGCAACTGTGTTTTCAACTGTGTGATGGAATTTCACACCCGTGCATTTGATAAACTGTCTTCTTTTGTGATAAACATAACTAAGATACAAAATGTGTGATGCAGGCTACAATGTCTTGCTATATAATCACCTCAACATCGCCTGCCACCTAGCTTCACTCCTCAATCCTCGATGATTCACTTCAAAAGTGAATCCTGCCATTCATCCTCTCGAAGGTCTCCATAGTAACCGGAGGCCAGAAATCTGACCCTTTGTGCCATTCTTGCTCTTGTTGCATTTTAATTGTCTCTATAATTCAAAACCATACAGAAGCTCTCCTGATAAATGTGTGTCTTGTGTGAACAGGCCTTCTAGTGTACTTCCATGGAGCAATCATTGCAGGGCACCGATGGTTCAATGAGGTCTGCATCCTTGCATTAGTCTTTTACAGGAATGAAAGTCCGCACAGTTCGTGTGAGTAAATAGTTTGTGTTTCCCTCCTGAATTCACCGGAGTGGCAAAGTGTGAGCGCCATTCATTCCCACAATGTCATTGTCCACAGCAGAGGCAGCCAGTGTGAGTCCACAACACAATGAACACACTGATTATTGTATGCTGCAACAATACGGGGTACAATTTGGTATGCTTTAGCTTCTTCCCGTCCCATCTCCCTCTCTCTCTCCCTCTCTCACATGGGGCTTCAGCGTGCACCTGACTTGTTCCTGGACGCCCCCATGTCAGCCACTATCGTTCTCCTCCCTCCATCTTCTTTTTGTAACTTGTGTTCATGCCAGCTTATTCAACTGTTACTAATACAGAATGAGGGTGGAAGAGGGGTAACGGAGCGCTTGGAGGAAGACACTAACTGTACCCAAAATACCGAGAAATATTTCACAAAGGAAAAGTCTTTCAGTCCAGCAGTCTACATACTTATTTGTATGGCTTGTTTTGCATCGTTTTGTAGCTATCATTCAGTTTACATGAGACAAATAAATGAACTTACCAGTGTAGGTCCAAGAGATGTCATCTGAAGAAGAAGGAAAAAAACTGCTTTTATAAATGTATTGTATCACCTTCTTTTAAATAACAATTGGCCTTCTTAATTTGTAACAGTGGAAAGCAAAATAAAATCATGTGAGGGTGAAGCTATTGCCATACAATTTACTGATTCACAACTCATAAAATCTGTACAAAACGGTTATTCAAGTGATGAAATTTAAATACTTCTGAATCAGGATTGCTCAACCATACAGGACTACTTTGAAAATGACAAAGAAATATGGAGGAAAAAATGTTTAATAGCATTGAAGGTTCTTACCAGATGCAGGAACAGGTGTCCACTGAAAACACTGAAGCAATAGAAGAAGGAAGAGAGCCAAAGGGTCCATGTGAGCCGCTCTCGTCCTTACACAAAACTAAATCAAATGAATCAAGGGTTGAGGACCAAGTGAGGAAAGAGAGAGGAGGAGGTGGCAAAGAGTGTGACACACACACACACACACACACACACACACACACGCACACACTCAGGGAGTAAGCGAAGGGGGAGACTGGTGGGGTTCGGCCATCCCACCTGCCACAACTGTTTCATGCTATACACAGTGTCTCTTTTCTGTCACATGGGCCCCAAAGCTGTGGGGTCCAGTTGGAAAGATGGTGGGTAAAAAGAATACAGTCATACTCCCCAAGAGTTTTGTCACTCTTTGTTAATTGGACAAAAGAGTCTGGAGAAAACCTAAGGTTTGGACAAATCTGGAGCCAATGGAGACTAACACATGAAGACGGTGAAGATAGATGAAAAGCTGTTTCATCTCTCTCTGATTCAGAAATAAGACATACACAATTTGGGTGATTTTTTTTGCATCTCTAGAGGCGTTAGTAACGGACTTGCTAATTTAGTCACAGTATTGCCAAACACAAGCTATTGAGCTACATGCCGCCCCTCCTTCATGCTTTTGGTGTCTGAAAGGACCAAACAGGCTTCCCGGTGAGGTGGCGAGAACGCAGATGCAGACTGTATGACATCAAACCAAACGCTGTGCAACCTACAGTAATTCAGTCACTATCTACTGCTCCTGAATAATAACACATCTAACAATGCAAACTGAAGCAGAGAAGACTGTGGCAAATAAAGGACACTAAAGAGGATGGAAACCTTTCCAGGCTGCCCCCCTCCTTTTCCTGCCAGTCCCTGTTAAGTGGAGTTAAGAAACCAAATTCATTTTCAATAATCATGGTGAAAAAGCAAAACAAAAAGTGCACATGTTTTATTTCTGCTGTTAAAACATTACTATGCTAGCAAGGAATTATTTCCAGTAGCAAGAGAAGAGACCAGAGGCTTCATCAATAAACATAAGAAAATTATGATTGCAGTGTTCAGCAGTACTGATGGGTCCAGTGCTCTCAATATGACTGACATGTTCTGCTCCCTCTGCTGATGCAACATAATTATTGATTCCCTGTAGAGAAGCGAGCATATTGTCGTCATGTAACTGTCCAAAAATAAAATTAATAATTATTGTATTTCTTATTTCCCTTGTTTATTTCTAATGGAGCGCAAAAAGGACGCTGACGTACTGGAGAAAGATGAGAATTTGATGGATTTCAATGAATTTTACTTCTTCTTGGACCAAACTGCAGCAAAATTGTGACATCATGAAACATGTTGGAATGCATGTCCAGTATTCAACATAGTTGAATCTGTCCCATCATGCAATTTGAATGTTTATCAGCCAAGATCGTATTATGCTTTGTTATTATTCAATATCTGAAGGACAACCACACATGTCACCCCACAGCTACCGGGTTCTCATGCGTTACTCCAGAGTCAATTTCTATCCTTTTTGCAACACATTTTAAAGATCTTCAATGTGATATCTTCTATTTTCAAATCTGTGAAATTTCCATTTAATGACATGACTTTTTTATATTGCATGTATAATTCTTCTTATGCGTGTTATGATTGTTTTAATGTGTGGTTTTCATGCATGATATTTAATATAGTGCTTATATATGTAGTACAAATAAAGTGTGAATATTGTGTAATAATTGTTACTATTTAATGTATTGATTACATAAACAGTTTTTAGATGTGAACGGTAGGTGGCGCCGTCTTCACGTGACAAACATGCACACCGTGTTCTTTAAAAAAAAAAAAAAAACACCTCCGGAGTTAAACTCCTGAGACAGTTACTGAATTTTAATAACGATGGTTATGATCTAAACTACACTATGTTAGCCTTTAATAAATAATAACTTCAATCGTGTTTTACCAGCGATATAATTTAGTGATAAAGAGCGCAGAATATTTAAGCATGCATTGTTTTGAGTTGGTGCTCCAAAGTTTACTTAACGCAGATAAATAACCATGAAAATTCAAAATCACTAAATAGGAAATCGCTTGTTTCCTGTGGCAATAAAACGTTGTCTCTGCTGGGCATCATCCTCTCACGCGCGATCGTGAAAGGCTCCAGACAAATTATGCAACAGCGGTAACCCCTGCTGTCTTCCTATTGGTCCCGTGATTCTCGACCATTGGGCGGAGATACTTCACCGAGTCATGCTATTGGCTACATTCTCTGACGGGCGCGGCCTCAGATTTCATTCAGAAATCTTGCAGCACGTCGTCAGTCAGACATGTGAAGCTCCTCCGTTGCTGCTGCTCAACACATGTCCCTGCTCCATCAGTGTGAGCGCAGTCTGATATCATCATTTGATTGTGTAACATGATATATATTTCTGATTCAATTTTGTGAGATATATTGGTGCCTTCTGTCGCTTTATTCTGTTCGAGTCATGGGTGATCAGGCTGAGTCAATGATATACTGTATCATTTGGAAAGTGTCTAATAAATCCATCAAACTGAATTTGCTCCACTACCTCACACAATTTATGTAATTTTAATTATGTAAGAATTCAATATCAATATTCCTTTTTTTCTCTCTCTCTCTCATGAGTGGCTTATTGACTCATGTTTACAGAATACGCTTTTTGTTGAATTATTAACAGCATACTTGCTACGTGTCTGATCTTATACAGGTCCTGCTGTTGTTGCAAAACTGCACTTCTGAAGCAATGTGCGGTAGAAGAGTACAAATGAGTGAGAATATGGTTAACCAGTGACGGATGACCACAACATTAATAACGCATGAGGAGTGAAGTTGGTTGTGACATGACTGTTCTCAAGTTGCTGTGAAAGTATATGATGGTCTATAGATAAATTGTACAAGACAGTATGCTGTCTGTGGTATACAGCATACTGTCTTGTACAACAATGACTAGTGTGGAGGAGTGTTGTTCATGAGCGCTTACGCCAGGAGAGTCAGGAACTATCACCTATGATTTGTGGTTATACTTAAGAACTAGTCTAAAATATAAGTTTTGACCATCTATGCTCAGATTTAATGTTCAACTGAATTCCTCAATATATGCATGTCTATTTGTGCATATGACTGACTGAACATAAATGACATTGGAAACAACACTTCAATCTGATCCTTTCTGCTCTGTGATTTAGGTGGGATGAGTCAGGAGAGTAATAGAAGATATTCTCTGTAATTATATTAGTAGTTACTGCGACTGTGATTCAGATTGAGCATATACACCATACAGTATCAGAGAGGGTCTATTCAGACTTGAATCACTAGTCCAGTGATCAACATGTGATGTAATGTTTGTAAGTTTACTCTTTCACATCACTGAAAGGTAACTTCTTTCTTATCATCATCATATCAAAAATTTGCTGGTGCAAATAAATATAATCTGTGAAGAAATACCTAAACTATTGCTGCCAGTGTCAATCAGTTGGATGCCATGACACCTTTAAATGAAATGTTTCATATATAGCCACAGTACACTGTATCACAGACAGAAGAGAGGCAGATGAAGTCATCCTTCAGCAGCGTTTCAACATTTATCTATCTACAATCCAACCACAAAATAAGATGCCTATCATCTGGAGATGCTTCTTAGACTGATATCTGGAGGTAAATAGGGTCATTTTAAATTTAAGGAGGGAAAAGTAATATCATGAAAAGCATAGAGTTTTGGGCAGTCTCATTGTGATGGCCGACAACGTTGAAAGGCAGTCCTTTGGTAAGACCTTGGTATCTACCCCAAAGGACCCCCTAAGAATGTTAGACTCTAACACCTGCTGTTAGTTTGTGGTATCCTGCCAGCTGTTTTTCTGTTATCTTTATGGCTCATTTACTGAGTTGAAGCGGTGCATAGGGTTCCAGACAGACGGCTGTGGTGTCTGACTGTTAACAGAAAAGAACTCAAGATAGCACTTTTTCCCCCTATCACACTGTAGCGTTGTCATGTAGAGAATGAATTTCTTTCTTCAGTTGTATTCATGTAGTTTATATAAGTGTCATCATGTGATTGATGTATCGATAGCTGTGTAAACAAGTGTAATGAACAATAGAGGTAAGAGACACCAAAGAAAGCTAGTGTTGCATTGTTGTTCCCCAGTTGTCCTGGTTTCCTTGAGAAACGTGATCACTTAGCGACCACAGACACCGTACCATTTAGTGGAAGGCTGCCTTCCCTTTTGGCAGCTCATATTTCTGTTGTGGTGTCTTGCTTTAACCCACCCAGCTCCTGCATTGCCCTTACAGGAACTCTTGCATACTTTCGCAACCTCACAGACGTGCTTTCAGAAAATGCTTTACATTATCTTGGAAAAATGCCAACAGCCCACCCACTGTATATATATATATATATATATATATATATATATATATATATATATATATATATATATATATATATATACAGTGGGTATATTGTGTATAGGGTGTAGGGTTTCTTTAGGACAGCGCCACGTCCTGACATGAACGGCGAGCTTCCTGGCTGCGGTATACTGGTCATATAAGGACGCCAGCTGTTTATGTCCAACTCCCTCAAACACACTGAAGTTCAAGTGTACGGGGGTGCATTTGAATCCGATGCTCAATTCTGTTGTCCTCCATACAGATCCAATGAGTGACCAGTTAAGAATATTGAGCTAAAAGACCCTTTAACAAAGAACCCTTTAAACATCGGGACCCTATTGAATTCTCAGGCTTGTCAATACAAGGCAGCATTCTGAAAAGAGGTTGGGAAGTGGAAAGCAGAAACCAGGTGGGGGTTGGGACGATGGGGGTGGAAAGATGGAAATGATGGGGGTGGTCTTCAGAACCCATGAACTCAGGCTGGGTTCATCGGGTTCATATGTTGCAGTGGAATGCTGTGGGGGTGGGGGGTTGTTTGACCTGATCCTGGTGACACACATGAACAGGAACCTTTCCCTTGGTTTACTATTACCAAAGGTTAACCTATCATTGTGTTTTGACCATAAGACATGAGAGTTTGCTCACCTGGGGTCACTAAGGTCTCTAAGCAACTCTTCTCAATTGCTATGCTCAGCGACAGGTATTGTCAATAAGTCAAGGACACAGTGCTGTGTGTGTTGTGGCAGAGAGGGGTGACTTGGTTCATGTGTATGTTGTATGCAGTGGGGGATGGGCCATCGCACCATCCCTGAAGCATGTCAGGTTCTTGCTTTTACAGCTTCAGTCATGCTCCATTCTGCAATTGACTTTTTGGAAAAAGTCTTATTTATGATCCACTTTTAGCTTAGGTTATTTGAGGAAACATGGCACCACAACAAACAGTAAAGTTAAATCAGGCAACCTGAGCATGTGTGTGGTTCACGCATGTCAATATGTTGCTGTGCGTGGTGTAAGCTAGGGTCAACGGGTTTACTCAGGAAGTGGAGAGGTTGCTACATGCTCATAAATCAGGGGCAGAGAAAACGACGGGCCACAGAATTGTCACTAATGTCCTTTCATACATGACATGTTTGTTGGGTACCATTAAAGACACGTGTATTACGCACTTGACACGACACTTATTTACAATGGCTTTCAGTGAAAAGATGATGGCAAAGTTGAGTTTGTCACAATTTATACAAGAACAATTAGGGAATTATTGTTACCAATGTGTTCAACTACAAGTTTTGCTCAACGCTTTTAACAGAGGGGCACAGGAACATAGTCAGTGAATAAAGTGCTAAAAGCTTGCGTTCTTATTGAAGACTGTCCGATGTCTGTCAGTGGGTGGTCTCTGCCTGCTGCTCTTAAGAGTATCCGGTGTCAATTTTTGACAACAGGAGTCAATGACCTACCTGCTTGTGGCTTTCTCAGAGTTTGCTTTTTTACAACAATGAATAA
Organism: Synchiropus splendidus; assembly: GCF_027744825.2. Classification (NCBI taxonomy): domain Eukaryota; kingdom Metazoa; phylum Chordata; class Actinopteri; order Syngnathiformes; family Callionymidae; genus Synchiropus; species Synchiropus splendidus. The sequence goes on from NC_071348.1 coordinate 13,972,326, forward strand.
TAACAATAGCCAGTAGGTAAGGCTTTCACTATGTAAAAGTATTTCCTTATGCAGGTTTATGCCTGTTAAATTATTATAGCCTCAAATTATAGCAATAATCAGGTCATTTCTTTTTCATTTCATTTAAAACATGGGTATTTGTTGATAGAATAATGATTCAAATTGTACCATAAAATAAAATTCATTTGATATTTTGCAACAGTCAATCTGTTGTTCTTAATCCGTCCAAAGTCAAAGTTCTTCCTTTGCTTTTTGTTGGAAGTTGCTGACATCTTCATCATTCTGTGTCCTTCACCTCTGACTTGATTGGTTACAAATGAGCTGAGATGTTGAACAGTGTTGAACAAATGTGTGTTACAAGTTAGGATGGGTTACTTTGGAAATATGAGAGAGGTTTGGTGTCTTCTTGTCACATGACTATACCTCACCGTTGCGACCCTGAATTCGGCATCATGGATATGAGGGTGCAGGAGGGTTCCGTAGTGACTTCATGACATGTGGTGTCAAGGTTTTGTGTCTTGTGAATTGTTGAGGCACCAAAGGATTGTTCACTTTTTTTTTTTTAATATCTGTAAGACTCGGTTTAGGATGACTCAAATGGAGATAACCTGAAAGAAGATTAAGTCAATACATTTTTATGTGAGTATGATCTAAAACTATTTCATTGAGAGCTGCATAGCAGAAAGTGGTCTCTAAAGAGACCCACCATTTAGCTTTGCTTTTAACCACAGAACACCATGACTTCAACTTCTCAACCTTTTTTAGATCAGAATATATTAGATACTCTTTATTCTGCCCACGATGGAGATATTATTTCATGTATTCATTTATTTCATTACTGTCCTTTGCTGTTTCAAGTTCTCCTTTAATGACAAAAAGTGTAAGTGTCAGAGTTGAAGATGCTCAGGGTTTGGTTGGGAGTGACTAGGAAGGGCAAGATCCGGCCCAGTATATCAGTGGGACAACTGCTGTGGAGACGTTTGGAGATAAGGTTAGGGAGGCCAGAGACAGGTGGGTCTGCCACATACCGAGGAATTAGGGGGGACATGTAGAATTTTAGAAATGGAAGTACCAGGCAAAATAGGAAAAGGGCGACAACCACTGAGCTGCATAAAGGAGGGCATGAAGAAGGATGGGGAGCGGTATAGCATTAGGTGGAAGAGGTTGATTTGCAGTGGAAATCCCTGAAGGGAAATGCTGAAAAACAAAGAAGAGTAGTGACTCATCAGAGGAGGACAACGTTGTTATCAGTTGAAGACAGTCGTAGTTTTGGTAGATGATATTTTGAAGTAGCTGGTGTGAAACTGGAGGTCTGTCTTTCTGTGGAATAAATAAAAGCTAAAAAGAGCAGTCAGAGCATTGCTGTATAACATTATCACAGTATCCATTCTTAAAACTCTAAACAAATAATTGGGCATTTTTTAAGTCCCATTGCATCTCGTGTTGTACCACTCACCATCTTTGTAGTGTAATCAAAGTATATTCTTTTCTCTGTTTTTTAAGTGTCTTTTACTTGTACATGCACCATTACTCCCAATAACGATGATCGGTTAGTGGTGTTGCATAAGCTTCCCCCTGCTATTACGGTAAGGGTATGAGTGAAGGGGGCGGGGAGCAGCTCGGCGTGTGTTTACAGCCGCTCGCTGTAGTAGAGCGTCCTGTCCGGACCAACACATGAGAGGGCGGGACAACCAGAGCCCGTGCAGACAGCCAACCAGCGATGAGCATCGCAATCACTGGTCGGATGGGTCGGCCAATAGCGCGCGCCGCTGCCAGGCCAACAGCCAATCGCATACGCGCAAAACGTGGGCACGTGGACTCGTGCACATGTTGACGCTCGTAAAGTGGCAGCAGAAAGAGCTAGCAAAGACAGACCCCGATGGTCGGCCGGGCGGTGCGCGCGTGAGCGGAGCTGCGATGGTAGTCCTGTCGCAGACATTGTACTGACCGTCCGGTTCTGCTTCAACCAGGAGATACAGCGCGTCTCGTGGCAGCTTCGAACCCCCCCCTCAAAACTGGCGGTGAGTATTCACACTTTATTTATAATGGCTTTCCGAAGTTTGCGTTAGAGCCCGGAGGAATGTGTCCCGGCGCTGTTAGCGTGTCTCCGTCACCACACTGCAGTTTAATTATACATTTTACTCTCCGTCACCCCACATGACCCAGTCTGTCAAAAACAATTTATTTTCATGTGTGATCTCTGATTTGCTGTCACGTAAATCGGATTAGAAATATAAATCGCCTGAGTACATATTTGCGAGGATCGTTGTCTGTTTGTTGTTTGCTGGTCCAACATCCAGACGATCTGACGCGGTCCGTACCTGTGCAGACTGTGACAACACATGCCGCCGCCACCCACATCCCTCCGACATGTGTCCCGAATAATTTACCAACTGACGAGATGGCAACTCAACAAACAAGGCGGAACACCGAAACTTGATTAATTTTGACATGTATTTTTAGGGGACATCAACACTTGTATATGGTGTGTGAGACATTGTTCTGGATCGACTTAGTTTGGTACCAAAATATCCGTTATTTGATGTGTTGAAGCTTATATTTTGTAAATCTCACTCTATCCCCGTGACCCCTCTTACTTGCTCCTCCGGAGGATCAGAGAGCAGCAGAGATTAGTCTGGGGGAGAAAGGGATGCAAGATGAGAGAGGGATGGGTGGATACGTGGAATCTAAAATAAGAGAAAGAAGGGGCGCACCAGACTAGTGTGCACGCCGGATAAGATGAGCTAGAGGGAGAGAAGAGTGGCATACAGAAATGCAGCCGGAGAGGAAATAGAGGTTTGTGTGAGTGAAACCAAGGGGGGGATGGAGAGCAAAGCAGGGACAGAGAGGAGGGGCGAGAGAGAGAGTGCACTGGAGGCAGCCAGAGAGACTGCCTATTCTGATTCCACTACTCTCCGAGCTCCCATCCCCCTCACATTTTATCTCTCCTCCTCAGTCTCCAATCTCTTCAATGGGAGCCAGACGTACACTACCATTGTGTGCCTACTGCCTACCCCCCACCCCCCTGCACCATGTTAAACTAGGGCACATCTATACCCACCATTTTGAGTAATTAGGCTTATTATTTTGGGGAATAGGTTTGGGCAGACAGAAGCTTTGGATCTTGTATTGCTTGGCCCGCCCCCAACTTGACTGACAACTAGTGTCAGACTGGTTTTGTGTGTTTCGTAGCTTGTTATTTTTGCTGTAACGCTGAATGTTCTGTACCACCAGACAGCTATGCAGTCCCAGGGCAGCACTTCCTCTCAACCTTCCTTTGACTCGCTGAGCTCCAGCGACAGTCTCCTGTTCAGCGACTCGGAGCAGGCAGAGGACGACTCCGACGTCTTCCTAACAGACAGCTCACCCTCCGTCATCATCAGCGGAGCAGCCAGGGCGCCCGAAGACAGAGCAAGGGTGTCGGGAAGCCCGGGCTCCCAGTGGGCCTGTGATGGTTTCACCGACAAAGAGGAAGAGGAGGAGTCATTCAGGCTGGGGAGCAGTGGAAAAGCAACTCGCAGTGACTTGGATGAGTCTTCCAGCCGCATCCCAAAGTCAGAGGGAGACCTTTTATTTGCTCAGAAGGTAAATTCAGGTTTCTCTAGATTAAAAAGGCAGACAGTTTTCAGACTTTTTATTATATTAAATAGCTTTATTAATCGTCACATATATTAGATGTACTTTCTGCTTAAAGCTTAAATAATAATAAACAATGCTTTAATACTAGTGCCTGGCTGTAACAAACGCTCACATTGCCTCACACCCTCTTAGTAATCCATCTTGTCTCTGTCTCCTCGCGTCAGTGTGCTGAGCTGCAGGGTTTCGTCAGGCCACTGCTGGAGCTGCTGAATGGGCTGAAGAAAGGAAGATTCGACCGAGGTAAGCATCCTTACATCACTGGCAATAGACAGGGCGCATGAGGCTGTTGTGGGAGGCAGAGGTGTGTTTTGACTCAATATACTGATGTAGTCTAAAGTGCAGAGTGTGGGTGAACAAGTCATGCTGCGTGTGTACTGATAACCCAGGAGAAAGTGCTGTGGGTGTCTGAGACTCATGCGGTTAGCGATCCTGTATCCGGGTGGAGCCGCTGACTGGTGTTTTTTTTTTTTATCTGCAGGGTTGAGTAGTTTCCAGCAAAGCGTCGCTATGGATCGAATCCAGCGGATTGTGGGTGTTTTACAGAGACCCAGTAGCGGGTAAGTGCTATGACTAGCTGTGCAGCCCCAGGACTGTGGATGGTTCTAAATACACGGTTGGTTCTGTGTCCCTCAGGGAGAAGTATCTGAACACCCTCCTCCAAGTGGAGATGATGCTGAAACTTTGGTTCCCTCAGATCCAGACTCTTCCTGTCTCATCCACTTCCAGCGCGGCTACTTCTCCCGCTCGCTCTCTCCGAGACACTTCCACCTCCACCCCCCCACACAAGCACCGGGACCAGCTACATATTCCCGTCAAGGTGTGATTTCATCTTCTTGAGCCCCTTCCCAGTCACTGCAGTCAATGCTAACTGACCCCTCTTTTTGTTTTCCAGAAGCGAAGGCTCAGCTGGACAGGGACAGACTCTCCCTCGCCGTCTCCTGTTCTTCTCAAGTGCTCAGGCAACAGCTCTGCTCCGAAGAGGATGAAGTTGGAGGATGGAGAAAGTCATCCTCCACCTCCATCTTTGCCTTCAGGATCGAACCAAAACCTTCCAGCAGGATCGGAACTCAGTCAGGGAAATGAGGAGGCTACTGGAAAGAGCAGTGAGGGCGGGGAACCTGAAACTCTCTCAAAGTACAAAGCAGGTCAAAGCTCTGAGCCGAGCCTCACCTGGGTGCACGTCGCCCCCATCCTTTCCCCGAGAAAGGCCTGTCAATCGCACAAGGGCGCCACATCGGAAGGTGACAACCAGCATGCCATGGCTGGCCGACCGCCTAGCAGGAGGGGCAGTCCAGCTACCCAGGACAGCTCCATCTCCTCCACCACCCCCCACAAACACCCCAAAAATCAGAAGAAATCATTGCGGTGCCAAAGCCAAACTTTAACTGCACAACAATGTGAAACTCAGACCAACCAAACCTGCCAGGGTCAAGACCAATCTCATGACACAGTCAAGCCTTTGTCCAGGGTTTGCCCCACCCCCTTAGAGACCTGACGCTCCAAACAACTGAGCCAGCAGCCTGGCGGCGTTGCACCTTATCAGGCTAGATGCTGCTGTGGCTATAGGAATGAAGGGAGCCTGATGTTTGGAAAGCATTAATAGAAGAAGGGAGGAAAGGATTTGGTGCTTAATATGGATGATGATCTCGCACAAGACCATCACAAGGAACATGATTGTGGCAAATGTGTCGATAATCACAATTCTCTGATGCAAATATGCACAAAGGGAGAAAAAAAACCTACACTTTATTAAGAGTTTTTACAAAAAAGAAGAGATTATTAAGATGAAAAATGGTGTCTCCACAGAGTAGCAATCATTGATGACTGACTTGAAAACTTGAGGGACACTGATGTTGGCATCGTGATCAGAGAGAAAGCTTTCAATCTGTGAGAGATGAATAATGTTACAGTGACACAAAAAAAGAGGACAAAAAGTTGCCCCTTGCGCATGGAAAGACTTGATGCATTCGACTTGAAAAACAACGTAATCATGTAGCAGGAGACCAGCATGGCGTCACACGGCGCTCACGCTCTGGAGGCTGGAACAAAATGATGTCATCAACTCAAGAATGTAACCCAAGAACTGAACTGCTTCTTGACCGGCAAGACCCTCAGGGGACTGACATCACCTGGGTCGAAGGTCACATTGCGGAACGCTTCCCGCTGTGGATGCATCAGCATGGAGAGCCCCTTACCGGCACAACAATGAATCATCAAAAGCAACAGGAAAACCGAGGACCACTCATGGACTCCAGAGTCACTGCAGATAATTTATTCATTTGTTGATCTGACACTGCATTTATTTATTTTGTATTTATTTATTGGGCAGCTGAGTATCACCTGCTGTGCACCGCTGCAGCCAGGGTTGTTTTTTTTTTTTAGGTGTTTGGGAAGGTGCTGTTTGGTTTGGAACTTCTATCAGAGTGGCGAGTGACATCTGTTGATTGGACTACTGTGCCTTTTTACTAAAATGGGATGTGATCATTTCAGCAACCAATTCAGTGCATTCACACTGCGTTTTGATTGTTTGCTCGTCCAAACCGATTCATGAAAGCAAACTCATGTAAGTCAGCCTCTCATCAACAACCTAACTTTGAAGGCTGCGTTCACGTTACTGTTTTTTTTTTCTGGAATCAGTCTAACAGCCACGGATTCGTCTGACAGTTTACATTCAAAACAAATCCGGTCTGAGTGAATGAATGAACTTGTAATGTGGATGTAGCTTTTTTGTAACAACACAATTCAGTTTTTAGACTAAACAGCAGCTCCGTTTTGTACAAAAAACATGAAGCCTTTTCTAATATTCTTAAGATGTGGAATAGAGCGAACCGCACTTAAGTGCTCTGATGAAACTTGAAAAATGCAACTGAACCTATAAAACAAGGAGGAAATCGATTGCACCACTCTGCTGCTGCTGCTATCGCTCCAATTACAATGTCATAGGAAGTGTTCTCTTCATTTAGGAAGGAAACAGACCGATGTGTTTTGATAGATCCATTTTGCATAAATGTTGGGAGTATTTGACTAAATTTGTATAATTGAATAGAGATGGAGGGAACGCTGTGTAGTCAAACTCTCCTATAAACCATCACATGTGAACAGAGAACCACTTGCAGCCTGCGTTCTACTGCCTCTATTGGTTGAGTCCTCTAACCTTCAGTTCCAGACGGTCCTAGCATCCCTCTCCATCCCTGACGCGGTGGTTGGATGTGCCAGACGCTGCCTCCCCAGCCGAGGCCGCAGGGGGTCTTCCAGCCTGCTCCTGTTTTTTTTTTTTTTTTTTTTTTATACAGTTGTGATATAACAGAGAAACCAATTGCACTTATTTTTCATTGTTCATGTCATTTTTTTCATACATGTTTTCTACTGCAATGACCATCGCTGACTGGTCAGGACGAATAATGTCTTCTTTATTTTGACTGCCTTCTTCTTCCACTGTAAAAGCTGACTGTAGTTCCTCTTGCCCCACCCCTCCCCCACACTACTGCATCCGTCTGCCTTCGCCCTCCTTCGTCTTCCTCAGTCTTACTCTCTTTCTTAACTGAACTCTTGCTCATCTTTACATGATATTACTCTTCTGGCTACTTTTTCAGTAATGACACAAAAAAGAAAAAACCTTTTAATAAATTTTGGAAAATGAATATTGTCTTGTGGAGTCTTTATTGGAGCGTTATCTCCGGTGATGGAATTTGCTACAGCCCTTGCTTAACTGAAGCAGATTTTGGAGACTGTACATTTGGAAGTGGGAGGAGCGGCGTGTATGAGACTACAGTAATCTGCCTGGCGGGAGCAAGGAGGGGGGCTGACTGATCCTTGAACCAGCTGCTACTACGGAGAGCAAACACCATGCGAAGAAAAACACTAATTTAAAATGTGTTCAAGATTTAGACTCTAACTCCTGAGTAGAGTTAAGGTATCAAGAAATATTGTAGCATGCTTTTTAATGACAGTTTTTTGTGTATACTTTACATCTAGTACACACACAACTGTTTGGTCAAAATATGTGAACCCAGTCAAACACAAACATTGGAGTGCAAGTTGTGGTCAACCTCACTGAAGAATTTGATCTCGAGCTGTCATGGGCCCCAAAATGACTCCATAGGCTTCATCAGGCCCCAGAGCCCGGCATTTGACACAGGCTCAAATACTTCTATGACTAGTACAGCGGACAGTAGCCTGCGATGAGCGCCTTCCTAGAGTTAGACCCAAATATCTTTTTATCCACAGAGCATCACTTGATCACTTGATGTAGCTAACAGGCGGGTCATCCCTCTCTGAATGAGCTCCATCCATCTAAAGGAGATTTTCCATTCTGACTTGGGAGTTTGATATAACAAACAATTCTGGAGTAAATAAGGGACAAATTGATCTCCCAGATTACACAATCAGCACTTTTTTAACAACATTAAAGCCTCATAATTCCCAGAGAAAAAAACTATACTGTGGACTGCATCAAAATTGGATCATTACAGTTGGAATTTTGATTGTTGTTTGATTGTTGTTGTGAACCTGTCCTTTCTGGCGAGGGTGTATATGGTTGTGTGCCATCAGCTGTGGTTTCCTCCCACAGTCCAAAAACAAGCAGGTCTGTCTATATATGACTGACTGGCACCTGTGAACCCAGCCTTCAAGTAGCAGAACTGATAAGTGAATATCAGGGATATTACCACGATGGAAATATTTGGAAGTTGGGTAGCTAGTTGTTCCTACTTGATTTGGCTAGATATCAAAATAAAGAGCTCTGTTTTCTCCCCACATTTCATGCAGACTGCACATGGCAGCGGGGTTGCAGAATTTAGGGGGTGTGGTCGGCTTGCTTCTCCTCAGTCGGGATGAAGTCAGCCTGGCAACACACACACGCTCACGCACCTTCAAGCGGACTAGTTACTGGTTGGTTTGGCGATGGGCTCGTCTCTGACACACTGACTGTACATTACAGCAGACCGCCCCTCCACACTTGGTTCCCCCCGCCTCTCTCACTCCTACCTCAGTCCCCTCAGCCCCCCCTTGTCTCCATGCAGTTTTTAGCAGAGAAGCCCCTGCCCTCCTGCCGCTCCTACCCCACTTCTCCTGTGAAGGATGGAAACCAGGGGCAACAGGATAGGATGAGTAGAGGGCACATGTTTGAAGGCCACGCAGCTTTCATATCATAACTATAGTAACTAGTTTGCCGTCATTCAGCCGTCTTCATTGTAGTGAGGAAGTGCATCAGAATCAACAACATGTAGGCGTGAATTTCATCACAGATGTCATCTGAATGTGGCGTGTGGGCTGCCTTCATGTGTGTGCGTGCAGCAGTGTTGAACTCACTTGCCCCCTTATCCCTCTTATCCTGCTTAACCAAAGGGGGTGGCTAACTTTCTCAAGGGGCCTCAGCATCTAATCTGATACTATAGAAGAGTATAGGACAAGTAAAATAGGTGCATTAAAATTGAATGGGAAAGCAAATGATTAAAAAAATCATTCATTTTCCTCCACTTATTCCCAGAAAGAAGCACCTATGTAGTTGAAGGTGAGAGGAATCCCGTCTGGTCTCTTCGGGACCCCAGTCTGTTGACACCTATTTATCATGTTACAGTCCACAACTCTGAAGAAGAGAGGCCGCCCCAGTAACTCAGAGGGCTTGCGGGACTCGGAGGTGAATAGTGAATCAGCCTGAGACACACAAGTGGGCACAACCGCAGGTGTCGGGCCGAGCTGCGAGCTGGCTGATGAAGACCAACTAGGAACACTATGGACTGAGATTGTCTCAGGCAGCAAGTGTCTAAACTGTCTCTGGTGGATTGATAGTATGGATAAATATGTGTGTGACATTGCGCTAAAATACCTGTAAACCGTAGTGTCATTCTGGATCTGGCATATCTTTCCATGCTCTCTGGGTTGCTTGAAGGCCTCCCTACCCTTGCTAGATGGGACAATGGTATGAATGTGACTGCACGGGGTCCAGACATCGGTGCCCCCCATGCTCGCCGTCCCCCGTGAAGTCGTGTTAGTCTTTCACTGACACAATGGGGTTGTTTAATTATTCCAAAATTCCTCTCATGTGTAACCACGTGAGCGGACTGTGACATCACAGCTACACACAGACATGGAAGCGGCACACATGCTCTGACTCACCCCGTGTCCTCGGGGGGGTTTTCAGTCCTGGCTAGTCCCAAAACAGCCCCCTTCTCATTAAATTTACACGGCAATGTAAATCACAGCCGCTCCGCTCTTCTTCACTAGAGGAAGCACAACATCGGTGGCCCCCCATCGCTCTGATGGGGACACGGTTTAGAAACTAATATCAGGTCCACCGTCTTTTTTTTTTTCTCCCAAGGACGCACGTGTTCCTCATGACATTGTGTGAGATATTTGGGGCATCGCCGAGCTACAGGCGAACAACATCTTCATCTGTAACTGCGACCTGGATGTGATGCTGACACCTCCTCTGTCATTCCTCTGTCATTATTCGTCAAAGCAAAAAAAAAAAAAAAAAGAATAAAAAGAATAAAGTCTTCTGTTTGGAAAAGGTGTATGTTTGAATGTACTTCCCCTATAATTATTGATCTATTATATTTTGCCACAATATTATACTTTTGGATCATAGAAATACATCTTCATATCATAATGGGTTTTTTTTTATAAAATAAAATAAAACTTCCTTTTTGCATTCAGCAATCTGACAAAGGTGTTTCCCTATTACCTACCTGCCTATTATTTAATGTTTAGAGTATATGGACTAAAATCTGATTAATATAGAATAATAATGATTTAAGAAAATATATAATAACTGACTGATTTTATTATCATTATTATTATTGTTATGTTATTGTATTCCTTTTTAGAATCTATTTTTTTGCCAAAAAAAATTGACTCCCATGATGCTGAGCTATTTTGTATCAATCCACTTGGGTTTAAAATGAGTCATTCATATAGGAAGCACACACAGCTCAGTGAGAACAGTGTAGCACAGAAACCTCTGGCAAGTATGGCGCTGAGCACGTGCCCTGGCTGGATTGTACTGATGGGGTCCTGGCTGGCCATGTGTGAGGAGAAGACAGCAGAGTCTCCTGAGATCAGATCTTCCAGGATGATTTAGAGCTCCTGTCACAGACAATGAAGCACAAGTGGGGCAGCCTGATGAAATGTACCATCCCAAACATGACCATCATTTTGAATAGAGGAATCGGCACATTACATAACTTCCATACTAACGTTCTCCTTGCGGGATCTTTGCAGTTCAACGGCAGGAAATCTAAAGTTTTGCAATGAAATAATACCAGCAGATGTAATGATGTGATGCATGTGTGTGTCCATGTGAGCCGGAGTTGCTGTGTTTTCACCGTGCGCTTGGTTGTATAGAGAAATAACTCTGGTATTGTCGTATTATGTGCTGAGGTGTCATTACATAATAGACTGGTGAGGGAAGGGGGGGGCTACATAGCACATGTGGGGTGCCAATGAGGAATTCATGGTGGTGTCCCAGTGGGGAACTGGGAAGGTGGGCGTGTTGTTCAGCCACTGACCATGTGATCATGACGCAGATATTTAGGTAGCGCAATCACAATAAGAGAGCTAAAGAATAGGCCAAACATTACGACCATGTGGCTAGTATCATAAGGGTGAAATGACATTTTAAGCTATCCTGGTTAGCAGAGGAGGAATAGCTTGGGCTGCTTATAACAATGGCTGCTGAAAGATGGAGCATGTGCTTGACAGATGGAATCGGCGCGTCCTCCATCATAGGAACTTGGCCTGCTGTGGTGAAGGAAGAACTGAGTCAAATAGCTTTTAGGATGCCTCCTGGATGCCCAGCTGGTGAGGTGTTTGGACATGCACAGTTGGGAGGAGTCCGTGGGGCATGCCCATGACATGTGGGAGTTTGGGGTTAGCCAATATAGACCAAGTGGTAGGGTTTGCTGAGGGAGCCAGGTTTCCCTGCTAGTCCTTAGTTTTTGTACTTGAAGTGCCTTCATGGCTTGACTGTTTGTGTCTGTGGCATGTGGTATTTTGCCAGCTAAAATTCTCCAAGCATTTACATATTGCAAGCGCTCACACATTATTATGGAAGAGTCTGTATAAAGTCTGTATAATGTATATAAAGCAATTCGGACATAATGAGGGGGAAATGTATTGACAGATGCTGTGTATTACAACAAGAAGAATTTTACTGAAAAAAATAAACAAGGCATGTAGATTAATAAATATATAGGGAAAACATGTACACAAAGAAAAGTCATGAAAAGACACATTCTTAGAATGAATTACAAAATCCATTAAGTAGTAAATTACAGCCATTCACAAAATATAAACAACTCAAACGACAAGTCGAAATTTTACTTCTAGAGTCTTGTGGATTAATGAATAAGCCAGCCGTTGATAAATAATTCCTGTTATCATCCAACGGTTAGGGATGAGAGGACAATACTGTAGCTCATATACAGGTATAATATTTCAGGAAATACATGGCACGTGTCCAATTTCAGCAATTGAAACCCTGAATGGGCGTTTCAGATTCCCCTTGTTTTTTTAAACAGCGTTTCCACTGAACAGTTTTGAACTCTTTGAACTGAATGTTAGAATCATTTCGACCAAGCAAATAGCTCGCAGTGTGAGCTGTGTGGCAGTGGGTCTTGCCGATGGCGTTTTTGCAGGGCAAAGTGGAGTTACATGACTAATGACAGTGGACTCCGGGCAACCTGTCGTGTTGCGTGCACTGACTTTCCCAACACTGGTCAGTTGAGCAGTTAGTTCAAACCGGCGAGAGACCCGGCGAGTCAGTGTGGGTGTGTGTGCAGAGAGGGAGGGGGAAGATCTGGCAAACTGGTGCTGCCTCAGGCTTACTACTGCGTTCGTGCTAACACTACTACAACTGCACTCAGATGACCCACATCCTGTAAAGATAGAGCAAAATGAGGGGGGTGGGCGTGCGTTGAAGGAAATGAAGATCACCTGACAGTCACATGTTGCGAGCAGGGCACTGGGTTCACCCTCCGATTAGTCAATAGATAAGCAGCACTGACTCGTGCAAAAAAGCAGACGTTGTGTCAACACTTTCAGAGGAGAAGGAAGCGCTTCATCAATAATGCTTCAAAGGAATATTCAGCGGGATTAGGTCCTTACATATTGTATCGACTTTTGTTCATTTACTTTTGCTTTTCTGATTGAACATTCTGGTGATGTATCCACTCAGAGGTCATGACTCTCGGTCACAAAACAGGGGGGATGTCCTGACCTGGTTGGACATGAACTCCTTATCCAGGTGGGGGGTTTTACCCATCTTAGGGTCTGTATCTTAGAGCATCAGAACGCCCCCTCCGCAGTAACGTTTCCCGCTTCGCAAGGGACAGAGCCGCTCCAGATCCATCGAGCCATAACGTCCCGTCACTGGTTTTTGCAGTCCCTCGCCAGCCCGGTGGGTGGCGATAATCAAAACACACACATACTACAACTGCGCGGGAAGTATCGCGAGATAGAACACAAATATCAGTCACTTCCGTTTCCGGGGCTTCGGCTTGGAACGTCGTGTGATCGCACACAGAAAGTTTCAAAGAATACAACTGGTAGCCTCTCAGCTTAAATCCTTGCGACTTTACTATATATATTTTTAATACATGTGGTGGGCAGAACGTGGAACCGAATATATCTGTAAGTTTTACAAAGTTGCTTTCGTCCTCAGTCGTTTTAAACTCGAACCGCTAACGTTAACTTAGCTCTTAGCTATTTTTTTTATTGTGGTTGAACGTTTTCACTTGCTGAGTTTCGGTGCAACCAGATTCCAATGGGACTTGACTGTTTTTGAAATTGCTTTCGTTTTTCTGATGGTCGTGGATTCTCTGGCAGAGCATTATAATGTCTCTACCTAAACGGGAGGCGGAGGACTTGCGGCCATGGGTGGAGAGGACAGTCAAGAAGGTGCTGGGTTTCTCTGAGCCCGCCGTGGTCACTGCCGCGCTGCACTGTGTTGGAAAGGGATACGACAAACGGAAAACGACCGGTAAATATACGCACTGCGTGTTGTCATTTAATGTTGCACAGGCTATGAAAGACTTCGAGGATACAAATACTGGCACCTGGCTAGTGTCATATAACGTCAAGTGTCGATTCAGACAAATGGAGAGCCGCAGGAAAGTAGAATAATTTAATGCATAAGAATTGGTTATTATAAGTTCCTTGGTAAACGTTAGTGTAGCAATATGTGTCAACAGTATTGTAACTTTATTATTGTGTTGTGGTAGGCCTTAATTCCACAACAATATTAATCTGGTGCTGTGACCCAGATATTCACTCAAGTTCTTTTAAAAAAAACTAAAAATTGTTTTGGAAACTATCCGACTTACATTCATTCAAGTTAATGTTCTATTTTCTTCTATTTTTATTTCTGCCATGGTGTCGTTTTAAGCAGCATCAGCAGCAAAAGCGCAGTATACGGCATATTACAATTCCAGTTTGTGTTGCGTTTTAAATATTTGTGATTGTAGTGGTTTCCAGAGTCTTAACCAGCTAATCCGAAAGATTGATGAGTCACTTGTGCAATGACAATGAGACAGAATGAACTATTCCCATGAATATTTGTTTCAAATATTTGAAAAAACAGAAAGCTTGTGGAAGTTAAAAAAAAAACTACTTTTTTAAGAATAATGTTTAATACTTTTTCAATCATGTTTCTTTCAGACCAGATGCGTCCTTTCCTGGATGAATCAACCGGCAGTTTTGTTGATCGACTTTTTGATGCTATGGAGGAGACGCGCAGTTCCCGTGGCAGTAAAGGAACAGGGGATAAAAATCGAAAGAGGGAGATAAAAGTAAGCATGTGCACACAAATGTTTTTTTCTCTAATTCAAACAGAAAAAGGCTTTGCTCTTGTCCCCCATTTGTCACTGTGTCTTGTTTACATGCACAGAATATTCAGACTAAGGCAATAGCTTGATTAAGCCTGTTAGTGCGTCGTGAGAAGTTGCCGTGCAGGTGAGAAATCAAAATTATTCATTAATTTGTCCCCTCCTCTTCAGTATGGGGCTTTGCATTCATTTGGGCTGGTAACTAGACACTGAAATCAATTTGAACAATTTTAAACGTGATAGTGAAAGTTCTCATCCATCAGTCCAGTTTGAGCCGAGCTTTCTGCATGAAAGACAGCAGTGGCGAAATTGAGCTACTAACTAGATTATCTAGACGGGTTAGTCCAAGTGTAAGAAAGTAAATTTCCTGTCTCACAATGTGTTTATAGGCTTTTAAAAATTCTGACCTTAGTCGGACATGTAGCTGTACTGACAGCTGCTGTGATGTCAGCTGTTATGTTATCCTTTGCTGGTAAATGTTTTGGGTGCCTTGACCAAATGAACCTTTTCCCCTAGGATGTGTTTGAAACTGAACCTGTCAAAGAAATTTTGGAATCTGGAGATGCAGCGGCCCCAAAACGAAAACGAGTGCATCGTTTTCAAGAGGTAGAAGATCCAGAGGTAATACCAGGCCCACCGTCGGAGAGCCCTGGCATGCTCACCAAAATGCAGGTAGGGCATATGTGGTTAACTGCTTTCATTCATTAATCATTTTGGAGTCGACTAAATGTGTTAAATATTGTCATCATTTCTATCTTTAGATCAAACAGATGATGGAGGCTGCAACAAAACAGATTGAGGAGAGAAAGAAACAACTAAGTTTCGGCTCTTCGGTGTGAACCCTTTTCTTCCCCAAACCTTATATACCATCAAAACGATCACAAGCATCACTAACTTGCCTTCTACACAACAGGATAGTCCCGTGGCACGGATTCTTGGAAACTCCGCGGCTGCTGTTGGATCTATCGGCCCCTCCCAGGCTGTCAGTTTCATGAACGATGCTATAGAGAAGGCCCGTAAAGCTGCAGAGCTCAAAGCTCGCATTCAGGCTCAGACAGCCAAAACTGGCATTCTTGGTACTTTGGGGACACCCACACCCCAGAACCAAGCACTTGCCAGTCTGCAAGCAATGGGAATTGCACCACTGTGAGTGAATTGTTGTGAATTGTTGTTTGCTAAAGACTATTGAGTTAATAGACATTTTGTTTGTTTAGAAAAGTGGAAATAAAGGAAATGAACAAGCCAACACCACTTATTCTGGATGATAAAGGTAGAACGGTGGATGCGACAGGCAAAGAGATTGAGCTCACACACCGCATGCCCACACTTAAAGGTAGTTACGCAATGGACTGTGAGACTCTTGATGAAAGAAGGCTGTCTCAAGCAGCTACTTGAGTTGCCTTTTGTCAAACCTGTGACCTGAACAAGTGTTGCATTCCTTTTCTGCAGCAAACATCCGCGCTGTCAAAAGGGAGCAGTTCCGTCAGCAGCTCAAGGAAAAGCCTGGGGATGATTTAGAATCCACTTCCTACTTTGATGGGAGGGTGACTCTAACAGCAGCACAGCGGGCTCGCAAAGGCTTCAAATTTCATGAACAAGGACGATTTGAGAAGATTGCTCAGCGAATTAGGACAAAGGTTGGTAATAATGTGAATTAAAAATGTGCATTATGAAACATACTCACATAATTTCCTGTTGCTGAAAATTTCAACAATAAAATATCTATTTTCATCCCACATTCTTCATTTAACAGGCCCAGTTGGAGAAGCTGCAGAATGAAATTGCTCAGGCAGCAAGAAAGACAGGAATTCAGACTTCCACTAAACTGGCCCTCATTGCGCCCAAGAAGGAGATTGGCGATGAGGAGGTGCCAAACATTGAGTGGTGGGACTCTTATATCTTGCCCACCAACTTTGAAGTGTAAGAAACAACAGCCGGTGACAAAACATACTTTTGTATTTCCCATTTTGATTACTTTTGTTCAATGTTATAACCCTCTGTGACGTTTGTGTGGGCCATACTCACCCTTTTCTTACTTTGTAGAACCCCTGAAACAAATCTTGCTGAGGTTGTGCTCTTCGGTGTGACAAATCTGGTTGAACACCCTGCCCAGATCAGCCCTCCAAGTAAGTTAGTTATACAGCATACATTTAAGTGTAGTGTTATTGCTGTATAAATATCACACTGCTTTCACTTTCAAACAGCCAGAAAAAAGCCTTTTTTGCGCCCTGCCCCACTCTCATTTCTCCTTGCTCTGCGCCATCACTAGTGAGTCAGGAGTCCAAAACATTCACATCTGAGTGGTGCATTCTCTGTGAATGGTGGCTCTACGCTAGTGAACGGGTAATCACCTGGTTTGGTCAAATTGTCTACATACTACACTGACACTGTTGGTGTACTCGTGACTGTTTTAACAACACCAATTCTGTGGTTCTTTGCAACGTGAAAACTTTCTGCTGTAGTGTCTGGCAGGACCACATGCAGAAGATGTGACGTCAGTGGATCACGGCTCTCTGTGGAACCCTTTGTTTACCTGTTTTGGATTGTGTTTATACAGTATACTGGCAGGGTTTTTGCTACATGTAAATGTGCATGTAGCGATGCCACGGCTTCAGAACAATGATCTCTTTTTAAACATGAAATCTCAGGTGATCAGGTGTATTTAAATGAAGTGGAAACCTCAAAACAAACTGACAGCACTGCACGTCATATAATTTTAAGCTAGCGTTATTATTGTCACCAATTCAGTAAATGTCAAATTTTCCCCCTCTGATTCTTTGTTTCTCTATCACTTAATTCTCTGCTGCATTCTGTTGTGTGTTTTTTATGGCGGGGGGCACAGTTAAAAAAAAAAAAAAAAAAAAAAAGAAGGGAAAATCCTGGTGGAAACCCTGCCCTGAAGGTACACGTTATGCACTCGCTTAATCTGTTCCCGCCTGCCATTTGAGTTTAGACTTCAACATGTCACCGAAAATATTTGCATGAGAAGTCAATATTGGATTTATCTAATTCAGCCTAAAAATGATCATGAGTAATAGTTTGTTCTGTGGTCCATGGCCTCTTTACTTTTTTTTAGGAATATTCTGTTTGAAGCAGGTCCTCTTACATTTGACAAGCTTTTGATTGTCCGTTGCTTTTAGTGGGACATATTCATGGATGAGACAGGCCCTTGTGCATCTGTTTTTATGTTTTCATATTGATCCATTAAACACAGGTCCTGTGTTGTCTAACCCCAAAATGCAGGTGTCATGCCATGGGCACATCCTTTTTTTTATGTGGCTACAGTGATGTTGTTTTCGTTTGCTTAGTTGACCATGACAAGCCTGTGCCTCTGGGTGTGTATCTGACAAAGAAGGAGCAAAAGAAACTAAGAAGACAGACGCGCAGAGAAGGCCAAAAAGATGTTCAGGAGAAGGTCCGACTGGGACTGATGCCACCACCGGAACCCAAAGGTGCCCTGCCATTTTACAAGCACGTGTTCAATAACAAGTCTGGCATGTCAAACCTTGACCGTTGTTTTACTGTTTTTCAGTACGTATCTCCAATCTAATGAGAGTGTTGGGGACGGAGGCGGTTCAGGACCCAACAAAGATAGAAGCCCATGTCAGAGCACAGATGGCCAAGAGGCAAAAGTACGTGACTCACTGTTTCACGGTGGACAACTCATTTCTTGACATCTCCTCGTAATAGTGAATTAAACTCTTTCTTCAAGGGCTCATGAGGAGGCAAATGCAGCTCGCAAGCTCACTGCAGAGCAAAGGAAAGAGAAGAAAGTGAAAAAGTTAAAAGAGGACCTCTCCAATGGCGTTCACATTTCAGTCTACCGGTTGGTTCCTAATCCGAATGGTACTGTTCGTGGTTAAGAATTGTCAAAGTAACGCACCTTCTGCCTCTCTGTAGTATCCGTAACCTGCAAAACCCTGCTAAAAAGTTTAAAGTGGAGGCCAATGCTAGCCAGCTCTACCTAACGGGCACTGTAGTACTACACAAAGATGTCAACCTGGTTGTGGTGGAAGGAGGTGAACTGAATGAGCATTATACTTTCATTTCCCAGCCATTTCAATGCATTGAAGCATGAAAGTGACACTGACCCTGTATTCATTCTAGGTCCCAAATCGCAGAAAAAATTCAAAAGATTGATGATGCACCGTATCAAATGGGAGGAGCATAACTCCAAAAGAGACGGTAAGGTGCATCGAGTGTTGGGCTCAAAGTAATTTACCAGTATTTGCTGACATTGCTGTGTTCTGTTTAGACCCAAATGGAGATGACGACACAAGGAGGAATAATAAGTGTTGGCTTATTTGGGAAGTGAGTAGCTACAAGCTGATATGCTCCTTCAAGTTTCTTTGTTTTGGATTTTGATGCATTGAAACGACTCTCCTCCTCAGGGCACCGCGAAAGACCGCAGCTTTGGAGATATGAAGTTCAAGCAGTGTCCTACGGAGAGCATGGCCAGAGAACACTTCAAAAAACATCGTACTGAACATTACTGGGATCTTGCCCTCAGCCAAAGTGTGCTAGAAAGCACAGATGACTAAAGGTGTACCTCATTCTGACGCTGCCAGAATCCCACTTTGGAAAAACGGACTTCATCACATTTGAGTTTAGATGATGTGTAACAATAAAGACGTGCAGATTTTTTTCAGCTGCTCACAGCATCACATGGCACTGGATGTTACAGTTGGCATCTTAGAAAGTGTGTCTTTAATTATAACCCCCAATTTATCAATCTGAATATGTTTCATTCGCATAATCTGTTGGATTGTGTTATGTTTTATGTGAGGGAATAAAGACAACTGGGTCGATATGAACCTGGTTATCGTGAAGCAATGTGACTTTTCTTCTTGCAATTATACATAACTCCACCTGTGACGTGCTCAGCAAGTGAGTTTAACACTTGATCTGCCCAACTCCAGTGTTATCCCATGGCGGGGATTCATAGTTGCTGTAAATGTTGCAAAAGTCTGGTATGAATAAATCACATCAGATGGAATTAATTCTTTTGTCTACCTCAACGTGTGTGAGTATGGCAACATTTTATTTATAGACCGACCTCAGTGAACATAATGCGTGCTCTCGTCCAATGTTTTTTTTTTTTAATGAATTCGTGGGTGTATTTGCTTGGACTCGTCCTACATGAGCTGCTTCACCTCCATCGGCAGCTTGCGATAAGCTCACAGGAAAGATGGCGGCCGATTCTGCGGCTGCAAGTGGACATGGCGCTCGCAGCTCCAGCGCTGCGCTGGAAGCGTCTCTGGACCGAAAGTTTCAAGGAGTTTCCAATACCATGGAGTCGATACAAAGCCTTTCGAATTGGTGCATTGAAAATAAAAAGCACCATGGACTCATCGTTCGCTACTGGATGAGGTGGCTCAAGAAATGTGAGTAGCATGCTAATGTAGCTAAAGCTGGCCTTTTGCTAATTCCTGCGATCACTTTGGGAGGTTGCTATGAACGAAGTGGACATTTTCATCATGGGGACAGTCTTATTTTTTGCATTTTGCACAGCAGTCTTGTATTTACGTTTCTACCGGGAGTGAATGACAAATGTGTTTGTTTGAAGGCGCCATTTGCTAACAGGCGAGTGTCGCTCTATGCTAGCCGTTGTTTACGTTCTATCTCCGAGACCGTAGGTGCTTAATTAATAGTTAGTGTTTTTTTTATTATTATTAATAAGTGTTCTGCGTTGTAAACACTAAAATTGCGCCATGATGTTTTTTTTTTTGCACGTATGATCGCGAGTTTTAAAAACGTTTCGTGTTAAGTGCTACTATCATTTTTAATATCAACTGTTTTTGTTTAAAGAATAACGAACCAAAAAGTGACAGTACTCTACTAAACACTCGAACACTTATTTACAAACTATCTGCACTGGGCTCACAATTATAACTCTAAAATAATTGGCTTAATCTTACATTTAACCAAAGTTTTGTCTCTCGCCTGAATGGGTGCAGAGTGGTGGTCTGACCCCTTATGCACATCAAGCACACGTTTCTGAGGATGAAAACCCTCTGTGATGGACCTCTTTTCAGATCGCTGCATATGGGACACATCTCTCTACGTTATAAATAGGGCTGCCAGTAGGTTACATTTTAATCGCAATCGCACTAAGGCTGTTAAATTAATGACACATTTTGTTTCTATTCCAAGTGTAACTTAAAGATTTAAACACCAGAGTGGCCAATAATAGTTTGCTCATGCAAACGTTTTCCACAAAAATCCAACATTAGATTAACCTCAGAAGCACTGAAGAGGTTAAAAAAAGCATAAAGTAGACATCATTGACAGATACAAAATGTGTAGTTTTCCTTCAACTTCAGTGCAATTGAGAGTTGACAGTGCACACTCAGTGGTTCTATCAGACTATTTATTGTGTGTCTTGTGATTATGGCCATCATTTTAATAAGTCCACCAGCACAAAAATGTGAACTTAGTCTTATTTCACTTTTAAACTGCCTCCCAAAAAATGGATATTCTCATCCTATGCATGGATGCTGCTCGACTGCCCACCTGCTCTCATCACCCCTTCCTCAGCACAACTGTCTTATTCCAATATGATCAAACTTTCTCTACGATCACGTTGAGAACAGGCTTTTAGCTAGCTGCAAAACATGAAAAAATGTCCGACTATTTGTGGCTGTATAATACGCTAGTCGTAGTGTCATCACACTTGCTTGATTGAAAAAAATTGTTACCGCCTGGTAATTTTGCAGAATATTATCGAAATTCACTGATTCTCAACCCTTTCGAAGCCGTTGCTTGGCCATCAAGGTTGCCATATTTGTTTACCGGCGTAAGCTTGTGGTTATCCACATCTTGCGAGTTGTGATAATTGCGGCATAGAATTGCGCTGTTATTGATGGGATGTTGGCTGGTGACAGGAGGAAACGGCAGATAAGTTCCAACTTTAAATAATTGTTTACAAAACCAACTCATACATTTTTTTATTTTCTTTTTTAATTTGTATATATATATAATATATTCATTCAGTATATATTTGTACATTATATTAATATTATATTCAGTATGTATTTACAGAATGAATGCTTGTTTAAATGTGTGAAAGTTTAGAAAACCATCACAGATACATGGCTGATACAACTGTGTGCTTATCTTGCATAAATGTATAAATGAAGATGAACATTAGACATTTAGCTTGTAGCAAGGGTAAGAATCATTAAAAAATTCTGGGACAGCCAAGTAAAACAACGGCCCAGGAGGCCTCTGCATCTAAAAGTGTTATTGATAAAATTACAGGGTGTGGGAAACTTGGCAGAAATGGTTGATGTTGTACCTATGCCTGGTTGTTGAGTGGCAGGGTATTTTTGGGAAAGTCACTGAAGATCAGCACACTGCGCATGCGCCACTGAAGCAGGAGCTGCGTGTATGTGTATATCAAATTGAACATTCAGTAGCTTGCGGACAGGACGTGATGCATAAGTGAATTTGGACTGAGGGAGCAAGCCTTTGGCAGCTTTTGAGTTTAACTTCCAAGTGGTCATTACAAAGACTGCAACAGTGTGCGACAAGTTCCTGCTCTGTGCCACCGTCATGTCCAGAACACAGTGCTTCAGCGGTGCCCACAGATTACATCAAAAAGAACAGTGTACTGCACTGTGAGGTACCAGCACACTTTTGCTGAGGTGGACTATCAACACAGTGCTTCAGTTCAGTTGCGATGTAATAGATATAATAATGCTTTCAAATTGCACAGCCAGTAATTTTTTTATATCATTGCATCACAATTTTCATTTTAATAGATATTTTTGTCTTTAAATATTGTTTTCCACAAGCCATTTTTAATGCAGCTGTAATCTGAACTGTAGGAAAAAGTAATCTAATCATTTTGACCCTTTCACAGCATATTAAAATTCAAGTATGGAAACTATGCTTAGAAAGAAATTGTTTACAAGATTATATTTACTTTATTTGCTTTCATGTCTAATAGTACAGTTAGATTTTTGTACAATCTCCTCAACGCACTGAGCTCAAGTCTCAGGAAATGACATCATGCTGCATCGATTAGCATGGCGGCGAATGCTGCACACATTCTCTATCCTCAGCAGCAAACGTAACTCCTTATTGTCAATGATTATTGATTTTAGTGATGCGTAGATGCATTTTTCATCATCCATTCCTATTTTACCGGGCAGTGGGTCCTGAGTGGGTCTCCATAGTTGTGGGGGAAACACTGACATGATTGCTCAGATAAATGCATCTCACCTCTGGCAAGGAGGTTATGTTTTCAATGGCATTTGTGTTCGATATAACTTAAAATTATGGAAGGATTTGGATGACATTTTTAGGAAATGGGACAAGGACCAAATTATGAAA
Source organism: Synchiropus splendidus (assembly GCF_027744825.2). Lineage (NCBI taxonomy): Eukaryota > Metazoa > Chordata > Actinopteri > Syngnathiformes > Callionymidae > Synchiropus > Synchiropus splendidus. The sequence continues at coordinate 13,995,125 of NC_071348.1, forward strand.
ATTTTGGAGATATTCAGATCACCCTCTGGATCTAGAAATATTTATTTTATACACTGCGTGCATGCATTTAGCTCCTTTCACATGATAATGTGTATATGCTGAAATGGTACAGTTGTGAGTGCCAGAACAGCTCAAGGTCTCTGGTTTGATTAAGGTTTTCCGTGTCACGTGGGATCATGTGAATTAGTATAATTTTCACATGCAAGCTTATTAATTATTATTGCCGCCAAGGAGGCTATGTTTCAACAGTGTTGTGTGTCTGTGTTTAAAATGGCTTGAAAAGTTATGGACGGATTTAGATAAAGTTTTGGTGTGTGTGTGACATAGGACCAAGAGACATGATTCAATTTTAGCATCACAGTCCGGATCCATGTATTTTTTTTAATTTTGGCGAAACCTCTGCTGGGATAGGCTCCAGCACTTTCCGCTACCCTGAACAGGACTAAGTGGTGCTTAATTGATGATGTATGTATGTATTTATTTTATGATGTATTTGATATTTTGGTTATATAGAGGAGCATACTTTGTTGTTCACACAAACTTGGAATTATGTTGAGATTGTTATTATACAGTATTATGAATATCTGCTGGAGAAACTGACTCATTTCTCTATGATCCTTATGTTGGTAAATAAACCTATGTAATATAAATATTTTTCAGCGGGTTCTGATGTACAGCTGCTGCCTTTCAATATGAGAAGTATTGAGTCATGTTAGGGGAAAAAAATAAATTTCGGTTGACACTTTTGCAAGAGGAAAGCCAGATGGCAAAGCTTTTTAATTGGAATTTATTATCTGATCCCCAAGCTACTGTTTGACACCAAGCTGAAAAGCTTCTTTATGGTGTTTTACCCCAGTTCTTAGCTCCCTTCACATGCACACATGAAAATAGAATGAATTTTCAACATTTTAAGAACAGTGCTCTTCACAAAATGCATAAACACGTTGCTCCTTGAACATCCTTGATCTGTTTAAAGTAATTATTTTAAATAATGACTGGATATAGTAATACAACAAACATATTCATAATAATGAGGAAAAGGTGACTAAGGGGCTTTTCACACTGCAGATTTTGTCTCGGTGGCCTGAGTCCTATATGCCCCCTGCTGTGTAGCCTTGCACCTCTGCACCTCAGGCGATGTCCTTTTTTTTCGTCTCAGCTGGCGGCGCTCTGCTCAAAATAGCTGGCTTGTGACCCACGACAAAGCACGTCTGAAGAAAGTCGTCATGAGCCAGGCGACAACTTTATTTTTTTTAATTTCACTTCTATGAGTCGGTTATTAACTGATGTCGGATCTCTGCCACGGTTGTAAAAGAATGTGGTGTTTCACAACCAAAAGTAAACATGAGAGAGTCATGTTTATTTTCCAAAAAACACAAATGTGGAAACTAGCTGCTTAATACAAACTGTCTTCATTTAGCCATGCTACTCTCACAACACGTTGAACAAATTGAGAGAAATTACTGACCATTGAGAAGATTTCTATCAGTGTAGTACAAATCCAGACGTCAACAATGATCAATGAATAGTCTGGTAATCTTCAATCTTCTCTGCCCAGAACAAGGTGCAGCTCTCCAGGCAGGATCAGGTCCGCGGCCAAAACCCAGTTAGCTTGTGTTCACATAAGCCGAACACACTTTGTCTTGAAACAAAATTCCACTGTGTGAAAAGCCCCTAACTGGTGCGCACAAGATACTCTCTGCTGTCAATATAAATGCACGGACTACGAAAACAATGTAGTACCTATGCCAGGACTGTAGTGGCGCTGCTCTATCAGATGAAGAAGATGGCATGTGTGCATGAAGTTTGTGCACTAATCTTAGCTCAGGAGTAAACAAATAGATCATGAAGGGACGCTAGTGTATACCGACGATGGAGTTGAGCTTATGACGAGTCAACAATGTGAGAGTGGTTGGGGAGGTGTGTTTCTCAACTCTGTTCTAGGCCTCTGCAATAAATTGTGGAAAAAAATAGTGATTTTGATTCACCCCTGAATTTGATTCGCATTAAATTTACAAACCGACTGAATTTTCATTTGAGTTTTACGCTCCCAAGCGGCGATAAGAATCGTAATGCACCACTTTTCTCTCTCTTACATGTGCTTGACACACTACTGTCTGTCTTGAAAGCCCAAAAGTTTAATGGTTAATCTTATCACTTACGATCTAGTTGTTGTTTGCATTACTGAAGTGTGTCTCCAACATTAACAAAGAATTGTGTCATGTGAAAATAGACAATTCAATGGTTGTATTTGTAACGTCACAGGCTGTTCTGCCAGTTTTATTATGTGATATAAATGGGACAGTTTGAGACATGCCAAAATGTTTGCTGCTGAGTGGCCGCTGGTGAAAGATGTGGTGGAGATGTTGTTTTAAGGTTTCCTATAAGATAAATAGCTGTTGCCATGACAGAGTGCAATGAATATTAAACCTGTTGTATGCTTGATCCTGGGATGTATGGATAGGAGGGTGAGGACTGTGATGCAGAATGTGCTGGGTATGGAGGCCAGTGTGGTCAGAGTAGGGTAGAGTTTAATTTGGAAATAACTCTCTAAAAAGCTGTTCCTCAGCCTGGTGATCTGAGTCCAGAGGTTCCTGTAGCACCCACCGGAGGGCAGAAGTGCCGAGAGTTTGAGAGGGATGGGATGAATGATGGAGGATGCTGCATGCTCGATGTAGGCAGCGTTCCCTCTGAATGTCCTCAATGTATGTTGGGCAGTTTTCACCACCGGCTGCAGTATTTTCAGTCTGCAGTAGTCCAGTTTCCATTAGGGATGCGCTGTATTGAAAAAATTAAAATGCCTGGCCGAATACTGAATAATATCCAATGTGGTTAAGCCTTTTACTGTTTTTTTCAAAATATTGCTGAAATAGTTGAACCCATTTATATAAATGTTACTCAAAGAAATTTAGAGTTTAGATGTCTGACTGTATGATGGACTTTTTGACTTTTAAGATTTATTTTAGACTTGGATTGTCAAATAATAAAAAAAAAAAAACAATCACCAATATATATTATAGGCTAATAATGTAAACAGAAGGGTAAACAGAAAGTTTGGTAGAACGCTTATTGCAAAATGCGATTGTTTTTTAAATAATCGCATTTTAAATACACTTTATGTAGATCAAAGAGGAATTGTGTGATACTTGGGTCGGAAAGTCAAAATTATTTCGACTTGTATTGAACAGTCCAGCTGCCCGGACAGCAAGCCAGGGAGTCTGTGCTGTCACTGCTGAAGTGGAGGATTGTGTTAGCAGGTTATTCTCAGCACACCAAACAGCCAGATGCTGTACCTCCTTGCAGTAGGACATCTCATCATTGTTGCTGATGAGGCCAATTGCAGTTGTATTGTCTGCAAGTTTTATCATGTGTTGGAGTCATGGACGGGTCTGCAATTGTTGGTAAAAAGGGAGTACTGGAGTGGGCTCGGTACACTGCCCTGTGGTACCCCTGTGCTGAGTCTGTGGGTCAGGAAGTCCATAATCCAGTGACAGATATAGGTGTTGATCTTCAAGTTTGGTGGATGAATTGGAGGGGATGACAGTATTGAACACTGAGCCGGTCAATTTTCAAAGTTGAATGAATGAATATTTCAATCATCGCAAGCAAGTTCAACATTGTATGCACACTTCATGCAGAAGCGTCACCACAATGACGGAGCCGGCCACCATTGATACTTGACATGACAGCCGACATGGAAAGTGATCAAGAGTCAACAATCCGTCCAATCTGTCCATGAGAGTCAGACGTGTCATCAAACTGATCCCTCAACTGTTTGTGCAGTGGTTTGGTGCTGACAAGTTGTTGGACAAATATTAGTCTTTGATATAAGACCTTTCTTATGAAGGCCTTTCATTGTGTTGTGAGTTAGTTTGATGCGTGTATCAGGGATGGTTGTTAGTCGATGTATCCACTATTGTCTCTCATATAAACGCTCGGCGTCTCAAGTTCATACGAACATTCAACCATTCAATACTCTGAGTCAGAAGTAGGCATTTGCTTGTTGGAGACAAACACGGAACATAAACAACGGTTTAAAATGAAAACGACTGCACATCAGCTTCTGTAGCTCAACCGACTGCTGTGATATATAAATCACATTGAACTGCATTGAACTGTTGGGACAAGGCAGAATGAGAGCTGGTGTAAAGTGGATACAGTTAAAGGAATGATAACGTCTTGTACTAAGGCTCTCTTAAAAGAGTGAAGCAGAGTGAAGTAGAGTTCTTAATTTCTGATCCCTCTTTCCACTTTCCCCATTTTTCTGAACAGTGTTTGTGTGTTGCTATTTGTAAACATCTCGTGCTAACTAGTGATGTCCAGAGTTTGAGATCCCTGGTTAAGATGTTGCCATTTACTATATATTTTGACTATTATCGGTCAGCAGAATGAACGTCATGAATGAAGAAACCTTGTGGACTCATGAGCGAGCCGTGATTGAAGAATGACTAAGTGTGGTTATTTGCTGTAAATGTTTGCTATTTTGACTGGACCTTTCAGTAATGAATGATGTTGTAGTCAAATAACCCGGAACCAGTGGGCGTGCTCCAGTAATGCAGACATAATTCTCAACAATGCACACACCACATGCTGGATTATCCAAGTATCCAAGATGATGCTTTGTAAATTTAAGTGCAGTGCTTTTCACATCGTGATCTATATTCATTGTTTGAACACATAGGGCTATACAATTCCGCTCAGGTACCTAGAAAATGAGAACATGAAGGGGACAGGTATGACTTTAGAGGATGATCTTTTGGCTCAGGTGGAGGAGCCAGACTTGCTATTGCAAAACCTGGTGTGAAATGGGGAAAGAAGACCGATTTTCAGGGACAATGGTGTGTGGTAAATATTGTCAATTGTTGTTGAATTTTCTGTGAACTTCGGTATCACTTGTGGCTCACTGTAGCAGCAGCTGTGCAATAGGCTTGTGCTGATCTCTGTGTGTGTGTGTGTCAAATATTACCAGTTACCCTTGAACATTTATCCATGGAAGACTGTCGCATTCTGTAACTATGAAACTAGGCAATGTAACAATGTGTTGCAACATCTTATCCAACACCTTATCCCTGTTTGTTGTGGAATCTATTATTTGAAAAATGTTTGTTATTTCTGACTGTCACCTTGTCAGGAAAGGTTTTGCGTCCCATGTTTCAAAGCAACTAGTATTTTGACTGCCTTTACTGAGATTTTCCCAGAATTCTGTTGGTCACTCTGTGTGAGTCGCACTATCAGCGTAACTTTGCTATCCACACCTCGATGGTAAGAAAAGATCCTGGCGAGAACTGAGTTGGAGTTTTTCCTCCAAAGGTCTATTGGAACACACAAATTTCCTGTATAATCAAGATACAGAAGAGGCCTGGGCAAGGGTCTCCCCCGGAGACAAAATGTTCGTACAGCCCCGGTTATGAAATGAATCATGGTAGTTTTGTTTTCATCTGTGACTTATGCAAATGTTGTTACTGATGGTTCTCTGTGGAGACTCTAAATCAAACTGAATGGGAAAAATGTGCCAACATGAATATTGCAATGATTTTGAAACATTGTTTGCTTTTTCAGGCTTTAGTCTGTTTGTCTTGGCATCTTAAAGATGTCAATTCAGGAAGTAAATGATCATATTTTCATGCAGAGAACAGTCTGGTTAAGGCAATTGCTCGAGTAAGGGTTCATTTGATACGGTTTGTCCTGGTAATGCACAGAATTATCAAATATGTCGCCTGCGTCATTTAAAACTGGGGTCTCGAACTTACAGCGTGTGGGCCATTTGCCCAATTTTAGCCTGAGAGTGCCCCCCACAGGGCACCCCCTCTGTGTCCACTGTATTTAAGTAAATTCCAATTGGTGATGTTAAGGTTTTAACTTGGTGCAAATGCACCAAATCACTCAAATGCTACGAATTACCACATCTGATTTTGACAATAAGACCAGGTGACATCTGCATGGAAGGATAAAAGAAAGTATTGTACCAAGGGTCATGCAGGGGCTGATCATGCAGTCTGATCTTAGTTGAGTAATGAGTCAAGTAAGTAATAGTAGCCTGTAACAGACTCCTTGTTGGAAAACGTAGTAATTCGCATCCCTTTCACTAGACTAATAAAATAATTTCTCTTCACTTTTAAGGTTTGTTTCATAGCTACTTCATTAAGTATGGTGCATTAGCCAGATATTTGGAGTAAGATTCCTTCATTCTTTCTTTTCTAAGAGGCTTGTGGCTACGAGGTGGCGCTATGAGCAAATGGACTCCTGTCTCCTTTTTGTCATTAGGAGGAGCTGTTGGGCTAAGAACTTGTTACTGGTATATGTTGGGTGTGAGATCTGCAGACAATAAGAATGATGAAAACATTTTTACACAGTTTCCATGTTCCTCATCAAAAAAGTCAAGCTCTGGCCATCCAGCTCTCTTCAAGGAATTAGATCTGGAGTTGTACCACAAGAAATGTCCATAAAAAGATGGGGAAAGCTGTATCATGCTCGCATAGGAACCAAAAAGTCTAGAAAAATCAGGTTAAAAAATATACATTCCTGAAGCGAAGTTTAAGCACCTCTGTGGTTGACTTCTGAAGAGTTTGGGATGGATTTTTTAAAAGTTGTTTCTGAGCTGAAATGTATCTATTTTCTTTCAGCTGACAACAGTCATCGTCTGAATCTTTTCTACCTCGCCAACGACGTGATTCAGAACTGCAAAAGAAAGAATGCAATCGTCTTTCGCGCATCCTTTGGCGAGGTTCTTCCAAATGCCGCTCAGCTCATCAGGTAGTTTTGTTAAAATTGTGTGCATGGAAGCTCCTGTAGTTGCTAACTGCTGCTGTTCTTTTTAAATGGCAGAGATCCAAAAGTTTGCAAGTCAGTTGAAAGAATCTTTTCCATCTGGGCTGAGAGGAGTGTCTACCCAGAAGAACTCATCACTCAGCTAAAAAACAACCTGAACAAGAAGGACAAGGACCGAGAAAAGCTGAAGCAGAGGGAAAAGGAAAAGGAGAAAGAGCGGGAAAAGGAGAAGGAAAGACTGAGAGAAAAGGAGAAAGATAAAAAGACTACTCCATCCTCAAATGGTTTGTAGAGTTCCAAATCATGTGATTTTTCACTGCTCTGTATATCATTTACAATTCACATTTTCTCATCTCAGTGTCAGCAAACAATAAAGCAGCTCTCAAGTCGAAAATTTTGGCCGAGTTCACAGTGAGTATGTCTTGCTGTTAAACATTGTCATTGTTGTTTACATGACTGTTCTACTTCTTCTTACATCAGCGCTTTCTCTTTTCCTCATTTTTCTCCACAGCCCCTCTCATTAATTGAGCAGCTGGCTTCATTTAAAAAAGCTGTTGCAGAAGAAGAGTACAGGGAGAAACAACTTGCAGCTTTGAGGGTTGACGTCTGCAGCACAGAGGCCCTAAAGAGACTCAAAGGTAGGAGTGAAAAATCACATTTTTGTACCATAACCTTGAGAGATGTGCTCTGTGAATAACAACTTATAACTTGTCTCCAAATGTTCTGCATTCATTTATATTGATACAGATAAAGCTGGAGGGAATAAGTTTGCGAAGGACTTCGAGGAAGGAAGTCTGAAGCTGCAGGAATTTGTTTCATTCTTAGACAAACAGTTACCCACAGGAGCACCTCTTCTTGATTCTTTGGGCAATGCTGACATCTTCTATGAAATGCAGTACAAGGAGGTCAAGATTGTTGCTAATGTGAGTGTCATTAAAGGTCTTCAGTTCCTATTTTAAGTGTCCTGCCTCTGGATAAATTGCTATATTGTATGGAGGCCATGACTACCCATTATTATGCACCGTAATCCCAACATATCTCTCTCTTTGTTTTGTTTTAGGCTTACAATGCCTTTGCCAATCGTGTGGCCAGTCTGAAAAGAAAGCTGGACTCCCTCAAAGAAACACTTCCTGGGCCTGATGACTCCCCTATCCCCTCCCCCTCTGAAGACGCCCCTTCTCCAACAGGGTCTGTTTCACCTTACTTAGGACCAGGAGAAAGCAGAGCTCAAGTGGATCCAGAGCTGGATGGCAAGGCCATGGATGAAGGAGATTTGCCTCCTGACAATCGAGATATTGAAGACATGGAGGTGTCCGATGAAGAGGAGTCTTCTTCCACTCTGAAAGGTTTGTGATTTTTGTTATTGCAAGTGACTTTTGGTAATCTAATCTAACCCTTTTTCCTCACGCAGGTGAAACCAATAAGAAAACTGTTACAGCAGCAAGCGTGACTCCGTCCAAGTTGGAGAAGGTGTCACTGCCTCCAACATCACCTGCCAAAGTGTCGAAGGCGACGGTTGTCCCTACTACTTCCCCTTTAACCCCGTCCACTGCTACAACTACTCAGAACACTGCTACCAACCCAGCACTAGGTGTCAATCTGGCCAAGGTGGATCTCGGAAAGATCAGCTCAATCCTGAGTTCACTCACATCTGCCATGAAGAGTACAGGTGTGTTTCTTCAGTGGAGATTCCAAGTGACTCATCGGTTGTTGAATTCTTTGTTTACATTTGACCTCCATCACTAAAAGGGAATTTTCATCCACGTGGCTGCTAAAATGTCTGGACATGGCTATGCATGACTGGTCTGTACGGTTTGAGACACTGCCATCTCTCTTCTGTTGACTGACCACTGCAGCCATGCAAGCTCTTTGATCATATCCATGTTTCGCAGTAATTTTCTCAGTATATAAACATCCATACGTTTTAAGGGAGGCTTAAATAATGTGTGTCCAGATAAGGTAAATATTGTTTTGTTCTCTGCCTTTCACTCCTTTCAACTGTCTTTTTGGTCCATTCTTAAAACAACACTGAACATCTCTGTCTGACAAAAAGTGGTCCTCTTTTTTACATACAGTGAATAAAGACAGCCTTATCATATGTATGGAACCATGATATGACTTCTAACTTGTTTTGTGTTTTGCTGCAGCTGCTCCGACAAATAAACCCGCTCCTGGAACACCTGCTACACCATCATCACAGACACCAGCTGCAAAGCCGGCCCCTCCCTCCACTGCTTTGGCCAGCATTTTGTCACGTGTTGACATCACACCCGAAGGCATACTAAGTGCTTTGTCTAAAACCAACACAACAGGTAATAGTGATATACTGCGCTAATCATGAATGAAAATGAAAATCTGTTTTTTTTAATCCTCTTAAATGTTTCTTGTTGCAGGGTTGTCTTCTCTCCTACAGAGTGTTGCAACAACCTCAGCTCCTCCTGTACGACCATCAGCAGAAACTTTAACAACCACAACTGCAACCCCTCCGAAACCAAAGCCTTCTATTGGACAGGGCATCAAACAGGAAACACCGGGGAAAACCAAAAGCTGGGAAAAGGATAAAAAGAGGTCCTTGTCACCAACTCCGCCCACCTCTTTATCGGCTGTTACAACTGTTTCTCCACCCAGTTTAGAATCTAAGATCAACAGTTTCTTGCAAGGTAATCCAGGTTTTAGTCTGGCTCTCGGGGATCTCAGTCCAGATGGTGTTGACGGGACCCCAGTAAGAGATGAGGCTGCTGGCACACCCACCCAGGACGAAATCATGGACACCCCTGCAAGTGTTCCGGAGTCACTAGGGTCAGCTGTAGCTAACAACCTCTCACCCACAGCCTACTGCAGTGACCCTTGGGATGCAGCAATCTCCTCTTCTGGGGGTAATGCCAGTGACTTTCAGAGCAGCACTTCCTCACGATACGGAACTGTGAAGAAAAGCGGAACGAAATTAGACGACAACTTGAAGATTGAGCGAAAGAAGGGCTCAGAAGCCCCTCAAAACAATGAGATCTCTAAAGGTGTGAGAAATGGACAGCAAAACCTGAAATTCAATCCCATGGGAAATGCAAGGGGCGAAAGGAGACACGGTTTAGGCCCAAGGAGTCTGGATGAAGGAGGTTTCGGTGCCCAGCAAGACCGGAATAGTGGTAAGTCCCCTGACAATGATGCAAAGGAGGGCCCTATCCAGCGAATTGAGACTTTGGTTTCCCCCTGCACTGAAGGTGCCCCCATCCAGACTTTGGGCTATTCCAACAGACATGTCACAGGAGAGCCCATCAAGACAGTGGAAAGCATCCGTGTGATTGGTCAAAGTTCACGACGTGGAGGAGGGTCTGTTGGACGGCCTGGAGTATCCATGTGGTACGAAGAGGAGGAATACATGGGGGCTGAGCCGCCCTCACCACACACTGCCCCCCCACCTCTAAACTCCCGAAGCGTAGATGACATGTCTCCATCAATGCCTCCTCCACCTCCAAATCTCTTTGTGCCTCTTCCTCCCCCTCCCCCTCATTCACTTCTTCCCCCCCTTTCTCCATTTCAAATGGCTTTCCACATGGATGGAATCCAGAGTCCTCTGCCACACCTTCACCAGCCCCCCCCACCTGTTCCCCATTTCTTCAGCGCCCCACCTCCTATCCCACGCCCTCCTCCACCTCCCAGTCTGCTGGACCGCCCTTTAAACCGTCCACACCCTGGCAGATTGGAAGATGTGGAACAAGGGACAGTTGGACCCAGAGGAAAGAAAGTGGGCTCTACTTCACACATACCGTCATTGTTAGGCGATCTGAGACTGCCTCGTCCTGGCACTGTCAAAGAGCACCTGGTGCGGCATCACACACCCCCCATCCACCGGCCCTGTCCTCCTGTTGTTCCCCCACCTCTACTAGGCAGAGTCAAAGAGCCTTCCAGTCGTCCGCTCCCATCCCCTCCTCCCAAAACCTCTCCCTCAAGGCCAGACTCCCCAACGGTTGACCCTGGGCCTGTTCCCTCACCCAATCAGTCCACCCCTCAGTCTTCACAGGAACCCTCTGCTAGTCCACCTGATCAGTCTTTCCAAGCTCCCCACCCAGCTCCTCTCTTGCCAAATCCCCCATGTCCCATCCTCCCTTATCCACAGAGACCGATGCAGCAAGGCCCTGGGCCTTCTCATCATTTTAACCAAGGTTTCCAGAGAGGTGGATACCGTGGCATCAAACGACGTGGTCCTCGATATTCAAGCGGTCCCTTCTATCGGCAGAAGAGACCCTACATACCACCGCACTTCTGAGGTGTACATCAATGGCATGCTGAATGAGAAGAGAAACCGCTCGATACTACTGCAGTGTGCGTGTTAGCCTGGCTTCTATAAGACTAGGTATATATATTTTTTGTTCAGTAGCTTGATTCAAACAAGTTTGTATATAGTTGAGTGAACGTTCTTGCTTAGAAGGCAGTAATTACACTTCATAGTATAACTCTGTGTTGTTACTTCACATGAAAATACATTGTTCAGTCCATCTTCACTGATTGCGTTCTTATCAGAGTTTTAATAGCTTCATTTAAATAGTACAGAAAATACCTGACCGTAACAGTTAAATGCCTTGTGTGCTTTTTTTTAAGTTACATTTCTTTAGTGATGAAGCAGAAGTGTTTCTGAGATACAGTAAAATATTCATTCCCCCCCCCCCCACTTTAGTCTCTCTGCGTGTGCTGTGTGCGAGCGTTACACCTCTCAAGACAACTTGTTTTCAGCTAACAATTTTTTCTTTTGCAGATTCCTTGTTGTAAAAAATGCTTTTCCTGCTTGATCTTTCCCACTTTTTTGTCTTCGCCCACTGTATAATTCTGCACCTGTAAATATAAATATTGACTGAGTTGCTATTTTCTCCTAATACTGTTTTCTTGTTCTGAACAAGGGCAAGTCACTGTCTTCAATCTGGAAGATGCATTGATATTGATATACTGAGGGCCTGTTTTAGCTTTAATAAAGTCCACAGTTCCCACTAAGTGAGTGGGGTGGGTGGGACAGTATGTTATTCAGCTGATTCACTTGGCATTTTTCTTTCATTACATCATTTTTTTTGGTTGAAAAGAAGCATTTTTAAATGAAACTGTCCTGAAAGAAGCAGGGCTACTGTAGAACAATCTGTTTTCTGCACCTTAAAAAATGTTCAAAAAGGTTCATTAATATGTTCCACCCATGAGTCTTCTGCTCAGATTTGACTGAAGCACATCTTGATGGCAGCAACCACTCCCCATTGAGTTTTTTTGTTTGTTTGTTTGTTTAGTTCCATGAATAACACAGCAAAGCATGATCATTTTCTTTTTTCTGCGTGCCGCTTGAGTTGATTCCGGCCTGTCAATATCCAACATATTAATTTCATCTTAACAGCTCTGTCTTTCTGCCCTGTCAACAAGTTGCACATCTGTTTTTATGAAACATTGTTGGTTGTTTATTTTGAGTGCCTTTACCTAAACTCTTCTCCGATTCCTGTCACACCAGCTCAAGCAATTTATTAACCCGTGACTCAATTCATCATCTTATCTGCTCCAACATGAGCCATGGAACAAAGCTTGGTTCTTGTGTTTGATTCATATCGGAGGTTTTACCCTGGTGCTTATCAAGGATGTAAAACAACCAGTCATGGAGTCTCCAGTCTTTTGTGGTGTGAATTGTCACGCACATGTACTACCGCAGATATTTGTCACTTTTCAGTACTACTTCAAGCCAAATGTCTAGATGTTCTATTTGCTGAGTGTGAGCAGTAAATATAGCACAATTCTAGATAGAAATTCACCTATGATTTAAACCCTAATCTGACCTCCACCTACTCCATAATAGACATTCACTCACTATCAATATTATATTCAGCAAATTCTACCTTAAATTTTGAGCATGGAATTGCTTTCAAAACCTGGTCCTACTTTTAGATCCGCATTTCTAAATGCATCCAAACATGTTGGTTTGGTGTGAAGCCATGACAGACACATGATCGACTTTCACTGCCAAAACTGCTGCCTTCTGTGAATCCCCATCTGCCATGGTAACCATGATATGTGGTCTATGATAAATAAGGGGTTGTAATTCATCTCCTGATTTAAAAAAGAAAAAGTGCCAGAGCTGGCTCCACTGCTAAAATATTTTGATTCCATTGCCATAGCCCTGATTTGGATCCCACTATTGGTGCTCGTTCAGATGAGCCTGGTCCTGTGTTGGCAGTGGAGCCGGTCCATTGCACTCATATTACTCCTCCGGTCATGTGACAGTCAACGCCATTGAAGTTTTCTTCTCGTGCCCGTCAATGTGTCTTACCTGTGAAGGACACTGTTGCGGGTTCAGTGTCACATGGGCCGCTTATAATAGCAACTGGGATCAGCACCGCAAGACCGGCAGTCTTGGCAGTGCAAGTGGGACGTCCTCAGCACCAGACAAGAAGGGACCTAGGAAGGAGGGTGGTTTGGCTCCACCTAGTGTTCATAGGTTGTAGATCTCTATACTTTCATCTGGGGTGGACCAACGCATTCACGCCCGGCTCTAAGTGTAATTACACGCAAAACCACTGTTAAAACCGGTTTCATTTGCGTCCCCCAAGTCTTGATACACTGTCACAATTTCAATTTTAAGAAGTGCAACTCTTTTTTTTTTTTTACCCGAACGCCACGCTATAAAAATGCGATGTGCGGTGCCCCTTTGTAAAGTGACCACAGTGATAAAAACAGTTTGATAACGTAATTGATTTTATGACAGAGCTGAGGGAAACACGTTGTGTCTTCTTTAACGAGTTCATCCACTATAATATAAGGAAGGTGCATGTGGCCCTATCTGGCAGCTAACATTTGAAAGCGGCTTATTTGTTGATCAATTGTCTCTGCGTCTCTTAACATGGTCGTACGTGTGTGTGTGTGTGGGTGCATGAGCGCGCTCTCCGTTGGGAGCGCGTACGCAACGGAACGGCTGACGTCAGTGGTTGACGTCATGGTCATGTGTGTTTCCGGCGATATGGCGGAGTGTAGAGATCGGGGTGCTCGTGATGTGTTTCTGTGACAAGCGTGACGTTAGACTGCGGTGGCAAAAATGACAGTGGCGGGGTTGTCGCGGCTTTTAACCTGTCGTTTGGCAGGTCATGCGGCTCTGCGAATGCGCCGGAGTTACAGCAAGGTGCGGAAGTGTTTTCGGTATTCGCGCTAGAGAGAGTAGCTAGCGTTAGCACGCCGCTCAGTTGTATGGCAGGAGACAGAGCCTCTGCGTGTCGTGTTGACTCGCCTGTCCGATGATGGATTGCAGTTGAGCGGGTTTCTTGTGAAGTTTTTTTTTTGTCCGAAAAAGAAAAATGACTCTTGCCTCGTTGCAAGTATTTCATCAGACTAACTTGACCTTCCCATTTCCTCTTGCATCATCCTGGCACATTATTGCTTTTGTCAAGTTCATATTTTAATATTGGATTAATACGATACTCAAATCCACAGGAAAAAAAACAAAAAACATTTTAGCTCCTTTTGTCACTTTTGCAGCCATTGTGTTGGTTAGCCATTAGATCATTTAGTGACTTTATTTCACAGTTTCACTTCAATCATTTCTGGACTTTTGTTAGAGCAACACATTATAATGCCAATAATTATATTGGGTCAATATAAGACTTCCAAATCGGCTCAGTTTCAGACTTTCACATTATCTGTTTTCTACTTCACACCCCCTAACAATTATATTTTCTTTGTATACTTGCAGGTGTCACCTGTAATTCTGGAACAATTGCAAATCTTTGAGCATTTCGCTGAGAAAAGGGCAAGCACTCAGACAGCTGAAGAAAAAACCCTCAGTGTCCAACTGGTTGATGGTCAGAAAGTGAAAGGAACTGCTGGGGTCACAACACCTCTTTCCATTGCACAAAGTCTCCGGTAAATATTTCATTATAATGTACTGTATATTCTCAGTATTTTACTAATTCAACTAGTTAACCCCCTGCCTTTTTCTGCAGGTCAAAAGGAATGATTGTCAGCAAAGTGAATGGTGAGCTATGGGACCTTGGGCGACCTCTAGAAGCAGACTGTGAATTACAACTTTTCACTTATGACACAATAGAGGGCAAACAGGTAATCGAGCTTTGAGACTTACTCATTACTTTCTTTGTATCTAGGCTTTCAATTTGAAACTGAAAGTGAATAACCATTCAGTGTCTTTTCCATACCATATACGGTTCTATTTTAGGTCTTGTCTATTTTCCTTCAACTAATTCACTGACATGTTCATACATAGAATTAGAGTGAGATACCTGGGGTGATTTATTTATTGTCTTTAAATGCAGAATACCTTATTGGTTTGCTTTAACAAACAAGTTTCACTTCCCACCTTTTATTGTCCTTTTTTGTAGATGTCACAGGACTACATTGATACTTTCCATTTGCAACTCAATCGATAAATATTTATTTAATTTTTGATTAAATGTCATTGGTTAAGGTTCCAATCTTGTTCCCTAAATTCCTACACTTGTGGGACCATTTTGTACATGGACAAATATACATGTTTTTGCTGCTTGGAATTTGTTGAATTGTGAGGTCTGTCAAAATTGTAATGACAATTCATCGCACGGCAGCTAGATGGCTCCACCTGCAAAAGTGTGTCCTCTTCTGTTTCTCTCAGGCTGCATGGAGAACTGGTGCATGCGTACTTGCTGGAGTTTTGGAAAGTGTCTACGGTGCCCACGTTTGCAGAGAAGGGGTGTCTGAACTGGGGTTGTTCTGTGACCATTTGTTAGAGAATGGGTGAGACTGTCAATCCACTGTGAAAATAAGTAGAAGCCTTGTATTGTAACATGACTAAACATTTTTAGGTTTGATGATAAATTTCTGGAAATATGACTGGTGCATATTGTTTCATATGTTTTATCGTCAGTGCTTTTAGGGATACATTTGGATTTGTTTATTGGTCATTATTGGTACAAACCAAATATTATTTGAACTTGAATTCCAATTTCCCTTGTCATTCTTTTCCGCCCTCTGGCTGTTGTGTTTGGTATTTTATATTGAAGACTTGCCTCTTCACAGTGACGTGTCTTTTACTGAAGTGGAGGAGAGATGTAAAGAGGCCGCAGCCCTTAAAATTCCACTGAGCAGGGTAGAGCTCAACTCTACTGAAATCAAAGAGCTTTTCCAGGTATCAGTAATTGCTTGTTTGCTTAACAAGTTGCTGCGTGTTGCCTTTGGAAAGATGTCTGTAGAAAGTAGCATGAGAAATGGCTAACATTTTATTGAGTTATGGCACACTTAAGGCCTTAACTGAGTCACTGACAGCGGTAGCAGTTGGAGACCTTGACACCACCCTGTGCTGCTGAAGTCAGTTAATGATATATGAAAATTGATATATCAAAACTATCCCAGCCAGTTCAAGTCTTTTCTTGCATCTCTGCCAAAACATCTCTCCATGAGTCACACGACTGCTTAGAAAATAGCACAGCAGCATAATAATATGTTGTAAAGTAATGACTTCCTGAAAATTCCCTAGTGTTTATTCATTGTACCTGTGGCAGCTTGTGTCCGAGGTCTATCCTTGCTATGTCATCTGTTATGAAGCCATGTCTGTGTCCTTTTTGAAATGTGTTTGTTTCTTCGACAGAACAATAAGTTGAGGCTGCAGCTTGTTGAAGAACAGATGAACGGTCCGACAGTTGGTGTGTACAGGTTTGTGTAGCTCATTCACTATGAAATGAACTTAACTATGAAATCTTAAAACGTATGTTTTGTCGAAGAATCTGACATTGTAATATGATATGAATTTCAGTTGGGCTGGCTATTGCCAAGCTCAGAATTCGATTTCCATTCTTTAGGTTGCAATTCGATTCACTTCGATTCTCATTCGAAGGCTTTGATGTTAATCGAGCAGTGTGAGTGTTGATGTCCCGGAGTCTTTACACTACACTACTTTTTTACTTCACATGTAGTTGTTGGAGCATATTTGCTCTTTAGAGTTGCATTATTGTCATGTAAGCTAAACAGATTTTTTCCTCTCCTTGACCAAAAACATTTTGTTACCAGGTGTGGCAACAGCCTCGCTGTATCTCATGGACCCCTCCTTCCTCACACTGGCCTCCTGAAAAGCTTCAAGATGCTCCAGGTTTGATGTCTATTGCATGTTTTGACTCATGATGTTTTATATATTTGTTTTAATCCCCTTCTTTTACTGCACATTTCCCCCACATTGCTATTAAATTAAATGATGGTGAGATGAAGCAGACCAGAACCTCCCGTCACAGGAACAGCTTCTTCCCCTCGGCCGTCAGACTATTGAGTTTGTGATCAGCCTTTGTTGTTTGTGGTTTATTTTATTTTGTTGACAGCACTTTATTCTGAAGCACTTTCCTAGTTGGTGGGATCCCCGTTGACCATGGCAATAAATTTGATTCTGAATTGCTCTCTGGCACCACCAAGTGGACATTAAATATAAGATTCAGCAAGCATAAGTTGCCCAGTGCTTGCGGTAGGATTGTCCTCAACAATATAAGGCATAGATGGGGGTAAATGCTGTAATGGTGTTTGAGAAGACATTGATAAGATGTACACACACACAAAGCAAAATTTTATTTCAATTTTTATTCAAAAAATGGATTGTTGTTTGTTTTTGGACTGAGCTTGTTTCTTTGACAGAATTTCCCCTGCTATATCTGTAATACATCGTACTTACCTTGTTGGCAGAGATCAGATCCAAGTGTTCCCAAACCGGGGAAAACGTACAACTGACAACAGTAATCGATAATCGATACAGAGCTGCTCACAAAACGTGACACAACGGGGGAACCTCGTTTCGTGCCGCTTCAATCTGGAATTGAACTGTTCAATCCACTTCCTGGACTGGTCACGTGGTACAGCCAGTTCGAGACTTTGACCGCCTTCAGCTACGTCATCAGCTACGTCATTGGAGCATTGTTCATATACTTGCTGCCAGATTGCTCGGTACACGCACCAAAGGGTCACAGCGAACACATCACTATATTAAATGTTGACCAGGTTTATGAAAAAGGGTCTGGAGTAGATTATTTTGGCTCAGCCCATGCTGTGCAAATGGAACTTTCCTTTACAATTATAGAGAGAGGCAGGGCCTTTCCTGATTGAGCTTGTCACTGGGCAGACTGGGATTTCATGGCAGCCGCAGGGCAAACATCAACAGCAGGGGCTGTGTTTGTCGGAGCACAGTTTCCTCTTCTGGGGTCTTCCAAAAACACTGCTATCACACATTCTTTCACTTTTTTGGTTCAGTCATTTATTTTCCAGGCCCACACCTACTCTTTTTTTTTATTCTGCCTTTACTCACTGCTCCTATAATTCTGTCTAAATGGAGCACCATGTCACTTCATTGCAGCTGTCGCCTGTCACCCTGGCTGGACAGACAGATTCTCAAGGTATGATGCGTCTCCTCGGTGTGGCCTTTCCACAAGAAAAGGACAGGGAGGAGTGGGAGAAGGAGCAAGAGGAGGCAAGAAGGAAGGACCACAGGCGAATTGGAACTGTACGAAGACTGTAAAACTGAGCCAAGCAATTCAAGTATTCGAGTCACCGTGGTGTTTCTTTTTTTATCTTCAGGACCAGGAGCTGTTTTTCTTCGATGATGTCAGTCCAGGAAGTTGCTTCTTCCTTCCAAAAGGCGCTCACATCTACAACACGCTTACAGACTTTATTAAGGTCTCAACACAGTTCTGTAAATGTAGTACATGGACGAGCCTCTTCCTGTCAGGGTGCAGCTCAAGTAAAGGTGACTTTCCTGTTTTCCAGAGTGAATACCGAAGAAGAGGCTTCACTGAAGTTGTGACCCCAACTTTGTACAGCACTGCATTATGGGAGCGCTCGGGCCACTGGGAGCACTACAGTGAGAACATGTTCACAGTGACGTCAGAGGGCTCGCAGACCTACGCCCTTAAACCCATGAACTGTCCTGCTCACTGGTGAATTTGCTCACTCCCGTCGTCTGATTTATCGCTTTACAGTTTGTTGACTCTTGTGTTGTGTTTTCAGTCTCATGTTCGAGCACCGAGTGCGCTCGTGGCGGGAGCTTCCCCTGCGATGGGCTGACTTTGGGGCTCTGCATCGCAATGAACTCTCAGGAACACTGGGTGGTCTGACCAGGGTTCGTCGGTTCTGTCAGGATGATGCACACATCTTCTGCATACCTGAGCAGGTACTCTTTTATTGATGTACTTCATCAACATGCTAGTTTGTCATCATTTGGTTTGAGACGCACAGCTGTATCATGGTGATTCGATGGGTTGTGGAAAGACATTCCAGGAGGCCACGGCTCTGATGAATGATGGTCTTTGTCCATGCAGGCAACTCAAGCTGTGTCCGCTATTATCCTGATACCCAAAAACATTCCTTGGGCTTTCAATTTACTGTACATCACCCCCCCCAAAGCATTATGTCATTGTGTCTCTGGAGTCTTTGTCATCTTTGGTCTCAGCTGTTTAGGTTGGTAACCATGTGTTATTTTGCTTTATTTGTTCTAGCTTCAAGAAGAGATTGTGGCTTGTTTGGACTTTGTGAAGAGTGTTTATCAAGTGTTTGGCTTTACCTTCCACTGTCTTCTGTCGACACGACCTACTCCCTGCTTAGGGGAGCCTGAACAGTGGGACGATGCTGAACAGGTACTCACACATTTGCTTCTGCACATTGTTGAGCTCTTAAGAAGTGATTTGCAATCATTTTGGTATTTATAAGTCATTGCTACTCAAAAGAGGAGAATGACGTGCTTCACCTAATGAACCGTGGAATTGTTTTGTATGAGCGCAGCAGTTGGAGAGGAGTCTGCAGCACTTTGGCGAGCGCTGGGAGCTGAACCCAGGTGACGGAGCCTTCTATGGTCCAAAGGTCAGTAAAGCAGTCCAGCAGGCGTTGTTTTTAAGATTTCCACACAAGGCCGTATATTTCATGTTGCTTCACTGCTGCCGTCAGCCTAAACACACAGCACTGGACTAACAATCGTTTGTCTTATCTCATCTTGATATGCACTTTTCAATGAAAATCACAATGTCTAAAATAGTCAGCACTGCTTTTTTGGGTCAGAGATGATTCTTTTAAACTTTGGAGTTTATTATAGGCAAGATGGTTTCTAGTAAAGGTTAGCCTCAGAGGAGAGTCTCTTGATGCATGCCAACTGAGCTCATCTGTTTAAAAGACGACAGTGACTGTTTACTGAAGCTGCTTTTTTAAGTACAATTACACATGTTCAGCAAATGCACTGCAGTGAAATACCCAATAGGAAGAGAATTGTCCTCATAATGTGCATGTCGTCCAACATATTCCAAGAACACGGCCGGCTGCAGAAATGAGTCGGCCCTGTCTCTGAAGACACCCATTTAAGTAACTGTTCTCTTATTGCTGGGAACTGTCTCGGTTAGTAACACATCATAGTAAATAATATGTCATATGACTTCATAATGTTGCAGCACCTCTTTAAATAGCTCTGCAGATAGTGTGAAGAAAATGCAAGCTCAATGCTGGTGTAGCGGTTACCACGTTGGATTTTCATGCAAAAATGTCGCTATTGTAAACACATTTTCTCTTTATCTGTTTCTGTTGATTGTATGCTGTGTTTTTACGAAGATGTGTGAAATTAACTCCTTTACAGTTTATATGTTTATGAAGTGGAAACTACACCTTTGACATTGATCCTGACAAACTTTATCGTCAATAAATGAACAAAACAAATTTTAGCGTCACATTGAAGCTGAGCGTTAATGCAATTTCTGTCAAACTGAAGAGCAGCTGAAATGTCTGGTGCATATTTGAACACGACTCCTCTGTGAAGTCAGTGAGCATGAAGAAGTCAGCCAGACTTAACACAATCAAGTCGAAGTGAAGGCCAGAGAAGAGAGGTGGGTTGAGTCAGGGTGTGGTTAGACACACAAGAACTCCCGTATAAATAAACATGGTTCACAGCTGCATAGCGAGGGAATGTTGGCTACAAGCAATATGTTTATCTTCTCAGAGTAAAAGTGTCTGTTGTGTAAATAGCAGCTTGTTCCAGCATTGTCTTAGCTGTAGTCTCACATGTCAGAATAAGGCTGATGCTGTGTTGCCTTTCTCTCAGATTGACATCCAGATCAAAGATGCAATTGGCAGGCAACACCAGTGCGCTACAATCCAGCTGGATTTCCAGTTGCCAATCAGATTTAATCTCCAGTATGTCGGGTGAGTGACTCTTCTTTTAGACTGTGACCCAAGTTTGTTTAATATGAAATCCCCATTAAAACCGGGCTCAGTGTCGCTGTGCATCTGCCTGTCAAACCTCCCTTTCCACGCATCCGTCTGCCCTTATTATGAACTCATGCAGAAATATAATGTGCTGCTCTACGCTTCTTATCTAAAGGCATCAAATGCAAAAGAGTTTATCATGAAGGACCTTCATGTTCTTCAGTTCTTTTCTCCCATCATCAGAGCTCTTTCTCATGCACACGCTCCAGGATTTCTGAGCAAGCCAGATATTTGAGCCTTTGTTTTTGACATAACATTTTAACAGCAGCAGGAGTTTCCTGGTGATTAAATATTGTGTTTCAGGTTCTAGCTCCCCCGAGGAGACGCTTTTCAAGGCTTTTGAATCGTGGACCGTAATCTCATGGAATGGAGGTTTTAATGCTCTCTGACCTCTGCAATTGATCAAATCATTGTAATATTCAGACCAAACAATTCCGTCTGCTCTGCTGCCAAAGAGTCATAGTTTCCCACTAAATGAACTGTTGGCAGACAAATACGCCATTTTTGTCAAGTGGTTTATTGTTGCTTTATTT
Organism: Synchiropus splendidus; assembly: GCF_027744825.2. Lineage (NCBI taxonomy): Eukaryota > Metazoa > Chordata > Actinopteri > Syngnathiformes > Callionymidae > Synchiropus > Synchiropus splendidus. Next base: position 14,016,637 of record NC_071348.1, read on the forward strand.
TTCAGGCGAGATGGACAGCTGCGCCGACCAGTGATGATCCACCGGGCGGTGCTGGGGTCGCTGGAGAGGATGATCGCTATACTGGCTGAAAACTTTGGAGGCAAATGGTCGGCCATATTCATCATACATTCTGTCTTTCATTGGAAGCTTGTGAATGTTGCTGTTTTAATGCTTTCATTCCCCTTCATCTTAAAGGCCTCTGTGGTTGTCCCCAGCACAAGTCATGGTTATTCCTGTAGGGGGAAGCAGTGAGGCCTATGCCAAACAAGTAAGTGACGAATAGCTTTTTCATTGCTTATGCTACATTGGGCAAGGTGCTGCCTGTGGTGCCCATGTGACCCCTGTTTTCTTTAATTCAAATCTTTCCTTGATCAACAACAATGTAAATATGAATTTTTTGTTGGTTTGATAATCAAGCCCATACCACCCATTATTTTCTTCCCTTCATAACTATTTTCATTTTCTCATTCATACTGTATGTATTATTACTGTTCTTCTAAATGATGACATTTCCCTCCTATTCAACAGAAGAGTCACTATGTCTTATCATTTCATTTTTACTAAATAAAATGAATACATTGATGAAAAAAATATTAAAATAATAATGTAATGTTTATTTGAGTTACATCGCATGATCTTTTAATCTATATTTTGTATTGCATCAGATTTTGAGTTATGTTTTTTTCCATATAGTTTAGGTTTCATCTTAACCAATTTCCGATTATTATGATTTTTTTCCTTTTCTTCTTTTTTTTAAAGTTATTTGTATTCATCAGTTGTTGGGTAATATTTCCCTGTTGCCAAATGCATGTAATACTTACTTAACCAACACCTTTTTTTTAGTATTCTTTCATTTTCTATTCTTATTTTTTATTATTATTATATCAAATATTTCAAATACTGATTTTTGGATTTGCCCATTATTTTTAAATGGACATTTTTGTCTCTCATAACAAGAGTCCCAGGTTGTGATGTAGTGAATCTGCAAAGATAGTTGCCCACGCTTCACATAGAGTTAGGGTTATTACATCTCTTCTGCCTGCTTCCCTTCCAGAGCATTTCTAAGTGTGTACTGCCTCTGCTGTCCTTAGGTGGTGCAGCAGTTGTGTGAGTCTGGGTTCATGGCTAATCTGAGCGACGATCAGGGAGCAACAATAAATAAAAAGGTCCGCTCTGCTCAGCTGGCTCAGTACAACTACATTCTTGGTAGGTTTTGTTGTCCCTCTACACTTCCTGTCAAGTTTCAAAATGTTACTTGACCTGACCATGTTTCCTCCTTGTGTTTTCCTCCAGTGGTGGGTGAAAAGGAGCAGGACAGTGGAACAGTCAATGTGCGAAGCAGAGCAGGGAAACAGTTAGGGAGGAGACCACTAGAGGAGGTGCTGACATGCCTCACTCAGCTCCGAGACACACGGAGCAACCAAGATGACTTTTGAAGAATGTACTTTTATCCCTCTTCTCTTTCGGGATTTCCTGTGAGGGGTTGCCACATCCTCCTCCTCCTCCACATCACCCTGTGCATCCTCCCTAGTGACACCTGTCCTCCCTTATCCATGAACCCAGGCATGTATGTTTGTGCAGTAGCTTTTTTAAAACTGTTTGTAATAAAATCTTTAAAAAATCCTTTAGTTTTGTGATTTTTACTCGAACGATTACTCGAGGTAAAACAAAAAAACTTGATGTTGTAACTGGTTGTCTAAATGATATGAAGTCTTCAGTCCTTCCACTCACCACATCTTTGTCGGAGCGTGAGGATGGAAAAGCTGGCACACCTTTAAAGACTGAGGTTAGAGGGAGGATACAGCGAATGGTTTGACTAAATTAGGAGAGCTGTGTCAGCACTGTTTTCATGTGTGTTTTGTGGAAACAGTCATGTCAAGATTAAGGTCAAAGGGATTTGGAGGATTTCTTTGTTCACTTGTAATCGTGGAGGGGCAGCAGGATGGAATAGACATCAGGCATAACAAAGACACTCCGGAGGGTCGAGAAACACACTGCACGTATTCTTGTGGTAATTCTGCGTTCTAAATGTTCTGACTCAAACTGATGTGTCGTAGTATTTGCTCTCCTAGCTAGTGCTTGATAGCTTCTTCCACTGGTTTCTGTTTACCGTCAACGTGTTGTGCTCGATACACACTTGAATTCCTGAGGATTCAGCCAGCTGAGTGGATATTGGTGCGAAGAATGGAGCTTTTGTTGGGAAGGAAAGCCACTAATTCCACCTGCACGTGTTAAATGGAGCAGCAAAAGCTTAACATTTCTTGTAACAGAAAATACCTGCAATTGTGCTCTACAGTTGCTACATGTGAGAAGATTTTATGATCCAGAAACCAACATGGGTTTGAGGATCTTATGTTGTTGTTTTTTTTTTTAAATTTCAGATTCTAAAATTAAGGGGAGGGATTTCATATCCCATGTTTCCCCATGGACCCACTGCATTTCCCTTGCTGTTCAGATATATCAGCTGTTAGATGTTACCAGCTGAAATTGCCCAGTAGTTGCATAGTGTTGGACCATTAGCTTCAGTAAACCTCTCAGAAGTCTCCTGATAACTATCTGGTGGCCGCCCTCCCTCCACACTTCAGCCTCTGCCCAGCCCCCTTTGGTTAGACAGTAAGCCTACTTTCATCTATTGTCTCCTCATAGGTTCAAGAAGTACCTTTTAGTTGCTGCGTGTGTTCGTGGTTAAGCAGTCGTAACAGCGGAGTCGAATGACTGAGCCAGTGTGAGAGCTTTCCAGAACTCACGTTTGGTGGAATGTGACACATTTTCGTGATGTCCTGCAGGGAGGCTGGTTGAGGGTGACCCAGGCGGGGAGGCTGAGCGGGGCCGGAGAAGATAAACAGGCTGCATTGTATTGTTCTCATGGTATCACAGGGAAGCTGTCAGCCTGACTGATTGAAAGGCCAAACTACCCAAAATAGGGCCTTTGAGGCCAGCCTGCCCTTTTTCCCTCCCACCCATTTATAAATAACCCCGCTACATGTGTGGCTGTGCACCATGCATTTCATGTTGATGTGTGTGCGCTTTAGAGATGGGCCAAAAAAAGCGCCGAATCAGAACGTGAGCGTTGCCAAGGCGGCCTCAGAAAGTGAAGCCACTCAAAACAATAACAGGAGGTCTGTTGGGCCGCCAGCCAAACACTGACAGAGACTCATTGGTCAGGACCTGCCGGTGACCTGTAAACCCTCACACACACACAGAGATGCAGGCTTTATCATGAGTGATCACGCACTCTTTAAATAGATCCCACGCTTGTTTCGGCCAGTAGCTTTCCACTCAGCTGGATTCCAAGTGTGACCAATAGCTCAGGTGTGTACACAGGTGGCACCATAGAGGACCAAAGAGCATGCAATGCTTTTACTAGCCTCGCGCTCTACAAATCTGAGGTGCTATTTGGGGCATGGAGGTTTAATAAGCTGATGAAGATGATGTACCACTGTTTATTTCAATGTAAAGATGATCATCCGTTGAGCGGAATATAATGTGTGTGACTCATTGAGCTCCAAAAAGGCCATTTCACTGTTTCTCATGTGTCATAGCCAAGACAGAAAAGTGTTTTTTCTGACACTGTTCATCAATGCTAATACAGCCTCCTACTCATAATAATATTTCTTTGTTTCCCCCCCTTTGTTTAAGGACATTTAAATACTTTTTAGTTTTTTCAAAACTGAATTTCTTTTGAGATTGTTATGGTTTTTATTTTATTTCAACAGTGTCGTGTACCGTGGTGACGATGAGGTTGATGCTTTTTGAACGTAGGTTTTCCCACACTTTCCTTTTCCGTATCCAGAAATGCTCTCAACCAGGGTGGGAGCTTGTGTTCATGGCTGTGTTCCTCTGACAGCTGGTTTAGCCTTCAAATAGATACATAAAACATCTGCTGTGCGCCAATTTCCCCAACTTCTACATCTTCTGCGCTGATTTTTCTGGCGAGCGCTTCGTCCTCTTATGCACTTCAGCTGGAGGCGGCAGTCGTGTGGAAAGTAAACTTATCTCTGCGACCGCTGCTCCCACTCGCAAACAAGACCTCCAGAAGTCAGCCGCCACTTGAAGGGAGCTTCACTGTGAACTCGTCCTGTCAGAGTTACAGTCTCTGATGAAGCCACAAATCCATAACATCTGTGTCAAGCCATCCGCACACTTCTGAACTGCAGCCACTCCTGCTCATATTAGGCCACCAACAGGATCATCCAAAGCATCTCCGTGAGCAATTGGAAAGCAGATTTACGAGTCAAAATGTGAATGCCAGAGCTGTCTTTGCTGTTGTGCACCAACATCTTATGAAGGATGACCAGTTGTTTCTGCTTTGAATGGATGAATGAAACCACAGCCCACCCTCACTGTTTGGCCTGACAAGCTCTTGTCCCGCTCGCCAGCTACTTTTCACTCTCTTTCCTCTCACTCCTCTGGGTCTGATCATCAGCCCGGCTCTTAAGCAAACCATGCTTATGCTGCAGCTCTCTGCCGTCACACTGACTCCACTCTAATCCGTCGCCATGCGGTTTGCACCTTAAGTTGATCTTCAAGTTACAAGTAATAGACGCTGCCTGAGTCTCTTCCAACGAAGTCACACAGATAAACTCATCCGCACACAGTATCACGTCGGCCTGCTCCAAAGAATGTCTGCAATGCTTGGGCTCACTGCTGACCCGGTTTTCTATCCAGCTCCGATCACCCAGTGTGAGAGAGCAGACAGACACTCTTTCTCCAGTGATGAGCTTCTGTGTGAAGACAGGATTCGGTTTATTGTTCGAGCCAACCTGCTGAATCGCTTTCAGGAGGGAGGAGTTTATGGGTTCAATGAGAGGCCAGAGGTCATGTTGACTCTGGGGGCCGACTGAGTAAATAAGGGGAATAAACTGAGTCCTGAAAATTTGTAAATATTTGCATCTCTATTCTCCTGCAGCTGTTCACTGTAAAGATGGCCGAGTTTGTGAGGAGAGGAGAGAGAGAGAGAAGAGTGAGCATGAGTTAGTGATTTAGTTGCCTGACTCTGTGCCAACCCACGTGGACGACGCCCTGCTTCTCCATATCCCATCCTGCTTGAGGAGTTGGACAGACAGCAGTGGGTGGGAAGAACAGTCTTCTGAAACCAGGCTCAGAAACACAAGACAACCATTCAGTAGAATTTCTTCGTCCAGAATGAGGCTTCCTCTGGATGATGTTTTTGTATGGAAGGATGATGATTATTAACCCATGTTTTCTCAGGTGCTGGCCCATTCTTGCGAAGGATGAGCTGAGCCATTCGAAAAGATAGATTTAGGAAATCATTCTCGGCTCCTAAATCTTCATGGTCACAGTGAAACTGTGAATAATGTGGCTCTATGTGATGAGATCTGAGAGATCCCAGTTTACTGGTTGCTCATTTTTGGTCAGGAGCTTTGGGAACATCAAGGATACTCTGAAAAGGTCATGTTTCTGGAGGTCAATGGATCACCTCAGTGTCCACCTGGAGCACCTGTTGAACGGGTAAAAAGCAAGCATAATGCAAAATCATTGCCGTAAGTGTAATGTGTTTTGTTGCTGCGTTGCATTTGGTATCGTTTACACTATGTAGTAGAGTGATTTGTTTGTGGTTTAGTGCTTTGTATGTTTAAAGGTTTTAATAAAAAGGCCATTATTGTCTTTTGGAATATGGAGGACGGCATGATGATACAGGTTTTTGACCGTAAACTTCTGGAATTCTTGATGTTCCTGAGCTCATAAGAGTTTGCGACTTCCAATAAAGAAAAGGATTTCAAGCTCCACGGCATAAGCTTCAGTTTGGTTTCTCTTTTTTGATTCCTGTCGGTGGGAAGCTCGGGGAAAATGTTCGTACGGCTGTGCTGTTGACTGCAAAGAACGAAGAAGCAAACACTCAGGACAAAGGTGGAACCAGTCAGAAACGAAACACTGTCCACAACATGAACCAGATAGCAAGCTATTGGAGTTTGCTAATACAGTTCCCTTGTGGGGTTTGTGGGGTTTGTGGGGACTGGACCAGTCCCAGGTGTGAAAGGGAAGAGATGAGTTACACCCAACAGGTCGCCAGCCTACCAAACAACACTCACACCGATGGACAATTTACAGAACTTATTCAACCTCTGTGGGAGGAAACCAGAGTGTCCAGGGTAAACCCAGAAGAACATACAAACTCCACACAGAAAGAACAGATGTTACCTCACAGTAAGATAACATGCAGCCTTCTTGCTGTGAGCTGGTAGTACAGAACTTTCCTTTTTGCCACAGTGTAATAACCAGGTCCACTGCTGACATTTAGAATCGTACTCTAGTCTCCACTCTCACTAGATGACAGGTCCACTGTACTCGTTCAAATCAAATTCTGACCTGACTGTGCGCGTCAGGCTCTAGGGGCCCACAATAATGACATGGTTCGCCAGATGTGGCCCTCAGGCCCTGAGTTTGACACCGGTGTCTTGGAGCTATGGGAGGCAGGGGGAGTCTAGTTATCTTCACTTCATGTTCTGCTCCAGTGCTCCTGACTCAGCGAAAAATGGACTTATTGCATTCTTTCTGACACAAGTCAGTTTGAAGATGTCTTTCCACTGGTCCTGGGTCAGTGGTCTCTGTCATGGTAATCTCACTGTGGTTTTGAAGGCCGATATTTCACATTTTTCTACAAGGATATGTGACATTTACTCTCCACCTGACACTGCTAACGTAAACTGCAGGTGTATGAAGAGTTTCTACACTCACCTTTACTAACTTTTTTTATTAACTTAAGATATCCCTAAATTCCTTCCTCACATTTATTGCATAAACAAAGGTTACATCCATTTCGGACCTTTATTATTATTTTCTTCTTCGCACTTTAAATGAACTTTAACCCTTGTTTCTCGTCTCAGTGTGCTGCTTAAAAAATAAAAGGTGGCTTTGGAAACTGAGTGAAGAAGTTGACCTCCTAGTTTGACCTCCGGTTCCTTCCAGGATTCCTGTTTTTGGAAAGTAACCCGAGCCAAGCTGACTCAGAAGCAGTGGCCGCTCTGTTGAAGTCGGTGCAGCCTTCAGCTTTGATTGTGAAGTTGTGAGTCGTGTTGTTGGTTGCACTTCGTGTGTGGTCCGCCATCTGCCCTGTGATGTTCCGGAGACCCATCCAGGGTGTCTCCTGCCCTCGCCCAGGTTTCATCATGAACCAGCCTTGGCCATTCACCATGTTTGGTCTCTTGATGTGTTGCTCACCGGAGCACAGTAAACTGACAGTCACCTCTCTCTGCAGTGGATTAGCCTCCAGCTGGGAAGATGCTTGTCTGTTCCAGCCCGTTTCTGATTTCAGTTAACTCATATCATTAACTTTGTTCATTCCTCACAGGAGCACTTCCAACTTTAAACCATGGTTCTCATGAGGAAACTAACATCCCCAAATGACCCTCACTCTGGAACGCTGCTTTAGATCTCCCCAAAATTGCAAGGACCTCCGTCATCCTCTGAACACCTGCGGAGGAAAGACACCACTTCAGCTGCTCTACTGAACTGGAGACATCAGCAAGGCCTGACGCCTCAGAATGTTGAGAACATGAGGTCATCACTATTGTTCAAGAGCAGGATCGGTTCACTTACATACAAGCAAAGGGGAAATATTTCATGAACTCACACGTTATTCACACTAACTCTACCTCAAGTTTAGATTTTAATCCATCTTCCACGACTCTCTCAGGGACGTCCCCAACAATCCGGTTAGATCTTGATCAAATGCAAATTTGTGTGGGAATATGCTGCTTTTTGCAGGGGCCTCATGCGTATCCAGCCTTTTAACTGCTGGGAGGAGATTTGGGCCCCTGCAATACACATCAGTTGGTTGGATCTCAGGGCACGTTTGTGCTTCGTGTGCACCCCAGCGTGCTAATCTGCTCCGGCTTTACATATGTAGGTAAATGGAAAGGCTTTCAAGATCCCTTTGCTAGAGTTTGGGGCCAATTTCAACAAGTTATCTGGTGCAGTTTAACTTTCGTCTCCAGTATTCTAGGGATGAATTATGACTCTAAGGTTCCTCCTTGGATTAGACCGAGCGATATGATGGGCTGTTGTGTGCCTTTATACCGGGTCTTTCAAAAAGCATGCTTCAGTTCTCAGACGTGATGATTTGAAAGGAGTTTTTAAAGTTTTAAAGGAGGCCCAAAACATTGCTCTTTGCGTGGCCTGTGAGATCGCAGTCATTTGTTATATCACGGTGAAAAGGGGTTTGGATGCTATAAACAGGTCAAGTTTCTCAGTCACTTATGGCAAATGTTTTCTGAAAGATGTGCTTTGGACAGAAGGTTTCCACCAGTCAACACCCTGTGAAGATTAAATTGCCTAGTGTGCCTCGAGTTCGGCCAGTTTTTAATCCGCTTTGCTCCCCATGAATCGCTGCCTGATGTTGAAGGAGTCATCTCGCGGACGGTGCGATCACTTTCTCATTGGCCTGATGTCTTCAAGCGCGCCAAGATCCGAGCGAACGATTTACAGTGCTACAGCTGTTAGTAGCACATGCTGTGGAGGTTCAGGCATGCATGTGTGTATCATTGCTCTGCTGTGTGACCCAGTGGCTCCCAACAGTGTCTCTTTGTCTGAGCAATTGGAACAAGGTTATTTCAGCATTATTGTTGGCCAATTACGCTGCATCTGAGGCGGCCGTGCAAGTCTAGCCAGTGCCGACTGTATTCCCTCATGAGAACACTTCACCGTTTCATGAGCCTTTTTGAACCTGTTCCATGTTTGCGCTGCCCCCTTCTCCGCTTGATCTTCATCTACTGGGACCGTTCCTCTCAGCATCTGTGATTATGGCTTCTCAAACGGTGGAATTCTCTATTTTAAAAAAAAGTACTTCGTGAAAAGAAGCAGTGTTGTGGCACTCATCCCAGTCCAGACTAAACTGTAAAGATGTCAGCTGGGTTCTCTGGTCTCCCAGAACACACACACCCGTGCTTTGATCAGAACCCTGGCACCGTGTTGGTGGAATGGAGCAAATATTGACTCCATCTGAGCCAGACAAATCACTCCCCCCTCCTGCCCTCTCCTCCGCTACTCGCTCAGTTCCCGCCTAATCTGCCATTACCTCTTTCCCTCACATTCCCTTTCATCCACTTCTCTGCCTCTCCCTCTCTCTTTACTGCCATTGTGTCCTTGTCTGTCATCCGCTGCCTCCCTTCTGCTGCCGACGCTTCACAGGCTGTCAGCACCGTCCGACCTCATGTGTGGTTGAAGATCGAGTCACATGTGGAACTACATATTCACCAGCAGGGTGGAATGTACACATGGGAACCACTCATGCACCATGCTTCAGTCAGCGCTTTGGACAGTCTTTTAGAATGGCAGTACCAGTCAAACTCAAGGCCCAGGGGCCAAATCTGACCTGCAAAGGTCATTTTCAGTGGCCCACAACACGTTGGAATGAAGATAGTGGCTTTAATCCAAATTCTAGTTACCAAGATGACAGTGAAGGTTTTGTCATTCCTTGTGTGTTCTCTCACGGCTGCTGTCCTCTGAGAACCAGCCAAAAACTTGACTTAACAAGACACTGCCTGTGTTAGAAGCCAGTAGGTGGACTGACAACTGTGAAACTGCCATGAGCCAGCTGAGCTAGTTGTAGTGGTCTGCACTTCCACGCAAACAGCATGAGCTCCAAGCCGCCTCAAGACTTGAATCGTGGAAATTGTTGATGTGTTTTTATGGTGATGAAATTAGCTCCTTAGTGCAGGTGGGTAAGTGTGACCCAGTCAAATAACCCTGACCACCACAGATAACACAGTGCGAAGTGTGTCTCCAGTGAGGGACCAAGTGCTACCACAGAGCTTCTACCATGAGAATCAGTCGTGACCCAGTTACTTTTGATGTTTTCAACCTCAAATTAAGGCATAGATTTGTGGGGACTAGCGAAAATGGCCACACAAGTAGGTGTGTTTCAAAAAATGAGTCCCCACAAGGATAGCTATACAAGTACGCACACACACCGGTTCACAATATGGTTTAAGAAATTCCACCTCTACTTTTAATATAAAGGAAAAATGTAAGAAACATTGGCGAATATTACAAATGCAATTCTTGAGAGGCAATTTCACACATGGAGGGAACACCTTGTATGGGCGTGAACCCTTCAACTCTTTGATCCAATTTACAAGTCTCCTGAAGTTGAGCTGGTGATTCTCCTCATATAATATTTTAGGGCACCAAAATAAGCTCTAAAGTCCAATAATAAATGGCCACCATATTGTCTACTTTATTTCCTCTCACGTGACATCAGACGGACCCTTGATTCTGGACTTTTATACATTCCTGTTGATACCAATAGCTGTTATTAGACCACAGACTGGAAGGGAAGGACAGTTCTGTTAATCCTCCGTGAGCGGAAAGTGAAAGATGGGAAAGTGAAATTAGGTTGAAGTGATCGTTTCACCGACTCAGTCATGCAGTGCGTGCGCCCCCTGGGGCAGTCAGGCATGTTTGAGCCAGGAGAGTTTATTAGTCTAGAGGTAACAGCTGAGCCCTGCGAAACCCAAATATTGGAAAGATAAGATTTCGACCCATTATGACCCGCACGGGTCACCTGATCAATTCCTCCAGGAGAATGGAAAATCTGTCTTTGTCTGGTGCCGTGAATCCTCGGATGTTGCTGGTTGTGTTCCATCTCTGAAGGGTGAAGTTTCACTTTCCTTTTTTACGCAGAGGATATTTCTGTGTGAAATCACACACTGACAACTTACGATTATGTGACACAGAGCCACGTCAGTAAGCTAGTGGATCATGGATTTCAACGCCAACTAGATCTCATGTAGTAACTGCTGGTTAGGTTTAAGATTCTCTGGTGGTGAGATGTTTTGTTTTCCACATTTTGGGCTTCCAGGGGGAAACACCATAAAATGACTTAATGGCTCCATGCAACTATTTCCTAACACAGACGTGGGGAATGAATTCACCCAGCACACATGAATACCAGACTCTCATCAACAAACCTCACTCTTATATGAACATAATGGGTGAATAAATCAATAAATGAGAAAAAATGTTCTGAAGGCTGAACTATGATATGAAAAAGGGGAAATATGTGGGGATGAAGAAAAGAGTCAAAACTGGAGGAAGCAAAACATGTCGATAATAAAATGTAAAATATAAAGGGGAAAGTACTGTCACTAAAAAGTATATAATTTATGAAAATAAATATATATAAATAATCATGACATTTAAAAAGACCAAAATGTAAATAGGATGTTTTGTTAAAAATAAATAAATATACTGTTAACATGTACATACAATTAAAACATGAGCAAATATAGTTGGTTGCCCTTGAATCTTGAATGCTAATACGTAACAACTAGCCTATATTTGTGTGTGTATGAATGTGTACATGTCTGTCCCGAAGAAAAGTTTCTAACTCAGTTGTTTTATCACCGTCAGTTGCATCACGGTGAATGAAACGTGTTACACAATTGATTGTTTGATTGACTGTTTTGACGTTGTGTGTTGACAGAGCTGTGAAACAGCCGTGTAGTTACCAAAATATGTAGATGGTGAGTGAATGTTTCACGTCCAACATTCTATCAGCAGACAGTGCTTTTCTGTGTGCAAAAGCAAAGCGTTACGGGTTATGGATGATCTGGAATCTGCTTTTATGATTTTATGATCTAACGCTTCATGAAGGTCAGTTATTTTAGAGAGCAAACTTTTAGCAGTTGGTTCCATGGGACGTATCTTTTGGTCCTGCCCCACACTACACCCTTTCTGGTCCACTCTATCTGAGTATTTGTCTTAGCCCTACTCCAGACACATTCATCCAAACTACCAACTGCCATTTTCAGATGTTTCAAAGACACTTCTAGAATGTCTTTGCCAACTCAGGCTCCTCTGGTCTTTGGGCTGAAGGTTGCTAAGAAACTCCCGCTGGCTCAACGAAATCTGTTATGGGACTGGAAAAACTTTGACTCCATCAACCCAACAGGATGAGGACATCTGCTCTTGAACTATTCAAAGTCTTGGAGGAGTTGGGAGATGGTAAAAGCTCTCAAAACTGTGATTTTTCAAATGCTTCCATATTCAAATATGTGTTTATCTGAAGCACATTTCTTTAAGAGTTCTTAAGTGTAACTCAGTCTGGTAGCAGGGGGAATTTTTTTTTGTCTTCCTGTATTATATCTTCACCCATTACTTATCGTCGTTGTTGTAACGTCCATCCATCCTCATCCGATCATGCCGAGTGGTGGGGGCAGCACCATCAAAAGGTCGTGCTGCAACATCCACCAGCTCCGCCTGGGGGATCCTGAGACACTGCCAGGCCAGTGTAGAGATAAGTAGATAATCCCTCCATGTGGTCCCGAGTCGACCCCTCGGTCTCCTTCCACCTGGCCGTGACTGATGCTGAACCACTTCAACTGACTCCTCACTACACGGAGAACTAGTGGCTTTACTCCAAGTCTCTCTCAAGTGACAGAACTTCTCACCCTATCTCTCAGGAAGACACCTGCCACCCGTCACACATCTCATTCTTTCGGTCATGACCCACGCTCATGACCATAGTTGAGGGTCGGGATTAATATCTATTGGTAAATATAGAGCTTTGCCTTTTGGATCAGCTCTCTCTTACACACAACAGTGCGATAGTGCAACTGCAATACTGCACTGATTCGCTGACCAATCTGTTTTACCCTGAACTCAAGATGGAGATCCCGAGACAGTTAAACTTCTCCACTTGAGGCTGGGACTCATTCCTCACCCGAAGTTGAGAACCATGGCCTTGGACTAAGATGTGCTAATCCTCATGCCAGCCTCTTCACACTCAAATGCAAACCTATCCAGTGAGTGTTGAAGGTTGCACCGTGATGAAGCCGTGAGAACTAAATCATCTGCAAATAGCAGTGACTGGATCCTCAGGCCACCAAACTGCGCACCAGAGCTTTCAGAGATTTGTAGCAATGGATCGATGCTTAACACTGTCCACTTAATAACAGTAAATCACATATTTCCTCCAATGTTCTTGCTCCTCTAGACTGAACCTATGGAGAGAAAAGGGAGTCTCAACATAATGATAAAGAGTCTCAGATGTGGGAACAACCAGTGTTCACACTTTCCATTGGTTTGACCTATTTAAATGACTGACCGCTAAACTGAGGGCAATTTCAGGTGGTCCTATCTAAAGCACTGACCTTCTGCTGCTCCCAGGTAGCCAGAGGGGTTAGTTAACTTTAATAGAAAAGGGTCTCGGGACTGCTGCGCCTCAGGCTGGGGTGTGTGAGCAATTTCTGGAGGGAGGGAGTGTGTGTGCATGCAAGAAGTTTGAGAGTGATTTATTGCTCCCACAGGGCTCTGCTGCTCTGGTCTGCAGAGGTTTGACTTAGCTTGTCCATCGGAGACAAATCACAGATCTGGAGCACCACATGGATCTCTGCTGACACACGGACACGTGTAAACACTGCAGTCGAGCACTGGAGCAGACAATCATGGCTGCTGTTGCATGTCCAGCATATAGAATACTGCTCCTTTGGTATTCGCAGAGGAAGAGGCAAACAGAGGGAGGGACCCCGGCGCTATAAGTGGTTACGGACCACTGGTGGTCATGGCAATGACCTCTGGCTAATTGTAGTCACTGATAGACACGCTGCTTAGAAGTACAAAGATATCCATTTCACAACTCTCCCTGGCGTGCTGGCGCGGGAACCTCCGGACACATTCACTGTTTATGCCTCTCTATTTTGACAGATGAAATCTTAAGCCTCTCACTTATGTGGTCGAGTCCTAAACTGTGGGCTCAGCCCCGCGTTTGAAGTGGCTAATCCGTGTTACCGTCACCGTGTTGGAGGACGCCTGGACAAGTGAAGCAGGGCTCCTCCTGGGATCGTTCAAGCTGGGGGTTTACAGACAGAACACTTGATAAACTCCCCAGCACTCCACATTGAAACATGCGTTTCACTTGTTGCTCCTCATGTCCCTCTGGTCTTGAGCTTGGCTTCCTTTATGAGTCATACACTCACTCCTCAACGTTTTTGTAGTCGAATGAAGTCCAAATGTAAAAAAAAAAAAAAAAGAAAAAAGAAATATACATCGACGCATTGAGTTCACAATATGCTCATGATGTAAGTTTGTATTTTTTTTTAGATCATAGTACAAGGTTGAGATGAGGAAATACTTTATTTAATGATGTTAATATAAAAAAAACTGCACTCTCTGAAGTCAACCACCACAAAGCTTTTAACTTTTTTCACATCACAAGACACTGGCCAACCGAGAACATGAAGACTTACCCGCTAACATGAAGAGCCACTGTATGGGCTGGTAAGTTGTTTAATGACTACACTTTGAGGCTTTCATTTAACATATGGGAAGTGTTGATCAAATTTTTGTCATCTTATTAAGCTGCCCGAACACAATTTTTCTGCCGACATGCTGCTGCCGCGTGATGTTGCGGTGGTGGAATTCAAAGTTGCTTTGACTGGAGCAACAGTCCTGATGAAGGAGAGCTTTGTGAACACTGTCCGAAATCACATGATGCTTTTAAAAGATAATAAAATGTCAGGTATATCTTCATGATTGTCACGAGGAAGCGCGCAAGTAGCTTGTGTTTGTTTTCTATCTGGTATTGACAGATCACACAGATGTCACATCTCGAATTGAGTTTCTGGGATCTCTGTGATTCACTGGGAAGTCCAGTGGATCAATGTTGTCCAAACATGTTTCCACATCTGCTCACACAGGTTCCAAACTACACCCACACTTACAACACCTTTAGACAGCAGATTCATCTTTCACCCTCCATGCACAGCTCCCCACCTTCATGTGTGACATCATTGCAGAACAGTTGGTGTTTACATTGGCACAATGGCCAGTCCATCATGCTTCCTCGCTGCAGATGCTGCCAGCTCAGAGCTGTTTCCGACTCGGAGCAGATCACTAGCCCTGATCACTGGGGGCCAGCACAATGGAGCAGTCTTATGTCGGATTGTGCAGCTCTCCCAGTTATTACAGCCCACTGTGTCGTGTGTATGAGAGAGTGGGTGTGTGTAAGGTTTATGCGTGTGAAAGAGAGAGGCAGAGTTGTGTAATCTGTCCATTTTGTTGTCTCCTGACTCCCCACTCCCCCCTCCCCCCCACTGGCCCCCCGGCTGCCACACGTCACACTGCTTTATAATAAGGACCAAAAAAGTTGCGGACCGAACGGAGAGAGAGAAAAAAGAACCCTTCCCACTTTTCAAAAAAAAAAAAAAAAAAAAAAAAGGAAACTCACGGGGAGTGACTGTGACAGGAGGAAGGGGACACAGAGCTCAGAGACTTCTGCGCTGGACTTTTCTCTTCAGAGTCACTCGGACTTGTGGAATCCAATAATCGATCACTGACTGTTTTGAGATCGGTGATCCAGTGGTCGTGGGAGACTCGGAGGAGCATGCTGCTCGGATTTCTGTACAGGTAAACTCCAACCTGCTGCGATTGTGTACAGCGACACATGTGCTGCGATCTGAGTAGAAAGTTTGTGGCATTTGAAAGCTGTTTTTGTTTGTTGCGGATGTTGGGGCTTTGCGCGCTACGCTCTCCGGTTGCGCGTCAGATTTACGAGATAGCGCTTCCCCAGAACATCCACAGGTTGGATCCACTTGTGTCCCCTCGGCTAGTGTTTCTCTGGCGGAATTTCTCGGTCTTTGTGCGTTTAAAGCTCTGGGATTATTCCACACTGTGTCACAGTTGCGGCCGGGAAACGTGGACTCGGGTAGGGGGTCGTTACTTCGGCCTGAGCGGCTCTCTTGTGTCGGACTGTGCGGGACCTTTGTGTGTGATTTTTGGGGGTGATTTGTGTAGTCTACTGAGGGAAGGTTTGCAGAGAACACGGCGGTGCACCACAGCGGAGAGAAGGGCCCAATTACTCTGACTACATGTGGCTTGCGGGCTGTGGGTTGTGGCGGTGGTTAATTTCTGGTGGTGAGCGTTGAAATGTCTTTGTGAGTCCTTCAGTATCATGTTGGGATTATTCTCCTGGCAGATGGAGTGATGCTGTTACACTTGACTCGTGGACACTTGTCTCAAGCACAAGTGACACAAAGCAGAATCTGCCCAGATTCACGTTAGAGAAGAGCCTCATGAGAGACATGAGCTGACCCCCAGTGTTGACCAGGAGACTTGAGGAGAGCAGTTGTAGAGGTTGAGGGAAACTTGCCATTAAAGAAATGTGTGCCTTGCATTAAAGCTCAAAAGTGGCACTTTATTTTCAATAAAGTTAACTGTTTATCATATCCGAGTTAATGTTGGAGCTTTTGTGCCTCCTCGAACCCCAGATCTTCAGTGTGTCCCTGTTAGCCAGGGCTGCGTGGTGCAAGAGCTTCTCCTGCTTTGACGAAAGTTACTGATGCTTTGCTCAGGTAGACATGCTCAACTATGGCCGCAGAATGAAACTTGACAAACAGCTGTGAGTTCAGAGATAACTCCACTCTGACTAGGGAATCTCTCAGATTCTACAGTCATCTGTCAGAAGTGATGGAGGTAAGGGACAACAGTCAAGTCCATGAAGTCACGCAAGAACTCTGAGAGTCAGAGCTGTTAATCTTGAGTGAGTGATAACTGACATGTTATAGATGTTGGTGGGGTAACTGTTCCAGTATTTGGGGGCCAAGACAGCAAACAGTCGGATGATCCTCTGAGTAATGCCTGCAAACGGATTGGTCGATGCTTAGTAAAGTGCAGGCCAGGGTGTTAACCATTTCCTGTGTGTACATTGGACTCCGTCCATTAGCTGCCCAGTGGACAAGTACTTGTGAGTCTTGAAATGGATTCCATTGGAGGTGTGGAGTCATGGAGAACTTTTGACCAGACAGACTTCTGCATTCTTGGAAACCTGCCTGCAGGGAGAAGTCAAGACCAGAACTAGTGTTCTGTGTGAGTTAACAGGGGATGAATCCTCCTGTCGTGCGAAGTCGGGGAGAGTTGGCCCTTTAGTTTCGGCCCCCAAGGGTGATGTAGGGTGATCCTGATGTCTCGGCTAGGATCACTGGAAGAAACAGCGACTCAGTGAAGTGACTCCTATTTGGAGATGTGAGAATTGATCTGCCACATTCACTGCAGGCTGGGTCCGTGAGAAAACTAGTTATGAGCCATCACTGTGAAAAGAAAAAACACCAGAGTGATGTGTAGATTTGAAAGTAAAATGCATCACTCAGATTTTTTTTTTTTACAAATTATGGTTTCCATCAGAGGTGTAAGAATACAATGATACACTCAAGTATTGTAATACTCGATTGCACTATATTATATTGATATTTTTGCTGAAATATCGCACTGCTTGACTGTGTGATATTGTCTACATATTTTAAGTTGTCTGTATCAATGTTTAATGCATGGATACTTGCTGCTGCATTTGTGATGTGTAATACAAACGTTTCTTTTCTGTACTGGAATTATTTTGTTGATTAGCGTTTCATCCCTCAGTTGTACTGTGAGATTTTACTGAACGCGAAAATGGAGTTCATAGCAGTAAACTTGTTTTCATGCACATGATGTTGTGTTGAATTATCTCATTTTCCCCCGTAAAATGATTTGTCTTCTTACTGCTGACTTTACAGTATCACAATATCATGCAACATATCATATCACCACTCCTGTATTGGGATGCGTATCATATAGCAAGATACCTGCCAATACACAACCATAGTTTTCATTCATACTTCAAGTAGCGAAACAGATGGATGAGAGGATTTGAATTGTTATTTGTCTTGTTTTAATTCCATCTTATTGGTGTAACAAAACACCATCTTTCAACACAACAAATGAAGAAGAACAATGGAAACAGTTAATAAATGTTGTCAAAAAGAGCACAATATTTAATGGAATGCAGTATTACTGTATCTGTTAAACCTTCACTTTCTTTATTATCTAGGTCAAGCTAGGTAAACACTTGTTTCATGGGGTGGAAACATGTACTTTCACATGCCCGTCTTTTATTAGACTGTCAGATCGAGATTGAGAATATAAAAGTACTTCACTTTCCTTTCAAAGTAGTTCAATCTCTGTTGAAGTGCTGAAACTCATAATTAAAGGAAGCTGTTATCCGAAACCATAAACCACCTTCTTTGAACTGCCAACCTCAAGTGCCTTACAGGACCAGATCTTTTTTAGATGTACGAGTGATGGCACCTGCGGGTGTGTGTTTCGCGTATGTGCAACCACATCCACTGGGTGTGTTCAGCCTCCCAGAGTGGCATGTGGAGGGAAGACATGCTGGCTGTTTAAATCCATTCGTTTGTACCCGGGTTGGTCGAGACGTTTGCTGTCAGCCTTTTGTTCTGCTGCTCGCTTCCTGTGCCACCTGTGGCTAAGAATGTGTCGTATTTGTTTGCAAAATGACAATTTTACTGGGTAGGTTTCAATTCAAGTTTCAGCTTACAGTATTCTCGCGGAAGGTGGAGAGTGACGGGCGAAATAACAAAACTGAATAACATATAGGACACAAAACACTGACTCATATGTCCATCACTCGGTTTTACTTATAGTTTCTCATCTTTTTTTACAGCACTTTCATGTGGCCCCTTGGGAAAAAAATTAATTGCGGCCCCCACTATTAGGTCACGGTGTAAACCTCCTGCATGAAAGACTGCATTCATCTTGTCCATGTTTCTAACACTGTCTTGCTCTGTCCTCGCTGCAGGATCTATGTGCTGTGGGCCTTTGTGGAGGTTACGACCTCCGTGACCAAGACAGCGAAGAGGAAGGTGAGTCATTAGCTTCCTGGCTCACCAGACGACAGCGACACTATAGAGAGGTGAAGGGTGGTGACTTAAAACAGTCATTCATATCATCTGGCCTTTTGTAACTTTCTCTGCTTCTTTAAGACGTTTACGAGCTTTATTTATAGCATGGGACAATGACATCGTACATTATTCAAACTGGGAGGTTTATAAGCCTATTGAGATTGATTATCCTCAGAGCAAGTGTGAAACAGAAACAGTATTATGCTGTCACGCAGAAGCCATCCAGTTTTTATTGAATTTATTTCTGAGGATTTAACCAATGAACAAGTCAGAAACCAACAAGGATTCGGATTGGATCATTCCTTACTTCAGTAAACTCAATGCCAGGAAAGTATCTGGGCCCTGGAGTCTGGGGTGTTGTCAGGGCTGCAGACAGTTAGTCTTGGTCACCCGCCACCCTGGCTGGTGTCCCTCCCTTTATCAGGGTTTCCATAGCGCGTAAACGATCGTGGCGCACCGCCACAGCTTAAATAAAAATAAAAATAATGATCTCTTTTCAAAGATCCAATGATTACATGATCAAACCTTTTGAAACAAAACACACGGAAAAGACAGCACATCATGGAGTGGACATGATCATGGTGTTTTTTTAGGTGTATTTTTAACGGATACAAATCCTGAAAGAGAAATAATAAAACTGAAGTCCATTGCTCCCGGAACTCAAGTCTCGCATTCAGGCCAGAGGAGATGGACCGCATCATGGCGGCTGACTCACTTCTCATCAATAAAAAACACTGTTAATAGTATTCTCTTGTCTCCAATTCAATAAATGTCAAATTCCTTGGCTCATTGAGCGCTTTAATATAAATAAACCACCAGAGATGTCATCAGTCTGATGTGAGAGTCTAAATATCGTGGCAGGATGAAGCTTGTTACAGTTAAAAACTGTGAAGAAACCTTCTGAGTGTCTCCGAACCTCTGTCAAAATATTTGGTAGGGAATGCGCATCATTTTTTACAGACCCTCAGAAGTGTGCGGTGGGCAGCATCAGCCTGGTTTTTTAATTGAAAATTAGCCGGCCTCTTCATCAGAAAGTCCAGTCTTGTAGGAATGTAACCGGTAGCCATGGAGGTCGGCGGCAGCTCCTGCTGGGTCACTGCGCTCTGCTCATTAATGGTCCCAGTTATGTGGCAGCTGTGTGTTTGATGTCACTTGGTGAGACAGACTTTTCCTGCTCTTGAGAAACAGTCATTAGGCCCGTGAGGGTCGACCCCTGTCTTTTTCCACTGGGTCTCCTTCACTCTCTGTTTCCCTGCGCTTGCCTCATCATTTACATCCAGGCTGGGAACATACAGCCACACCTGACATCACTGCAGGCCACAAAAACTGCATTCATCTATACCACCAGCCATTTCGTGCAGACTGAGAGAAGTGGAGCGCAGATTTATGGTTTGGTCCCTTCTCAATAGAAACGTTTGTTCTGCCCTCGTGTCTGGGGTCTGCCAACCAGGCCAGTGCTTCTGTTATGGAATTAGATGGGAAACATTTGTAAAGAGCCACAAAAGGAGACACAAAAACTCTGCCTGGCATCTTAGAAAACATGCTGACTGGTATACAAATTTGCAGCGTAGCCCTCCATTTCATCCCTGATCGGACCATTTGTTCTGCACTTCCATGACACAGACTTCAGTGAATTTATCCATCTGCTCATAAGCTGTTGGCCTCAGACTGAATCCCTCCTAAGAAGGAGTGAACTGTGAGAGGTTCAGGATTTAGAACTTGGCCTTAAAAGAAAGGAACTCACCATGCAGCGAGGACTCACTTTCTGTGATTTGGAGGGGCATTTCTTCAAAGCACATCCTCCGCGTATTACACGGTCTCGTGGTTGCATGTTTAACATTGCTGCTCACGTGATTGAGACTATTAGGCACCTGTGAAGTGTACAATATGTTGAGTGTAGTTATAAAACTGCACTTTCCAGGTATTTACATTTGACATTTATACACTAGAAAAATTGAAAATTGTGGTCCCCCACAATCATGTGTGGCTTATGATGAAATATTTTATTATGTAGTCGCTGCAACAAAGTCTTGCTTCCAGGTGTGAAGTATCTCTACTCTAATCCTTTCTCTCTATATGTCCAGGTGACTGGTCGAAGGTCGAGGCAGACTTTTGAGCCAGAGCCTGTGGATGGGGAGTGGTCACCATGGGGGGAGTGGTCAGAATGCTCGCAAACGTGCGGTTCTGGCGTGTCACAAAGAAGCAGGAAGTGTATGCCGCCGCCACCCCCACAAAATCCACTGGTCTCTCTCTCATCACCTAGCTGGGCGGGCTACTCGCCAGGGGCAGTAGGAGGACCTCCTGTCTCACCCATGCGACCATACTACTCATCCCGTTATCTAGTACCACACGCACCTTATCGCTCTCCTCCAATCTCCAGCAATCATAACCCTGGAGTTTCTCTGTTCTGGCATGGTCCTGAGGGACCTGGAGCAGCGCCTGTGCCTGGACAGGGGAACCGCTCACCTCCGTATTATCAACCAGACTTTGGGTCAACCAGTCCCCAGAGGTTGTCTCCCTATCAGTCTCCCTACCACCCATCTTCTCACGGACACCACCAGGCAAGTCGGGTCGCCAGGAGGCCGACCAATCCAGGTGCAGTGAGACCTGAAGGAGGCAGCAGCAGAAGGTCTGTCTCCAATAGTCGAGAGGGTTTCCAAGCCAGAAGGTTCGTTCTCAGGCTTTAAGAGTTGAAATCCATTGTTGTTTTTTTTTAAAAACTTTTAGAGTGTCAGTGTAAGCTTTGATGAGTACATACAGTTAAAATACAAAGTAATTTAAAGTGCACCAACAGAGCATGATGATACCTGGACTTGCTGACATTAGTGTTCAAGCTCTCCACTTCAATGGCGAGTGGAGTTCATAAAATATCAAGAATTAATTTATAATTTGCATTTCATAATGTACTCAGAGTGTGTCATCACTCTGTAACAGACTAACAGTCTCAAAGCTAGAAAATGTACCGTAAAATGTACCGCTTTGCTGTGTAAATCTGACAACATTTTAAGATCTATGCATCTGTGCTTCCATCTGAGCAAGTTACATGAATATATCATTCTCCTAATGCTGGGTGATGTTAACAATTGCAACACGAGGAGAAAGTACATTTTAGACAGTCAACAACAGTGTGACATAAACCTTTGCAACCTCCAACTTTGCACATTGCAATTTTTATCACTCGTTTCAATGTGCAATCCTCCATGTGGAGTTCTGTCAACGGGTCTCTTTGGGTATCGCAGAGCTTAGAAGACATGTGTTAGTTCTCACTAAAGGTCAAATGATTTGAAGGAACAAAGAATGATTGAAAAGGAATTTTTACATTTGCTTTGCTCAGCACCCTGAGCAGGCCAGTTCCAGGAAAGTGACTGCATCACACAGGAAATGAGTTTTGCATGACCAGCAGAAGAATACAATCATTTGTTGGAAAAGCTTTGCCAAACATATGGGTGTTACCATGCCAACTTAAGTATGATAAACCTTACATTACTCAGTTTACTCACAAGACTGCATGTTATCACTGTAGGTCTGTCTTTTCTACTGATAATGAAGTTGTGTGTTGTGCCACTGTAAGTCGCAGAAATAAGAGGTTGCACTGTTAAGTAACCCCTTTCAGTCAAAGATTCGTGACTGTTAGAAGTATTGAGAGGGTTTGAGCAACAGCAGCAACCATGGATTTGGAGTTTAATAGATGACCCTCCGTATGTCCGGTTTCTTTTGTTTCATTACATCATTACTTCTGTTTAATGTCAAGCCAGCAGGCTTCAGTACACTGGCCCTCAACACTTGCTCCATGTAACTCATAACCATACTGGACAAGTGCAGATCTGGATCATGTCCTCTCTCGCTGCCACAGACTTGATTTCTCCTCATAAATGCTTGATAGTCTCTTCATCTGTATTTTTTCATTCCTGCCCTCAGGTCTTCTCCGATACGTCCAGGCCAGTTTGGTTATGGAAAAGTTCCCTTCTCGCTGCCATTGCACCGGCCCAACCGACAAGCTCGCCACACTCTGAACAGCACCGAAGCTCCGATCTCATCCACAGGATCTGCTGTCAGTAGAGATGATGCACCAGATGCTGAAGATGTGAGGAGCAGTGATGACGACAGGGAGGAAAGAAATACACCGCAGGAGAATTCAGAATCAGCCCTTGCTTCTTCTGAGTCACCGATACCTACCAGCACACCTCGCTCTCGAACCAAAACTGAGCACGGGAGGAACAGGGAGCGAGGCCACTCTGTCTTCTCCTCCCCTCACTCCTCTTCATCTTCTGTGATATCCAGTCGGCGGGCGTTTGACTGGCAGTCTGTCACAGCACCTCCGCCACCATTCCCCTCCCACTCACACCACAACGTACCTTCCATCGGGTCACGTTATTCCTCGCCTTTGCACCGAGGAACCCCGGTACTCAGAGACAGAGAGCACCATCAAAGTATCAGTCATCAGGCTCAGCACTCCAGAAATGTCTACCCACTGCAGCATTCCCACGTCCCACTCATGGGAGCTGGAGAAACTCCTCGCACCTTCAAATGCTCCGGTCCAGAGACAGAGTATCGCAGGTGCTTCACGCAGGTAAAGTCAAATCTTTTTGAAGGTCCACCTCTAACTGTCTGATGGCTTGAAGTGATGCAGTCTGATACTCTTGTCCCATGTGGCTAGCATTGCCACCAACCCTTCACAATCCTTACGTAGGGAAATAATAATAATAATAAGGCTTTGACCAACACATGAATGCATGTGTCACTAGGTCAGATTTGTCGCCAAAAAAAAAACATTGGACAAGCTTGTTTCCATTACAAGAGATTTTTCCAGTATTATGTTCTGCCACTTTCGGTATTGGGTTGAATTGTCTGTGGCGGAGCATGTGAGGGGCCCTGCACAGGTGAGTTTATGTCTTCCGCCTCTACACCACATTGCAGAATGCAAGCTCCAAGTTGAATATATTGCGACAGACGTCGTGCATTTTGACAAGCTATGTAGAGTACGTATATTAATCCAAATTACATCCGCTTGCTCTGTCTTGTGCTGCCTTCACTGAGCATGTGCATCATTTCAAATCACTTCTCCATAAGTTAATTTTCCCTTATTTTTTTCCCTATTTCTTACTGACTTCTGAGCGTGAAATAAGTTCTCTACAGTCTGGGCTACAGAGACAAATATAAGAGCCTCAGTTGGAGTTTTCCTGCCTGGTGCCCCACTCCTGATACCGTAGAGCTTCCTCCTCGGTCGTCCCGTTTCCTCTTACCCAGCACATCTCAACTCAGGAGTGAGGATGACAACAGACGCACCAGTTTCTTTTCTGTCAGTGTTACTATCTGCTACCTTTGTTTTTCAAATGCTCAGTAGTCACTCACCTCCTCCTGCTTGCGGCGACTTGTTTCACCCTCCTCTGTATATAGCCTGCAGTCTTGCTTGATTTATATGAGCAGCATGTGTTGAAGGGAGCACTTTGATGGCAGTAAACTGAGACGGTGAAGGTCAGCAGCGTGTATTTGATCGGTTGATCATTCCCCAACACCAACACTGGCTGGTTGTCCATGAGCACTGAGACGGAAACTCAGCGCTGGAACCGCCATTGCTTGGGGTCTTGTGTTTATTCTGGGTCACAACCAGGATACACACCTCTGCTATGAGTCTTTGCATATGATGACACCAGCACGTGTCTGCAGCTGGTGTGTTGATGACAACGAAATAGCTGCAAGACCAGCTGGACGTCTTATGTGTGGCGTGTTCCTGACTTTATCTAAATCGCTGAAACGTCCTGGAGATCTCTAGTTGGAGTGATGATTGGGGTTGTGACCTGCGACGCACCTCACAGTGAGAAGTGCATCTGTAGCAAGTGTGTGTTCACAATGATCATGTCAGCTATGCTAACTCACACAGCAACAGGTGAAGCGCTGAGGTCACTCCAAGTCGAGACAGGAATGCCATGCTTCAGTTCACTCAATTAAAAGTGAGATTAAGAGTGAAAAATGTTGATGAGATTTTTTTTTCCAAAGCCTGTCAGGAAGACACAGACAAGGCTTTACATGGCAAATTCCAATCTTAATATGGTTTAATTCCAGCAGCACACGCCAGAAATCTCAATTTCATAGAGGCTATTTTTACCTTCACAGCCTTAATTTTCAAAAAATAAAACAGTAGGAGCAACCGCCCCAGGTAACCCACGGTTGCTAACTAACTAACAACACCATGTCAAGATGCTACTGCTTGAATTGCCTTGATCCACTTTCTCACTGTAACAGAAAGGCCAACTGAGTTACTGGAATGCAAAATATATCCCCCCAAACTCTAGAGACACCTTGTTATTCAACCAGAGGGAGTTTTGTTCTCAAGTCTGCGGAGATCCACAGGACATGTTTTGTCTACTTCACAAGCCATGGTACAGTTGATGTCATCGAAAGCCCCTCACTGACATTAGATGGTGCTTTCTGTGACAATTGGTGATGAAAATAAAAACAAGGACGGTGATGCGATAACACATCTGCTTCTCATTTCCCAGCAGCAGTAGCTGCTGCTTGTTTCCATGCTTGACTGCCTCCGACATATGGCCTTCTATTCTCAGCCTTCAAAATCAATTTTACCTTTTTCACCCTGAGAAAATGGACCATTGATGGGAAGACAGATTGATGCTCAGACAGTCTTTTCTATTTTTACCTCAGAATTGAATGCCGTCCACATCTAGTGATGGTAAATGTGTTTTATAAAAGAAACTATTGTTTTGTGCCCCCAGGCTTTACATCTACAATCGAGTTGGGTGGAGATAATGTCCTCCTTTTGTTTCATGGAAATCGATCATAAGTCAGTGATGGACGCAACACTCCAGCATAGATTTGATCACAGGCACCAAAATAGTCAGGACACGTGACTTGGTTGTTATGTGGCGCGGCCTCTTCTGTCAAGGGTAGGGTGATTAGATTGGGTCCAAGTGAATACGCACACTTGTGCGTTTAACTGGTTGTGTCTGTGACCGGCTCTCATCATGTGGAAGTCGACACTTGAGGTTGGCACTCATTTGCCCTTGACTTCAGATAATTCACCAGAGCTGCCTTCTCTTTTTCATCCCGCTCTCTTCTCTCCACCGCTACATGACTTGGTGTGATACTCCCTCTGTTGAAGCAGATTTAGTCGCTGGCAAAAATAAGACCTTTTTCATGCCAGCAGTGCTAATAGCAGTCCGATGATGGCCAGGCTTGACTCATGAGGTTACGCATCGACCGGCCAACTCTCTGTTTGCTTTCTTTAGTCCTGCAAGAGTCTGTTTTTACTTCCACATTTGTGATGATTAAACATAGGCTTCAAGTGTTGATGAACCGAGGACGTTGCCTGGGCATGTATCTGCTGTACATGTGTGTGTTTCTGAGAGTGTGACACATCCTATTATCTGTAACACGCAGTGCCTGTGGCACATTAGGTTTATGATGTTGTTATGTTTTATCTGTTGCGCAGAAGCCACCAAAGGAAGTTATGAAGGAAATGAGGAGGTTGTTAGGGGAAGTTAAGAGTGTGTGAGATTTCAAGCCGGAGTGAAGGTAAAATGGTTGTGGACATGAGAAGAAAAAGACAGGTAGTTGAACATAGAAGAAGGCTGCACCATTCTTTCAGTTTCCTTCAGTTGTCACCATATCCACACGTTGCCATGAAGTAAATATTTAGCGTGATGCTGGAGTTTGCAGTGCGCCAGCAGATAAGATGTGTCCACAAGATGAAGTGCTCTCAGATGTAATATGTGAGTGTGTATCATTCTGGCAAACAAGTGGGTTTGTCTGAAGGATGCTGTTAAAGATGGATAAACAACGCGACCACTGCTTCTGAAGTGTAGATGCGACCTGGGATTTTTGCAAGCTCTTCCCCTTTATAATGCAGTTGGAAGTGAAAGGTATCCATCTGCTGTAATCTGTGACCCACAAGAGTCTGATATTCATGTGTTTTGCTGGATGTACAATCAATGTTGGTTAGAATGGATAAATGAAAAGACATTTTTTTGGTGGAGAAAAGTTGTGACTTATGTATTTTTTTAAATGTCAGTGAGACTATATGAGTTATACCTGCCCGTCTCGTACCGTCCTATTTTATGTGAGTTAATATGAAGGACATCATTTTCCTTTATTTCTCTGCACGCTCAACTGAAAGAGTTGTCCTAAATATTTTCAACTTTGACATCGGCTTAAGGCTCTAACAGTCTAATAGCTGTGGCGTCATCACACAGGAAACCTGTTATTCCAACTATCAACACAGAGCCACACTCCTGCGCTCTAATAACAGTGTCCAGATGTGAAACAAAGTGTGCTCTCCAGGTGACATGCAAGCCCAGAAGTGTTGCTGTATAGTACACAATACAGCTTTGACTCCTTCTGGCTGATCTGGTCTGTCTCCACATTTCTGCTTTAACAAGCCGGGTTGCTGGCCTCGCTACAAAAACCAGATATCACTGCTAGTTAAAAACCATTTATTTTAGCTTCTGTGTGTGCCCAGTTCCCACAATATTTATTTTTGTACCCCTTTTCTGTGTGTGTGTCAGGGCGGGGCTTTTGCTTAAAAATAAATTCTGTCGTTAAAACTGGATTGCTTCGACTTTTTAAGTTGTACACCACTGCAAAATCACTGGCTCCAATGAGGCTCTGTCTATAAAATCGCTGTAAACGGGCTGGATGGTTTCAGGAGGTCTGAATTTTACTCATAAAATGCATCACTTAACACACCGTCATTGTTCCAACACTGAAAGTATGTGCTGAATTGACCTGGCATTATATCCACAGCCTGAAAGAGTTCAGATGTAAGTGCTCTGGTTTCATTCATGGTTGTTTAGGAAACAGTGTTTATCCATTTCTCTAAAGTTCCTCCTTCTTGTCAAGATAAGCCCATAAATCTTAAATCGGAAATGAGTCACAACTTGGGAAATTTTAACCTAGAAACCTACATACTTGCAGGGTGTTATTATCACCAACACAATATCTGCTACACTGTTAGCCATGGATTTATAGTGGTTTAGTCTTTTTAATGCTGAGGATAATGGCCATTGCAGGCAGTGTCTCGAGGCACACTTAGACTCCCTGCTTCACCATCATATCACAACTGTTGAACTGACAGTGCGGCTATCAGGTGACGGAATGTTGTGAATGTCTTCAGTGTAGGAGTGGGCAATATCGAAATATATTGTATTAGCTTTGCTTTTACAGAATAAAATATTTTTTATATTTTCACAGTCTTACATATATGGCAAGTTTCTGTCCAGTGCAACCATATCCATACTACAAGTAAAAAAATAACATTGAAAAAAATGACATTTTAAAACTTCCTAAAACAATTTTTGTTCAAATTGTCAGTTCTGCCAACATGTGTGTAAACATACCAAAGGATAAAAGACACACTGCTTTCGACTGCTGCTTTCGATAAACATAAAGCGCTGTCTAATATCAGTGGAGGCACGACTGTTTTCCTTCTTCAACACTGTCATCTTAACAGCATTTATGTGCACCAAAGCACTAAAGAGTCAAATGATAATGCAGACGTAAGTAACCCTGATCGTTTTTAACACATAAATATCAAGCTGCTATGAAAGCCAAAATCTAAGACAAAATATTGCCTAAACTATATATGTAATGAATTACAAGCAATGTAATATAACTTATACAAGGCAAGGAAAGTAGGTTATTAGATTACATTAGATGTCCTTTATGTAAGTGTAAAATTGAGTTAGAATCTGACTTGAGTGAGTGGTGCCTAAATTGAACAAGAGATATTGGGCGCCCTGTTTTTCGCGCTAGACTCCCTAAATTTCTGATCAATAGATCCTCTGTAGTGCACTAACCGTAGTGTTCATACTGGTACTGACATAGCCATGGGCGCCATATTTGTTTTCAGGTTCAGACACAAGACTGATTGCTGTCAACGGTCGTTTTGTCAGATCAGCGTTTCACCCGAGAGACAGAAAGAAATGAAGAAATAACAGTCCAGCGCTATGACGCGTGCACTCCCGCAGTCCATCACGTTTAAATAAAATATATATATATTTTTTAATTTCAGCCTGGTCACTTTTTGCATTTGCCTCCCCACTTCTCAAAACAAAACTGGCATTTGATTTGTCGATGCGGCATGAAAGAGGTGGCTGACGCTGTTGTGAGTTTTACTAGTTTTACTACTGAGGTAAACCTTGAGGCTTTAGGAATGTAAATAAAGGATTGAAATAAAACGTCTTGCTAATCATTAGCTGCCAAGCATTCAACTCATCAAAATGAGTTGAATTTCCTGAATATTTTTGATGCCATCGTCCCGTCGTCGCTCAGGAAAAACCACATCCAAATACCACCCAAGAGTTCGACAGTAATTTTCCAACAAACAAGGTCTGGAAAAGTCTGTATGTTTAGGGACTAATTCGTTGCTGCTTGTCCTGTAGGGGCAGCCTCATATCCAGCTGATGTTTTTTCCCAGCATGGGGCCTCATCCTTCAGCCGCTTGTGTTGTTGATGGATGAACAGAGTTTCCTCTGGAGGACTCCTGACTTCCTCGCAGGGTCAAGGCAGGGCCCTGGGTGTCGCCTGCAAATCACCAACTCTGTCTCAGTCTCAAGATTAGCCCCAGAATGTTAATCTCAGAGGACAAACACATGTTGCACCTTAGCTTTTAAACAAGCTCACGCTTATTGACTTGTCACGGATTTCTGCGTGTGTGTACGCTGTCATGTGACGTGTGTGATGTGTTGCTGCAGGGTTGATTCTCATGCTTTGTCTGCGAAAGTCTGCAGTAATACCTGAGGAATGACCGTCCAACGCGAAGCTGTGGTAGTGAGGAGATGTGGCCAGCTCTGCAGGCAGGGACTTGTGTTTGGGAATGATACTGAAACGTCACCTGCAGAAAAAACATGTGGTGAAAGGTTCTAAATGGCCTGCTCCTACCCAAACTCATTAGTCTTGTCTCTCTCTGTTTGTTTTTCACATTTCAGTGTGATGCTTGATCAGTGAGCACTTGACTTGTGTGTTTATTGCCTGTGGTATTTAGTATCTACGTGTGTGTGTGTCACCCTGCCCCCCAAAACCTTTGTGCCTTTATATATGACCCCCCACCAGACTCCCCCGGTAGTTGAACACATCTAGAACTTTCACAGCTCCCATACGAAAACACTGACTCTCTGTGTTTCGCCAGCTGTGTTCACTTTACTTTCACCTGCTCCCAGACGATATCTGACTTTCCGTCTTCGCCACATCACTTCATGCCTGTTTGTGTACAGATTGTCAAGCTGCTGTGTGCTTCGAAGGAAATCATTCAAATGTTTATTATTGGAGGAATTCCTTGCGAACTGGAACTTTCTGAGTTTCAGTCAAAGCAGGAGTATTGACGTGAGTGGACTGACTCACTTAAACTAAACTACATATTCCATCCATTGGCGTCACTGACCACTATAGGAGTGTATAGAACCCACAGCAGCCATTGGAAAACTTCAAGAAGGAGTTGTTCAAATTCTAAAGGCACACTTCTTAAGCCTCTTTGCCTAGACTGCAGCCCCTCCAACTCTACCTCATATGAGCCTAGCAACAGTGATGCTTTTTATTTGTTTGTTTTTATGGAAATGAAGAATGCCCTCTTGTGCACCAGGTGGAATCAGGTCCACAGACTCTGAAAAAGGTTCACGAGAAAACTGTTTTTAGATGTTATCTTAGCTCGTGTTACGTTGTGCTGATTTCTGCTTTCTGACTAATGTAACACTAAAATGTTTCTTCCTTTAAATGTGTCAAGTCAGTATTTATAACTGGAATTATGACAGCAATGTTCTGCAAAGTCCAATGTCAGCAGCAGACTCATCGTTGACATCCAGACCATGTCACGCAGCCTTTGTTGCATGCTAAACCCTCTGTTTCCTCTCTTTTCAAATAGCAGCGGAGGGGAGCATGTTAAACACAAAATAAATGTCCAAACAAAGGCCTCTCTGATCAGATTTTGCCTTAAAACTAAATAGTAAATAAACAAGCGTATATGTTTGTCAATGGAACAGCAAAGGTTTGTCATTTCATGTTATATTGGGGGAAGGACAGCTATTTCTGGGGATGTGGATTTTCACCTCCCTGAGAGCAGCTGAATTTAAATTTGTGTATGAGGTACAGCTGTGGGAACAGTTGAGTGTGTGTCGTCTAGAAAAGCGAAGTGCAGAGTCGATATAACAAAAAAATAAATAAATAAAAACCAGATATAAATGTACAAAATAAAACAAGATGAGGACCTTAAACAATGCATTGTTTTTTGGCCATCAGAATGAATCAAACTGGGTTAGCTGAAACGCGCTTCAGCCGTAGAGAAGCGCATAGTTTCAGACTGAGGAATGAGTGGGAACAAAACTTATTAAGAGTGGAGAGCGTATCAATAATGTGTGATGCATGAAGCACTTTTGTTTTTGTTATACTCCAACAATGATCATAAAAATCCCGTCCGTTTCAGTGACTCTTCCTTAGCCTTCAAAGAAGATGACATTGACAGTAGCAAAAAACTGGCACAGAGTTGCAACATTATTTATTCACTCAACAAGATAAGGCCAGATGAGTTGAGCAAGAGGTGTGTCATATATGCTTGTAGTTTTATGTGCTCAGTGAAGCGATCTATTCGGAAGAGTCGGGGTGAACATCCACACTATCTCACCAGCTGATTTCGTGACTTATCACTCTGGCTGATAGCACTTAAGTGGAGCCAAGCTTGACATCACGTCTGCGAGGACTGATGTCAATGATTACTGGGGATGCATGTTAAAAAGTGTCCAAGCACATATGATCTCTTGACTTCCTAAGACCTTAAATGTTGCCAAAGTGAGCGCTCCCAACCATTTAGTGAGTGCACTTGAGGTTTTCGTGTTTGGGTTCCCGGGACTCATCCTATATGCCTTCCTCTCCCCACAAACCCTCCAACACCTCTGAAGTATTTTCTTTTCTGTGAAAGCTATTAGTTTCTCTTTCACTCCATGTCACTCCGCCACTCCCCTGCACTCATGCTCTTACTCCCCTTTGCGGTTGAAGAGGAGGGACCCCGGATCCCGCCCCACGTGAAATGAATGGACACAAAAGTATTGACGTCCGTGCAATAATTACTCACAAATTCTCAGAGGAACCATGAAACACTTGTGAACACCTCTGTTTGCTCTCTCACTTCTCCTCCCTTCCCTCTTTCCTCCATTCAGTCCATTAGCCTCCCTCTGTTTTTATACACCCCAAACTCTGTTGGGAGCTGAAACTGCTTGCCTCTTTAGTGCATACAACCACAGGCGCATGAATGCAAACACTTAGCTTTTTTTTTTTTAAACCCCTGCTTTTATCCTCACCTCCCACATGACATTCCTTTTTTGTGTGTGCGCACGGTGATCTGCAAATTCTCATACACACGTACTATGTACTAAAAATGCAATTGGCCAATCATTGTTTAGAGTTTTTAACTCATGCAAACTCTCTGCTCCAAGTGTTTATGTCGAGCTGAAATATTTATAACCGGCACAAACTGCGTTTCACGCGCAAACTGAGGCAGATTTACACGGCCACTTAAAAAACACAGGGTCACATGTGTGCTGTGACCTCAGGTTGACACTCATTCTGGTCATGTAACTTAGACGCGTATCAAAAGAGGCCGTTGATTGTAATTTGCAAACTGAAATCACACAAAGAGTCAGTTCAGAACATTTTTCTGACAGTGACTTTTGACATGACGGGCTCATATTTAACGCAGTTAAGAAGGAAATGCATTTGACTGTTCCGTCTTTAGTCACACTAAGGGACAGTCTGGTTCACATGGGAACTGTTGATCTGTGTTTGACTGCGTGTGTGTCTCTCTGTTCCTTCTGGTGAGCAACGTGGAACCCTCCAGCTGTTTGAGACAGCTGCTGGAATCCAGAATCATTAAAAGAAGGAACGAATCAATGAAAGAGAGGGGTGAAAGACAAGAAGGTTGTGGAGATGCCAGGGATTGTAGCTGTGCTTCTGTGTGTGCGTGTGCAGGTTGAATGCCAACATGAGCTGTAGATCAGCGAGCTGTTAGTCAGGGGGACCAGGATAGCTGTAACATGGCAGATTGATGACCACCATAGAGTGTGAGGATCGTGAGGTAGTAAACCAGGCGGACATTCTCCACTTACAAGCGCTTCTCTGAACATGCTAAGCTCTCTGCTGGTGTTCGGATGCGTTTTCCGTTTTTTTCCCGCCTTCCATATCTTTTTCTCCATCCACATCTCAGTTGCAGACATTCTCTGGAATTTGAATTAACACCTTCGTCTACCACTGGCATGGTGGTGGTATTGTGAAAAATATGCGAGGAGTGAGTTTCTCCTTTACAAAAAATCAATTAATTTTCAACGTCTGGGTGTTCCATTTCATTGTGGATAAAAATTTTAAATGAAAAAAAAAAACAAATTTTTTCAACTTTCAGGTGTGTAAATTGGCATCAATAAGTAAACTGACATGATGAAATTTGACTATAAACTATTTGGAAATATTTTCTTTAGCTGGTGTGGTAAGACTGAGTGGTCTTCTCGCCGACATAAAACTACACTCCGACTCTCACATAATGAGCACTCAACAATCGTCTTCATCTCCTTCCCAACGAAAGCGTGCAATTAGCAAATGAACTTTGTGTGTGAAGTAGCATCAGTCATTGCAAAACTTTGTTACATGAATGCAAAGTCCTCTACTTCCAGATGATGTGTGACTTGCCTTGGAAGGAAAAACTACAGTAATTTGAAAATGATATATCATGGAGCGCAGAATTGTCATCAAAGGCATAATCCAAGAATGTCGAACCACAATCTTTTATTGAATAAACTTTTTTTTTATTTTTATAACGTACGATTGTTTTCTGGTGAAGAGTCTCCCAAGCAGGCCAAAGGTCAAGTCTGAACTCTGATTGATGTCACATGCGTATTGCTTTAATGTGCAGTAAATGGCCGGGATAGTATACAAACCTGGCTTTACACATTTCTTGAGTGTGTTACATAAATATTAAGCACAGGACATGTAGTCCTGATGAGCAGTGTATGTGAGTTTTTGTGTATTTATAACTCATACAACTGGTGTTAACCTCAGTTATATATCGGCAGTGGGGTGAAACCCACCGTGGTTGCATCTGCTTGATGTTTCAGCTGACGTTTTAATGCAGGTATGCAGGAACTCTTTCCACCGTATTGGTCCATGTGGTCCCTTGTTGCATCTAGAAATGTGCAAAGACATGCACACACACACACCAGTGTGCACTAAAGCCACAGTGGATTTATGTGCGACGCTGCTTCCAGAAATTCTATTCTTTCCATATGTTTTTAATGCATCGAGGGCTGCCAAAAGGGGCTCAGAGTTCAGAGTGTGTTTATCTGTGTTTGTGAATGGTGTGTTAGTGTTTACTTCAAGAAAGATCATGGCTTAAATCTCCTCCTCATTAGAAGCTTTTTCCTGAAGCACTCCACCCTCCCGTCTCCTGAGACTGGGAGAGAAATGTCGATGGCTTTAATAGATGGCTGATTTCATATTAGTTCAATATGTGGCGCAGATTTGACTCTGGTGTTTCTCTTGTCAGGTTTGTGGCGGCGCTTCTCTGGACTCCAGAGCGGAACAGTGTGCAGACTTTAACAGCAAGGAGTTCATGGGTCGGCTTTACAACTGGGAACCCTTCACAGAAGGTGAGACTGCGGTTTGAGTTGCACAACACAAATGAGCTGATGAGGAAAGCAGGGTGGTAAAAGTTACACACAAGTTTTTTTCCGTTTCCTTAAAAAATAATCCTCCTTTTGATCGAATAATAGGTATGCAGCGACGCGGGTGGTGCGAGTCATGAAGAGGAGAGATTGACTGAAACTCTACTTTTATTCTTCATACAAAACATTCTTTCTTTTTTCCTTGCATTAATCCAACATCTCGCTTTCTCCCCTCTGCTCCTGCCAAACTTCTCCTCCCTCCTCTGTCTGCGCGCACAGATTCCTACCGAGTGAGATAAAGAAAGAGAGAGGGAGGTGAGAGGTGATGGAACGTAAATGTTTTGTCACAAGATTTCAGGGAGAAAGAGACAACGTGGCTGCAGTGAATCTGTTGTTTATTAGATTTTATGTAGTTCTCCTGGTAATACTTGAAACTGAGATTATGTCTGCCTTTTGTTTTCAACTGCTGGAGGGTGAAGGAGAGAAAACACTGAACAGATATTAAAGGAATTTTGCAGAGGAAGGAGGGATGAACAGGGTGGTCACAGCTGTGAGATGTGAGCGGCCAGTTAGTTGACCACTCACGTGCAGGCTGCTGTGTTTTTCCACACCACAACTGCCAACAGATGATAGTGGAATCATACAGTTCTGTTTGTTGACACACTTATGATCGTAAAAACAGCCGGATTAAATTTGTCAATGCACACAGGAGAGAGACGAGCCAGCAGCAGCAAATTATGCACAGCTTGTGCAACCCGACAGCTTAACAACAAAACATCTCCCACAGCAGCAGAGTTTTTCAGTGAAACTGCTTTTCTCTGTGGGTAACACTGGGGCGCAGAAGGTCTGGAGTTCACCTCCCCTTGAGAGCTAGAGACACACAGAAGGTTGTTGACTCAAGATTTCACTTGAGGGAAATAGGGAAAACTTTGTCTCCAGATGAATTATTGACATTTCTAACCTCTGCTTTCTAGACATGTCAGTGACTAGCATTCAATTGAATTTCAAACCCTACTGTATTAATTTAAAGTTCTTGCAGTGTGAGTTTAAAGTCTGGGTGGGCCGGGGTTGGAACTTAGGGCTTTACTTGGACACATATGCCCTCAGCTATTTTGCTTAGTTTAGCTGCTCTTTAACAAAGCAGTGCACAAGAGGAAGACAGGTCTGTAATAAACGCTGGAGTCATCGGCGGGGTATCAGCTGGATCAACTGTCTGCATAAACACGCCGAGGCTTTCCCTCTCTCTTCCTGTGTGCATCCACACATTATTTACTGTATTTATCTAGAGTAAGCTTGGCTTAAATATTCTCTGCCCCTGACCTGCGAGCCAGCGTTGCTTATCTCTACCAAAATGTTCCTGAGCTCTCCTGAGAAAGAGGCAAAGACAGGACCGGAGGGGGGAAAAGCAGCCTCTGACCCTTGATAGGGAGGTACATGTACACATGAATAAATCACGCCGGTGACATGCACTGTAGAGACACGTACCAGGAATCTGGGCGGTTATTTGGATAAACTAAAAGGCCACAAACTGACAGCCAGGTTTATTGGTCGAAAAAAAGGAAAGAGACAGGATTAAAGAAGAACATCACTGAAGATGATCCTGTTCCACTCTGCTAAGTAAACTGTACAGTGATGTTTACTCCACTGTGGTCCAGCTGGCTGAAACTCATTTTTAACATCCAGCTTCTATCAACACACTGAAGCTTGTGAAGAGTGTGTGCATGTTTCAGAAGCAATGCATGGCGTGTGAGTCATTTTTCTTCCTAATCTGTTTAAGAATGTCAACAGCAGTGGGTTTTTTTTGTGTGTGTATGTAACAGCTCCAGCTGCTAAACATAGATGTTTTTAATCCAGCGTTAATGTGACTTCATTTGGAATATTTGGCAGGAAGTTTTACATTGCAGACTAAATCCTCCACGAGTATTACTCACAGCTTTGCTCAGAGGAGCAGACAGCTGCACGTGCAGGTGTTATTTTACTTAAATATTCCCTTTTTGCAAGCCTTATCCCCTCATGAAAACCCATCCTCTCCCCTTCCTGTCCCGCTGCCTCTCTCTTTCTCTCTCTCTGATGGAGTTTGTTTAGGGGGAGAGATAGTGGCCAGTATATTTAGACAACATGTATTCCACTGTCTGAACACTAAGCTCTGAGTGGCAGCCAGATAGACAGTCGTACAGCAGTAGCCAAGAGAAGTGGACTATCAGACCAACTGATAACGAAAGAGAGGCAGTCTTTCACAGCACTTAACATTGTGCAAATAGTACTAGATGCTTTACTCACAAGGTAAATATGAATGACAGCAAGTGCCCTTCCCCTTAACCTTCAATCTTTATGTTTGGTGAAAACAATGAAAGAAAGATAAGCCTCTGACAAATGTCGGTCTTCTAGACTTGCAAAATCAAGTCTTGCTAGCAAGAACTAGGAAGGTTTTGGAACACATTCGAAGTGTGTTTCCCATTGTTTGGAACATGTTTAATTCAGGAATGAAAGCAGATTTTTGGATTTTCCTTTTTGATGGGGTTACTGTTATGCGAGAATCATTGATGACTCATACACACTCCACTTCAAGTCCCATAAACCACTACTAAGTGTTAAAGTGTTGAAAACAGCAATAT
This sequence comes from Synchiropus splendidus, assembly GCF_027744825.2. Classification (NCBI taxonomy): domain Eukaryota; kingdom Metazoa; phylum Chordata; class Actinopteri; order Syngnathiformes; family Callionymidae; genus Synchiropus; species Synchiropus splendidus. Next base: position 14,053,594 of record NC_071348.1, read on the forward strand.
CAATGTGGAGAATTTAGAAAATGGTTCTTTTAAAGTCTTCATTCAACTTTATCTTATTTGCCTTTTACTCCATTGGAAAAATAATGGTTCAAGCGTTTTAAATGTTTTAAATGAAACGTCTACATGAAACCTTTTACATGATAAAAGTTCAGCTTATTTATGCCTGGGTGGATCAGGGTAACTATCAGTGGGGGCAGTGTTGATTATTTGCTTCAGTTCTCTCTTTTCAAGTCATTGAAGTTGTTTTAATTCTCATTGTTAATCATTAAGTTGCAGGGAAGTAATTAAACAAACTCAGCATAAGCACGGAAATTTGAATGAATTTGAGTGCCCTCACTGAACCCGAAAGTCTTGACCAGTCAATCCAGTTGGATAAATATTTACTTGTGGAATTGTTCCAGGGTGAGTTGATGTAGTTCTAAACTAGTTTCACTTCCTCAAAAACTGGTGAAAGATAAACACTCGGGTCAATTGCTCTACTTGTGAGACTTCCCGGACACTTCCAGCCACTTAGCGGGATCTCCTTAAAACTCTTGGTCTGTGACTTCACACATTTAGATCTCTTGTTCTGTCAGAAATAAAGTCAGTTGTTTTGAACTTTCTGATGAAGTGTGTCGAGATGTGAAGCTTCCAAACGTGCACGCCTTCCCCCAAAAAATCCCTTTCTCCACTTGCCTGTGGGGCCAGATGTCCTCAGGTGTGGTGAAGTTCAATATTTACTAGAAACCTGTGGCATTCCTCCATGGACAAGAAGGTGAAACAACAAATCTGGAATTTGACCTCTGTGCTGTGACATAGAGGCTCACCTGTGAACTTGTTGACCTCATGCATATTTTTGGCTTCTTGTTGGTGACTGTTTGTGAACCGGGGGGCAAGGCACTTGTGTGGATAATTGGATCAGAAAGTGGGGTCAAGTAGAATATTTTTGGGTGATTTTTTTTCTGTATACTGCATCGTGTCATATATCATTTTCAGCCTGTTTGGTGGTGTGACCTCACAAATAATTATCCTGCTTTCAAAACAGACAAAGTTAAGGACACCAAGGTTTGGACATTTGTAGTAACAGGGGACGTTAAACACAAACTTTATCTTCATTTCAGCTTGAAAATATTACAATGTGTGAAAGTGTTGCTAAAATGCAGAGTCTCTTTTTATGTATGATAATGTCTAAGAATAAATGTGAACTTTATGTGTAGTATAAATTGAAAGGCTATGCATCAATATACATCAATAGCAGCATTCTGTAATAGGATTTTAATTTCAATATATTCTTAATGTAATGCACTGGAGATTTATGCTAGATGTGTCTGCTATTCTCTCTGCTAAGTCCTGGAGATGTTTTTTTTTATCAACTGCAGTATGTAAGTATGATACTATTATAAAACAAATTTACGGAGCAAATGTTACCCTTCATTACAATTGTTGAAAGGAATATTTGACAAATCATTTGAGCTGTAGAGGCAAGAAAACGTTGTCCTTTTGACCCCGCTGCTGACCATCTTCCCTGCGATCTGCCACTGATGCTCTGACCCTTCACTAATGCCATGAGCTCATGTCTAAAGCTTCAGTGCACACATCCTCTTTAACCCCTCCATCTCCCCTCGTCTCTTACATAATGCACCGTCCTAAACCCCTTCGCTGCCCCTCGCCGCATTATACATCGAATTCTTAAAGGAAGAGGTCAGTGTTATTTTATGATGTGGAGAAGCTGCTAACTCAATTATCCAGCTGTGGATCTGGAGGGAAGCTTTTGCTTAAGTTTCTACTGGGCACCCTCTGGTTAACTTAAAACCGTGTCTGTCCCAAGGGAGCCTCCACCATCTTCATTTCTCCAGGCAGCAAATGCCCATTAGGTTCCTCTCATAAATCTATGCTTCCTCTCGCTGCTGTTTACACGACTCTTCTGGGCATGTATGAACTCATACGAGCGAGCGGCAGGGGAAACGGCTAACCAGACCGCCGCTCTCTGACAGACAGTCAGGGGTTATATGGTCTGGCTTCGTTTCCTGACCGCATGGGAAGACGCTCATCCCACAGCTGCAGCTTCTCAACACCTGCTGCGTTATGAAAACCCCCTCATCTAAGACACACACATCATACACAAGTGAATTATCCCTAATTCTGTCGTGGCTCTGCGCTCCCTGTGTTGCAGTTGGTCCGGAGAAGCAGTGTGAGCTGACTTGCCGACCTGTTGGCTATCGTTTCTACGTCCGTCAGGCCGAGCGGGTGAGAGACGGAACTCCCTGCTTCAACATCAGCTTCAACGACGTCTGCGTGAAAGGACAGTGTCTGGTGAGTGGATGTCGCAATGTTTATAAGCACTGTACAGTACAACCTTTCTGATCTGAAATCTAAGAACAAGAGTCTTTTAGCCAGACAAACTCTTTTGCCCAGTCTTTTAAACCCAGCAAAATAAATAACGTGTGTTTTTCACGATTCCTTGAAACACAATCTCCCTGTCTGGCCTTCATGAAAGTCCAAGAACTCTGGTTCATGTCTGGACTGAAGAGTAAATCTCCAGATTCATGGCCACTCTGCTCTTCTCTAGCCAGCACATTTCGCATTAAAGTAAACATTAATGAAAACTCCCTCCTACTTCTACTACACATCACTTTGACTCATCCCGCCTCACGTTTCCCTCTGCCAGACGGAAGGCTGTGACGGTGTTTTGGGTTCCGGCTCCGTGATTGACAAGTGTGGTGTGTGTGGTGGGAAGGACAGCTCCTGTCGAAAAGTCACTGGAAGCTTCCAAAATGTCACCGTTCCTCTTGGTTACCACAAAATCTTGGACATCCCCGCCGGAGCGACCTTCATTAACATCACAGAGAGGCGAGCCAGTCCCAACTATCTGGGTAAGACGAACACGCCGCACCGATTTTGGCTGCTGCCTGTCCAATAAAAATCAATTGCTGGCGAGGCGTTTGCACATTTTTTGGATTGTGATTTGGCTGCCGGGCGTGCATGCAGGCTTGGACAAAGACTGTAAATTTTTTTGCGATGTGCGGTCAGAAAAGATAAAGCTACTATTGTTCGGAGCCATGAGGAATCAGTGAAGTGTGCGCGAGTATTTGTGTGTGCTCGCCTCTGTGTTTGGTTATAAAGACGGCTATTTGAACGCTGGAACTCAGACGATGTGAGGATTTCCTCTTACGTCTGAGCTTTACAGACTTACCAAGGTCAGAAGTAAAACTCAACCCCCTTTCCTTTTCCAATTATGCAGCTATGAGGAGTGGAACTGGGGCTTCGGTGGTAAATGGGCGCTGGGCTGTGGATCCTCCAGGGAAGTACCAAGCTGGGGGGACAACGTTCACTTACTCTCGACCCAGAGCTCTCGCAGAGGGAGAGGAAGAAATGGGGGAGACCCTCGTGGCTCCTGGACCCACAACAACACAGCTCCAGTTGTATGTAAGTACCAAGCATGAACCCTGAAGCTAAACACCAACCTTGGTCATGTGAGAGTAAATTAATGGGAAAAATGAGGTTACAATAGCGACCTCAGGCTTAGTCCTGCTCTGTGTGCAGATACGCTGCATGACTAACAGCACGATGACGGACAGATCATCGGAATCTAGACTGATCAGGAGGAGAACAAGAACCTCTGGCTAAGATCTCTCTATGGCTCAGGAGCCATTCTTTGGGAGACTGTTTGGAACAAGAGGGGTTAAATTTCCACGCAAGCAGAAGACATTAACAGTCTTGGACCACATAAGAACTGAAGGATTATCACGCTCAAACGCCTTGATGCATCAGCTTTTTGTTCACTCACATTGTTCACACTAAATTGCCTTTAAAAATGTGTGATGATTGAGCAGTCATCCGTTCGGATGGAACACCGCTGCATGACTCAAGGTTTATGGGTCCTTGGAGTCATCAGTAATCGAAACACCATTTTCATAAGTACATCAACTAGATAACGCCTCACTGGTGGAGGTAATTCGATGGGTGAGGGTGGTGAGAGGCTTCATTTTGTTCTGGAGATGGACCATTTACTGTCCAGTAGACGTGTTGGAGCTGCTTGGTTTGCGGATCCGTCTTGATTTCATTTCCACAAGTCACAGAAGAATTGACAGACATCCCAGCTCTACTGGAACATCGTTCCGTAACGTACTCGGAATTCCTTTCCTGATTGAGTTTGTCCAGTGTTCCTGTCGGATTGAACAACTGCCACCTCTGGAGAGAAGTGGATCCCAGTGTCCGCCTCCTGCTGATTAAGTTTGGACGACCTTGACTTTGTTAGGTCTTGGGAGACGGATGCAAGGGGAACTGGAGGGGGGCTTCAGAAGAACGCTGTTGTTTGTTTGATAACGCACCCTGACCTCTGACCTGCCGAGAGCCTCGTGTTTCTTTTATCATGTATGTTTCAGACAACAATGCTCGTTGCTCTGCTGAGGCAAAAACTGGAGCAACGTTTTTGCATTGTCAAAGTAAAATCTCCTCCTCAGAAACAACTGATGCCATTAAATAGACTTCTTTTTCCTTTTAACACCTTCCCCTCTGCTCTCACATTGAGAGCATTGTCTTTGAGTTTAGAATCATGTACTGTAATGTAACAGCCTGTTGACCAACAAACCTCAAACACCATAGTATCACTATACTATTGGGCAGAGACTTGTGAAGGAGAAATACTAAGGTACTGTATGTTGTTGTGATAACAGGTCAATTTTTTTGGATGTAAAAGTGAGTATCCGGCTTATTTTATCGAAATGTGCCGGAATATCCTATATATATATATATATATATACATATTTTTTAATAAATGCTATGTCATCAAGTTATTGACAGGTTTCGGTGGAAATCCCCCAAAATAAGGGAATGTTTTGCTGCTTCAGCTGCAGTTATTGAAGAGAGTCACAGGAAATAAATCTCTCACCTTTTTTTCATGGGAAGCTTCTCAATATTACAAATCAATGAAGGGTCTTGCTACGAAAAACTAAACATGAGTCGAAGTTACTTTATGGCTATTGTATCAAAAATGAATATTATGGAAATTACTTTGATCATGTTTTTTGTACAGATGATCTTGACAAATCAATGTGATTTTAGTGGCAAAAATTCTCATTGTGTTGATGTTCTTCTTTTTTGCTTTTAGAATTGTTGTGGATAAAACTGATATATTAATGCTTTTATAGCATTTTTCTGATACTGTAAGAGACTTGATTCTGTAAGAGACTTGAACATGACGCTTGAGGTTTCCAAACATGCCATACACACAAACACAGACACAATGAGAGTCTGTCCTGTTGCGTGGGGGTTATGTAGTTGTCATGTGCATATGATCAGGCTTTTAGGAATACGATGTTCTTGGCACATCTTGTGGTACTTTCATCGAGAGGGTCAGAACTGATAGGAAACAAAGTGAGAACACTTGGATTTTGGTCTTAGATTTCCTGGCTGATGCACTCGTAGTAGGGCGTTCCAGTGTGTTCTCTCTGGAACTATTGCCCAGGATGAGGATCAGCGCCTCCTAGTTTGCCGCTGTGGTGCTCACTCTGAACAGGGGGGAGTGGTGGAGCCTGAGATTTATGGCAGCTTTATCATTGCTTACCTATGGCCCTAACCTCAAATATGATGACAGACTTGCGGGTTGGTGACCAGAACAACAACACTGCAGGTACTAGGTCCTACCTTAGGGTTCAAGGGAAGCTGTTCTAGAAGGCTCAGGTTTTAAATAATGAATTGATTCCAAATTATGGCATTCTTTAGTTTCATAGCGCACTTCAGCAGCAGGTGGCCCACTTTTTCACTCTTCACCGGCAAAAGCAGGTCATTTTATCAGAACTTGATGGGCAGTTTCAGGCTGTAAAAACAAGGAAAGATCCGTGCAGCACTGACGCATGTGTCTGTCAGCACATGTGCTCAGCAGTCATAGCCCGTTGTTATTCACCGATGACAATTTATTATGAATGGCTCTTCTCCTCTTCTACCTCCAGCTGTTTTCTTACCCTGTTTTCTTCTGCAGATCATCTTCCACCAGAAGAACCCCGGCATCGACTATGAGTTCTACATCCCTATGGAGAAGAAGGAGGTGGAGCGGGAGAAGCCGATGGACAGAGACTGGCAGACACCCAGAGACATACAGAGACAGCGGCAGAGGGAGCGTGAGACTGGCAGGGCACCGCTTCGCAGTACGTCTCAATCATTTCCTCCTTTTCGATCCACATGCAGCAAAGTGATCGTCGAAGGTCTGGCGGAATGTCATCTGAAAAGAAATTCTTTCCTCATTACTCACACAATCTGTCACCAATCTCCCGAGAGATTAGCTGACGTGTTTATGAATTAGGAAGGGTGTGTTTGTGGGTCACTGAGGAGGGACTTGTTCACCAATGTGTTTGGACGTGACCTTTAGAAAGCACGAGTGTATCTGCTCTGCAGTTATCTGCTCCACATGTTCGTTGTCTCGAAACTCTGACTTCATTCATGACATCATCACTCTCCATTCATGCTCTTTTGTTCCTCACAGGTCCTCTTACTGTGTCTGTGGAAGACCCTCTTCCTGCCCCACCACCCATTTCCAGCCCTTCTTTTACACCCTCCTCCTCCATTTATTCGCCCCAATACTCGGATCGCTGGACACCTGAGAGGTCACGTCCCCGGGGCTCAGCACCCAACAGGAATGCGCGTATCCCCCCTCGCACTGACCTGCCCCCTGACACTCAGCCACCGTTTGTGTGGAGAAGAGGCGAGCTCTCTGAGTGTTCTGTTTCCTGTGGCAAAGGTCAGATGATTGTTGTTTCATGAACTTGGATTATGTGCTGTATCTCCCTCTTGTGGTTTCCTGCTGACATTACACGTCACTCTTCAGTTGACTCAGACGTCTCTCGCTCGCTTCATTAAAGGGTCGCAGCACAGAGTCATTCTGTGTATCAACCGACACACCGATGAAGAAGTCCCAGAGAGGAAGTGCGACTCTGCCTCCAAACCCATTCCAGAGGAGGAGCTGTGTAACACCCACCCCTGCCCTCCTTTGTGAGCAAAATATTTCATTTTTCAGTAAAAATTACATATATCTATATATCTATATCTATCTATCTATATATCTATCTATCTATCTATCTATCTATATATATATATAGTAGTAACATCTCACCAAAGTAATTTTTCTCCCATTTTTCTCACCCGCTGATAGCTGGGAGGCCAGTTCCTGGTCCGAATGTAGTGTGTCCTGTGGGCCGGGTGTGCAGCAGAGGCAGCTGCAGTGCAGGCAGAGTTTTGGGAACCGCTCCACCATGGTTCACCCTCAGAGGTGCGCACACCTCACCCAGCCAGAGTCCACGCAGACCTGTCAGCTGCAGCTCTGCTCCCACTGGGAGATCGGCTCTGACTGGAGCTCGGTAGGTCCTGATGGTTTTAAATTGACTTCATATCACTTAGGGGGTTGTAGTTCATCATGAAGTCATGTTTTTGTTCCACGGAAGAAGACCTCAATTTTAGTATTAGTAGTAGGGCTCATATAAGTTAATTATTTGTCATTACTTAGTTGTATGGTAATTATAGTAATATAATAAAAAAAGGTTAAATACATTGTTATTAAAATAAAATAAAAAAATCTTCCAACTAAATTGAATTTTTAGAGCATGTTTTGATCTGAGACTTGAGCCATCGTCAGTAAAACGCCTCTAGTTGTGGATAGAGATTTGATCTAGAAAGTCTGACTCTTTCCAATGGGTTTGGAATGTTAGCATGATAATTATTAGATCTATGTGATTCGATATGTTCTGGTGTCCGTCAGTGCTCTGTGGACTGTGGAGTCGGGAGGAGGACACGGAGTGTAAGCTGTGTCAGCGATCAAGGCAGTGTGGTGAATGACAAAGAGTGTAACTCCCGGTTACGCCCACTGGGGAGTGAAGAGTGCAACATGGGGCCTTGTGTGACTAACTGGTACTTCACCGGCTGGTCCAACACTGTGAGTCACTCTCTTTCTCTGAGTGCACCGCAGCAAATAACACCCTTGTCATAATCTCCAAAACACTGCTGTGCCTCCTTCCAAGTGTTCAGCCCAGTGTGGCCCCGGAGTCCAGAGGAGAGAGGTGGTGTGTCTGACCAGAGGAGGCGTGAAAGAAGGCGGTAGTGGAGGAGACTGTGTTGGAGATAAACCAGCGGACATGAAGGCCTGCAACGGGGGTCCCTGCGTGCCCACAACCATGTGGTACAGCAGCCCTTGGTCACAGGTAGACTGACACACCATAACATAACATGTATTTTTTTCTGGAGCAAAACCAGTGAGGGTGAGTGTTCTCGTTCTAGTGCAATGTCCCTTGCGGTAATGGAACCCAGCGGCGAGACATCATTTGTGTCCAGAAGAGCGGAAATGACTTTACCGTTGTCCCGTCCAGCGAATGTGTTCAGTTGGACAAACCGGCCCCTGTGCAGGGGTGCGAGATGGGGGAGTGTAAACCTGAGTGGTTCACAACAGAGTGGAGCGCGGTGAGACTGGAGGGATGGTATATGTGCATGTGTCGAAGATGAAACACATCACGGCATGATAACCAAAGAGCCGTTGCTTGACTGTGGGGCCAAGTAGAATAGTCAGTAAAAATATATGTTATGAGCAAGTGTGTATATTTATAAAACATTAAGTTAAAAATGATCCTAAAGCTGTTCACTTTCTGTTGGAAGTCCTGCTTCTTCCTCTGTGTTCAGTCATGATACATCAACCTCTGCTTTGTGCCCTCAGTGCTCACGCTCCTGTGGAAATGGTGTCCAGATGAGGGAGGTCCGCTGTCTGTCACCGGACAGGAAGCACAGCACCAGCTGTGATCTGAACAGCAAGCCTGACCAGGAGCAGGCTTGCAACACGATTCCCTGCGGCCCACAGGTCACAGGTTGGTTTTCATGTGCTCAAGGTCGACATGTTTTCTCATGTTGTAGTCATCTGTAGCAAAAAATAAAGTTGTTGTGCCAATAATCGTGGATAACTTTTCATTTTAAAATTTTCTTCTGTCTGTCTTGTAGATGAAAACTGCAGAGATAGACGCCATAACTGCATGATGGTGGTTCAAGCCCGGCTTTGTGTCTACTCCTACTACAAGAGCGCCTGCTGTGCTTCGTGTACCCAGAGTGCACAAAGAGCAAAGCGACACTGACAGAGCAGGAAGTCAAGGACCGGCTCTGTGAGCCCAATCACACACATCGGCAGCCTTGAGGAGGCATGAATATCTACGTATGTCACGTCCTTCCAGCTGTGAGAGGCAGCTGATCCTCCTCGTGAAGCTTCAAGTAGAGCCATGTATTCCACTGACAGCTCTCGCTGGCATCATAATCACTTAGTGGTGCATAATACAGTTCTGTTCATCGTCGTGAAAAAGTTCTCAACTTTCTTCTTCTACAGTCAAATTCGCATACCACTAATTATGAAAGGAAACGTGCTTAAGTTGTAATTACTGTGTATAATGCTGTGTGCAGTGCGCCCCCCTCCCCCTCCTGGGCCGCTATGGAGACCCCCAGCTACGCTAGAAGATTGCAATTAACATAGTGAGTTTTTTATGTTTGCCAAAAATATTTCCTCAAGTGTCCTCCTGTTCTGTTATTCAGCGCAGATTGAACAGATAAACCAAAGGGGGTAGGAGGGGCTGATGGTGCAATGTGACCAAATATATCAGAGACAAGACAAAATCTGCTCAACGATTGAATATGGCACATTTTCAGCAGAACTTCAAAACCTCCTGTCGTGGTTTAAATTCAGTTACATTTCACTTCCTGAGCCTCAAGACTGATGGTGATTCACAGTTTTAAGAACAAACATTGGAGCGTTTCAACAGTGCTGGGCGGAGTCACAAAACATTGTTTGTGGATTGCGCTCTTTTTTTATTGCTAATTTATTATGTTTTAAAGGTCTATTCTTGTATAAAAATATATTTTGTCATTTGTCCGTCAGATGTGTCCTTTAACCTTTTTTCCCTTTACTACTGTTATTTCCCCAATTGTTTTGCCTCATGAGCCAGTCATGAATAAAAACTGAAAGATGTGGGTAGCATTTCCTCACATGATCAGGTCTGTGCATCATCTTTGGTTTATATTGCTCTTCATTTCATAAATCTGTGCTCACATTTAAACCAATCCCTGAAAACAAATACTTTGTTTAATCAACAGCCATTCTTACATCGATGCTCAGTTCAGGCGGAATGCCACAATCCCAGGTAGTATCAAACGATGAGAGGTAAACTTTCTTCAACTTCTCATGTGCTCTCTAGAGAGAGATCTAACAGCAGTTATAAGTGTGAACCGCTCAGCACTGGTGGTAAATATGTATGCTGTAATGAAGGACGAGCTGCAGACACAGTTGTAGTTGATGAGTAAGCTATTTATCTGCATCACTTGTGTACATTATAAGGTTTTCTGTCTTGTATGTGGATGTCTTTATGACAACATGCACATGAAGAAAATCAGCATGTGACTCTGATAGCCTTATGAAGATGAAATCCCACGATCACTTTTTTAAATCACAAATGAATAATATTGCTCAGTGAAAAGGCGACTTCAACTCTGTATATCTGTGATATGTTCGAATTCCTGTCACCCACTTTTGCCACTTCCATGTGAGCGATCTGTATATTTGTCTGATAAATGTGCATAATAGTCTGTAGAAGAGCTGCATTTATCCTCATCTAACTGTCATTTTTCTTTTGTGCACCAGCTTGTGACTTTACTCTGTGCGACTGAAGCTTTGAATGTGTCTAATCCCTTGTAGTCCTATTTTATACAAAAGGATATTAATTTATCTATTATCTAAACATGTAATTTATTTTTAATGTTTTGCAAAACCGTTTGTTACCACCAGAGTTTATGAGATTGCTTACAGGAGATCCACAAGTGTGGAATTTGACTTTGATTTATTCGAAATAAAGCCATTGGATGAAGCATGTTGCAGGTCGTGTTGTAACCAAAAGAGGGCGCAATTGAGTCAGAAGAGCCTGTCTAAGGAATTATAAGGCCAATATGCCAAAACGAACAAACACAGCACATTTGCAATGATATTGGCCTCAGACCAGCCTCTTGCTCGTTGTGATCTGGAGGTCAATCCATCCTGCATCTGATGACAAAAACTCCTAATGAGCCTAAAATCACTGAGTTGTGAATATGTATGCTTTATTGAAACAAATGTTAGCTCAAAATGTGATTTCTAATGTATGACTGTGTTTGCTAAAAGTACAGATACCATTTCATTTATGAAAAAAGGGTAATAAGAAAGTATGTTAAGTCAAGGACAAAATAAGCAACTTAACAGAAGCATGTTGTTGCAGGAGTAATGAGATCATGTGGGACTTCCCCCCACTGTGGCCGTGACTTCACAAAAAAACCACTGGCTGTGAGACAAATTCGTTGTGAAAACTTCCCGCAGCTTTTTTTTTTAAGCTCCCCTCACAGACTCCAGGACACAGCATTAGCCCTGACATTTGACCTCTCGGGCCTGGAAGGTGGCATTTTTAGGAAATGACCTCTCCTGCTGCGTCTTTATTTTCACATCCAATCGGTGAATATATGTTTTGCAAAACCTGCTGAGACCACAAAGGAGACAAGGGCTTCATATTGTTTCATCACGCACAAAACACATGTGAATGCATGTTCAACATACTCAAGTGCATTTAGCAATAAGACATTCTGACTTGGCAAATGTTGGGCCTAAATTCATCTGCATTTCTGACGAGCACAACTCTTTCTATATAACATTTATACTTTATTCCATCAAGCCTCACAGAGTGCTGCTACAAAAACTGCCTTCACAGTTAATTAACGTAATTAATAAAAAAATACACGAGGAAAACAGCCCTATGTTTACAGCTGTGAGGCCTTGAGATTAAGCAATAGACATCTAACTCTATGAAAAGACGCCTTTCGCCCTTGGATGTTACATGTAGATCAGAAATAGAAAAGGACCTAAATTAGATCCTTATTGTACACCACAAGTACTGCCATGGATGATGTGTATGCTGACTGGAGACAAGTAAGAACACCAACACTCACCTTTCCTGGATGGATTTTTCATGTCATTCTCAGTTGCGTGTTTGGGACCTGCTGTGTCCACATCCTCGGGCACTGCGTGCGTGCCATCCTGTTGTGTTTCTGATGTGTTGAAGATGCTCCAGTGTGTGTGTGGGAGGGTGGGGAGCATATATGCTGGATAAAGGAGCGGGGGTGCTGCTACCAAGGCGCACGAGGCAAAGCAGGCAGATGGTGACCTTTAGGACTAAATTAACATGAACCCCCTGACTCCTCTCACTGCACCCGCTCGCAAACACACAAACTTGTTTGAGAATGTGCTCGGAGACATGGCAGGTACATGGAGGGAGAAATGGAACAGTTAGTGCAGATGAGTTCCTCACACCATCTTCTACTAGAGCTCCAAGTGTAAAGTAGGCCAGCTACTCTTGCGTGGGTGTGAGCGTGATTTCTGTCCCGGGCGGGAACAGCTGTAGTAGTCGTGACCGCGTGCATGTGAACGGGAGCGCGCGTCCGCTTCATAGTTTCAGCACCAAGGCCAGGGCTCGCGACCAGAACAATAGGCGGCTCCACTCGATGCACCTCAGGGAGTGTGAAAAAATTATGTCGTCTACGCGAACCTTAATTCTCCTCGAAAAAAAATACAAAACTCATTTAAATATTTGTATGACTGGTTGATGTATGTTGCTATTTATAGAATTATATATATCATGGTGAAGTTGAAACGTTTTGTCTTTTTTTTCGTAATTCCGGCGGCCATACTTGTTGACGGTCCCTGGCGGTGCGTGGAAGAGGGGGAGGAGAGAGAAAGAGAGTGGAGCCCGGCACTGGAGGAGAGAACAGACATCCAGCCGTTGGAGGAGCGAGACGCAACAAGAAACCGAAAAGCAGGAGAGAGTAGACAACGTGAGGGAAGACAAGCGCTCCGACGGCTGGAAACATCCCGGAAATATCAGTTTGTTCTCCATTTCCAGTGTATTGAACCCGGAATCAAAAGAGAAGAGTGAGAGCTAGCTAGTTCTGAAAGTGCTTATATTCCATCCGGGCTGGTGACAGGTAGTTATTTGACTCTGGTGAAGGTTATTTAAAGGCTTACACGCGGAGAAGAGAGCAGGAATAGAGGTAGAAGCCTGCAAGTTATAGCAGGGCTGTCTGTGTGAAGATAGGAGGAGGAGGAGGAGGAGAGTACAGCGGGCACAAAGAGCGGAGCATCCAGGAGGAAGGAGAACTGCAAAGACAACAAGCGCATCATCCCTCTTTAACTTCTCATCGCTGACCATTAACTTCACCTGCAGCCGGTAAGAGCACACTTGTGTATTTAGAAGTGCATGCGCGTATGTGTGAAGATGTATACGTGCGTGTGTACATTGAGGGGGGATCGGACAAAGGGGAGCCCCATGACATCCGTGTGTATGTAACCTACAGCTGGCTAAACAAAGAAGCTTCTCTATGGCAGTCATTTACCCCAAAACCACCAGGCTTCTTCTGCTCCCCGTTGAGGGGCCCGCTATGGCTTGTGAACATATAAAGTGCTGAAGCCTACTTACTGATATTTTCCCATGGATGTGTCATTAATTGAGGAAAATAGTCGCATCATTGTTTTTTGATTGGCTAATTAAAATTTGCATAATTCTTTCAGTAGAAGCCGACGGAGCCCTTTGTCACCAGAGGCAGGAAAAAAAATGAATTGATCATTTGATTTGCGTGAATTTTCTGGCATTCTGTGAAGGATTTTGTGTGTAATTCCTTCTTCGATTTATATTCGTTGTAATCACTGACCTACTTTAATTTTGTTTAGGAACGGTGCCGTTCCCAAACAAAATTAAGGCTTCAGTAAAATGACAATTATTTTAAGAGACAACTTCATCAATGATTTATTTTTTTCCCTCATTTTTAAGACTTTCCATCTTTTCTTTAGCTCTTACTTGAAAAGTGGTCCAGCATCAGTTGCCGTTACCAAGGATACCTGCTCCCGATCTGTTTACTTCTCATCCCGTCAATTCCGAGTCGTCCTCTCAGCTCTGTCCCGATGAAGGAGGCTGACGCCATCAAGCTCTTTGTGGGGCAGATCCCTCGGAATCTGGAGGAGAAAGATCTGAAGCCTATCTTCGAGCAGTTTGGCAAGATCTATGAGCTAACAGTGATTAAGGACAAATACACCGGAATGCACAAAGGTGAGTCATTTTACACAACTTCGATTGTAGACTGTGAGACATTTGACAAAAAGGGGGAAGAAAAGGGGCGAAAATTTCTTCCGCTGAGTGTCATGTGTTGCCATAGAAACTGTCACTCCTGCTCTCGTCTTCATCCTCTGTAAACACAGCAGCATGAGATCATGTAGACAGGCGAATAACCTGCTGCATTTTCAAACTGCCCGCTGTAGTATTTTATTACCACTGAATTTTGAAACTGTTCTTCCCTTATGAGATTTTTTGCACATGATTAAACAAGCCGTTAAAATATATGAATACAAATAAATCTAAATTAAACATTTTTTTTGGCTGTTAATTTAGTTTTTTTAAAGGCTTTAAAAATACACACAGTACAGAATGTCACACTATTGAAATATATCGAATAATATCCATCCTTAAATATCACAGAGGATTAGTTTTGAAAACTAATAAGACCGCCCTGCAAATGTTGACTTATGTCACCCTCTGTCTTTCATGAACCAGATTAGACCGTGCCTTCCAATCAGTATAATGGGAGTGTAAGCCAGCGTGATACGGTGGAAAGAATCTGTTGTTTTGAGAATCCACTCTGCCTCAGTAAGCTCCTCTTAAATGCACTGAGATGGACCATAAGATGTGTAAAGCTTGTATGTGTGTGGGTTGTTTTTATCCAATATCCAAAACTACCTTTTCTAAATTATTCCCCTGTGAACAATGTTTCTTTGTATGTTTTACAATCTGTAAGCTCTTGACGAACAGTTGTAAAATCCTGACAGGAAGCTAACCTGCTGCTAATCTTGTTGTCTTAGTGCTGGTGACAGGTGTAGTAAAAACAGCCCTGGCCAGCCAGCTGTACTACACCCCCCACCCTCACACACACAGACACAGGTACAGCACTTAGGCTAACAGGAGGGAGTGTATTTTGGAGTGATCGTGCGGCATGCATAGGAAGGAAACCTGACTGTGCCAAGCTTCTGAGGCCTTGTTAGCCCTGCACACGTTCTTGGTGCTGTCATGTGTGCTGACTTGTGCCGTGACGTTCTGCGATGTGCCGTGCCGTGGAGTGTTCCTCTTTGCTCTGAAGTGCATCATCATGGTGTTGTCAAATATAGTTACAGTGCATGAATATTTCAATGACATTTTAAACCTTACAACAACAGAGCAACTGATTATTGTAGGTGACAGTAATACGAGAAAGAAATTAAAGGCCTTTACGTGGTATATCCGAATATCCGACCGGCTGTCTTACTCTTCTTTTTCATGTTTGACAGGATGTGCGTTTCTGACATACTGTGCACGGGAGTCTGCGTTGAAAGCTCAGAGTGCTCTCCATGAGCAGAAGACCCTACCAGGGGTAAGTTCACAACAGCTTGTCCACACCTGTCTCCGAATATTCCTGTGTCACAAACAAGCATCCTGCTGCTGGCTCGCAACTGTCCCCAGATTACCGTGTGTGGGTGTGTGCTTGTAGTTTCAGCTTCCATTAGTAGCAATGTGACATAACACAACAGCCAGCAGGCGTCTTGCTGCGAAGGACAAATATTCCCTCTTACAATACACATGCAGGGCTCTATGTGAGCATTTCCATCTCTGTGTCTCTATACCTCTGCCGGTCCTGCTGTTCGCCTCCAGTGATAGCTCCTGCCTGGAGAGAGTGTGTAATTAATGTGGCCATTCCCCTTTGTCTCATCCCGGTCTCCCTCAGTCTCTCAAGTGAGGAATAGTGTGCTGCAGCTGAGCTGGAGTGGGATGTTGTTTATTATGGATGGGCTACTGAGTGAGATCTGTGCCTGTCTCTCAGGCTGTACCTCTCTGTCACTCCTGTTCTTTTTTTTTTTTTTTTTTTCTCTGACCTGATTTCTGCTGCAGTTTAAAACGGATTTTACAGTCACAGTCTTTGTTTATTTTTAATGGGGAAACTACGATGGGTTTAAGGTGTGAGTCATTAGGTTGGTATATTATATTGCTATGAGATTTGAGGCATTTATAAATTCTAAATGTGACAGAGGGAACGGAAACGTCTTGGGGTGGTGATTGGAAATCAAAATGCAGATAAACATACACAAACTCCACATGTGAAGCACTGCATCACAATCATGTACCCTTGCTGATTTCCATCAACAGACACTGCATGTTAATAAGGTCATTGATCCAATTAGCACTTACAAAGAATTTGACCTTACTGCAGGAATTCACCTCTCTCTTATCCTGCCCTCTTACTTTTGACACATCATCTTAAATAAATGGTGTTTGAACCAGATATTGATTTTTTTTCCCACAGAGTAGTTGATGAAATAGACCCCAAAGTTTTCCCTTCTATGTATATCATTTGTTAGTGGTAACTAGATGCTGTGAAAGATCCCAAAGGAAGTTCATGAGTGCAGGTAAGCGCAGTATGCAGTCAGTCAAGTCCTACTTATAAAGCTCCCATTCATTAAGATTTTACCTCGAGGGAATTGGCAGTAAAAGGTCAGGACCTCCTTTTTACTGGAGTCACTGCTACGGTTCAGGGACATCACTGGCTGAAGAGGGTCTGTAAAGATGGAAGGATACAAAGGGAAGAAAGAGAGCTGGAAGGAGTTATTGCAACGCAAGTGACTGGCATTGCCGCATTTCACAATTGACTTGCCATTGATTTACGCAAGATCATCTTGAATTTACTCTTTTCTTATCTTTACTTTTCCGCATACTGATGCAAACCCAGAGAAAAGGAAGCAGAAGATGCTGTCACGCTCAGGTCCTAATTATTTTGGTGCCCATGCTAAATTTCGGCTTCCTCTCATCCCTGAATCTTTTTAGGGGTTTAGCGCTGCCAACACTTCATAATTCCAGCTGTCCTCATTTGCCTCGCCTCTGTGTTTCGCTTCTCCTCCATGCTTGACAGGATTCATAACAATTTTTTTTCCACCCATCCTCCAGTAGAGTGTTTCCTTTCCTTTCCCAAATTTGCCTTTTTTTTAAAATATATTTTTAATTGATTGATTCCTGAAGATGTGTTTAGCATCCTGTTTAACCTAATTGCTGCTGTTTTTTTTTCACTCGGTGCTCAAATGCTTTTGACTCTGATTCTCATTTCACAGTCATTTTGGTGACCCCTCCGCTAAGTCCTCTTCTCATCGTAAGCCCCTCTGCCACTCCATCCCCTCTTTACTCCTTGTCTCGCTCCCCTCCACTTGATTAGTTGACCCTTTTGACCGTTTCACACCCTATCTCCCTCCCCTCACCTCCCCCCTCTCCTTCTAGTTAAGCTGCATGATTAGTTTCTCACAAACTCATTTTCATAGTGGCTTCCTTGGATCAACGTGGGCCAAATGTAAAACGTGCCACATGTGTAAATTCTTTACTCATTCAGGAGCTGTAGCATCGCGCATGCTTGCTAGATGTCTGACTGGATTTAATGCTGCTTTAACAGTGTCATCCAGTCAAGACTGGAAATTACAGAGAAACACACAGAAGGAGAGCCCAGAGACTAAACCTCCGCGTTGGCTATAGCGGAAACAGGAGGCTCTGAAATGAGTAAAATGAATGAGGGAGCAACGAACAGATGGCCTTATCAGAGCGCTCTGTGCCGTTTGTTTAATTTGAACCCGGAGAAAGAGAGGTGGATGGCCGGAGAGAGAAGCGATGGAGATAAGAGATCTGCTATCTCAGAGAGATGCAGGACTCAGAAATTAACGTGTGAGATGTTATAATGGCTGTAATGTGGAATGAAAGGACAATTTCAGTATGATTGATCTACGAGTACATTTTACCCCGTCAACACCAATTGGAGTTGTGGATGTAATGAACTAAACTATGATAAAATAATGAACAATGAATGAAACAAACATGAACAACTACACCTATAAGAAACGTTAGCCTTTAGAATGAACACCAGAAGAGCTCTGTTGCTTTTATATAAATAACTAGCTATCATCCTATTCTATCCAATATCCTGTTAAAATGGCGCAATGCATGTATGACAGTATTTCACTGTGAGCAATATTATTTATGAAGAAAGAAGTAGGCTGCTGTCTGCCCTCACAGGCAGGGTCTGTTGATGCCCTCAGATGTTTAAAGTAAAGGGAGGATTTAAAGGAAATGCTGAGTTTGTCTACCAGCTTACATTTGGTGGTGTGTGTTTTCTTTAAGTTGCAGCTTACACCCAGATTGTGTGGTGATTTGCACCCAATATGATTAATACTCAGACAATAACAAATTAACATAATTTTCCATCTCGCCATGTCAGCAATTCGCAGCCAACGTTCATTAAAAACGACAAATGAATGATATTTAATGAGGCTCACAAATCTAATGAGCTTTTATCGTGACTTTTTGAGAGTTGAGCAATAATGAGTTTTATGCAAATCATCATCAACTTGGCCAAAGATCAGGACTCAAAATGATTGCTTGATCATCCTTATTTAAACAACACCGTGTCCTCTGGGGGCACCAGACATATCGCAAAGGTCAGACCCATTCAGGAGTCCCACAAAGTCGTGCAGTGATACCACTTTGACCGCCTTAATAAATGTGTCATTGTTCTTTTTCCCTTTTTACTTCACATGATTGTATACTGACTTAATCTTGGGGTACGTGTCAAACTCAAAGCCCTGGGGCCAAATGCATCCCACAATATCATTTTATGTGGCCCAGCAAATACGTATAGTAAATTTTTTTTTTTTTAATCGAGAAAGCATGTCAATATCACGCTCTGCAAGCATTAATGTCAAAGCTTTGAACTTGCAAGTGGCGACTATAAATGCCAATTACTAATGTGAGGAACTGTACAACAATTGATGCAGGTAAATGTTGTGATTCAAATAGCAGACTCAAGTACCATTTAACGCATCTCTTCCTAACTATAACATCTAATGTTCCTGAAGATTCTCATTATTAGTGGAAGACGTCCTAGTACACAGCCATGGACACTGAGTGTAGCATTTATTTAAAACTGTCTGCCTTCATCAGACCATTGTTTTCTTCCTCCCTCTCTTTTCATCAGGCCACACTTCACTCATGGCCTGTTTAGACTTTAGCCTCAAACCCCCCTCAAATCCCCGTTCCTCTCTCTCTCTCCTCCTCTATCGCTCCATCTCTCCCAAAGTCGACTGCGGCTGTAATCTTTCCCCTTATCTTCTCTTTTGTTCTTTGTCGTTGATATCTCTCTCCCTATTTAATCTGCTCTCTCTTCTCACCGCCTTTATCACTTCCTTCATCTTCGTTCCATTTAAAACGCTTGCGTACACATGTATAGGTGTATACACACACAGACAGACACACACTTACACATCTGTTTTGTCACGCTGGTATCGGCTGATCTCAGAGTAGGTGAAATTAAAGTGTGATAAGCAGCTTACCTGGTGTGTGTTGTCATGCTTCACTGCTCTTCACAGCACCCTGCTCCCTGTTTCTGATCAAACTGTGGCCGAGACACACACACACACACACACACACACACACGCAGAAGTATCTGTGGATCATACAGTTAACAATAACTCATATAGCAGGCAATCAATACACTCATGAGTCACTATTGATGGCATTTAAAATCCCATAAATTAAAGAGGTCTCTGTTTCACCAACGTGTTACTGTTGTGCAAATGAGTCAGAGAGAAGAGAACAGTGGTCGTGTAAATATGCTCTTCCTCCGTAACAGGAGAGAGTGGCACATTAAAAAGTATACCTATAGTTTGCAATAATCACTGGGATGCAATGAGATGTTTGTGACAGAGGGCAGTTTAGTGTGTCGATAGAAAAACAAACTTAATGCTGTGTCTTTTTAGTATTTTTGAAGGGACCTGCTCAGACCTGTATGTTTTCCAGCCCTGGGTGCTGTTTGAAATTTCAAATCTAATATATCAAAAGTTTTCATGACTTATCATGTGGTGTCCTGAGGATATACATTTCAAGCATTTGTCATTTTGTATTTTATAGACTGTTTACAGCATTTTGAAGGTTTTTATATAGTGTGTATAGAGTGTCTAACTTCTATTTTAACTGGATTACGTATTTAATCCTTACTTACGTTTCTAGACCATATTTGCGCTTGTCCGTTGTTAGCATGTGCTATATCCGTGCCACATCTATTCAGCATGTGTGTATGTTGTGTGTATTTTTCCATGTGGAATCTAAGATGCCTAGCAGGCCGCCTCCCTATGGGGCAAAGCTATGATGAGCAATTATCCACTAGGGCGACTTTGTGGGCTAATTTAGCATATTTATGTGGTCAGCAGCACTGTTTACTATTCCCCTTCACTGCTTACTGCTGCACTTTCAATTTAGAACAGGCCCGAGCTCACTATCAGGCTCTCTCTTTCATTTTTTTCCTTCCTCTCGCTGCCTCCATCTCGCTCCGCCTGATGGAGTTTGTGATGTGTATCGCACCCCCCGTCCCTCATTCTGTTTTTCTATTTTTATCCTCTCTGTGTGTGGCATAGGGAGAGAGTGGGGGGACAGGTGTAGATTGAAGTGTGAATGTGTGTACAAAAGGAGGAGTCCAACACAGCCTTTAAGATTAAAGTGGGGCGGGGGGTGTAGCGCAAAGGGCTGTTTGTGGTTTGCATGCAATTGTGTACAGCTCACACCAAAGGGGATTTAAGAACAAAAGTGTGTGTGACTGCATGTGTGCATGTGTAAGTGCATTTATGCATGCAACATGAAGAGAGAAAGAAAGCCTGCCTCATATTTCACCACAGAATTGAGGAAAAATCTAATCAAAGCCTCATAAAAGACCGACCCCAGAGAGCACCTGCCTCTTTAAGGCTGGAGATTACACACATGCACACTACACACACATATGCACCCCGCCCCCAACACCACACACACACACACACGTACACACAGTTGTATCTTCCCCCATAGAAAATAAAGTTTGTAATTACCCGGGTTTGTGCTGTTCGCTGCCAAATCTCTGCCTCTCTGATGCAGAGCTCTGAAGTAGCACAAAGTTGAGTTAAGTCCATATCACACGCCATCTGCTTAGTTAATTCAGCCGTAAACAAAACCTGCTTGGGCATGTTTGGAAAAATATTTGTTAACTTATTACAAAAATACTGCAGGTTTAACTGCATAAATCAGATTCTTTTTACATCCTTTTTCTTAGGCATGTGTGTATCTTAATACCCAACGTATCAACGATGTGTGGTCTCTCCCTCCTGTTAAAAAGGTGATACACTTTGTGTCATTTTTTTGTTAAAGAACCTTTAAAAGTGCAGTTGATTTATCGAGTGATAGCAGTGTGATGCTCTGCTAAACACACTATGTAGAGGTAACATTTAATTGAAGGTCTACACAAACCTGATTTATAATAATATTTTGCTAACACTTAAAATTATTATCTCACAGTGAAACACTGACGCAGGCAATGAAGCATTTTTGTTGGGTATTATTTAAATTCGGGATCTTGAAAGATACACAGTCCTCAGCATTTACAGTTGAGCAGGCCTGAGCACAGAGCTCCTGAGTCTGAGTCCAGATCACACGGCTGCAGTTGTCCCCGAGGACCCTCGTGTCATGCTTCTGAAGTTACTGTCATTTACATAATGGATAAGTCGTTGTGATCTGGTGCAAGGAACGTGGTCCGGTTTGATGGTGCTATTTGACAGACACTGTGACCGCTTTATCTGGAAATGATTACTTGGTGGGACACCATGAGATGATTTCATTGAGATATAGTTGGCATGAGCCAGTGCAATCTGTCAACAAGAGTCTGTGGGATTAAAATCTACAGCCCCCAATTCTGACACCTCTGCCCGGCATGTAATATTTATATGTCTGCTCTGGGACGAATGTATAGAACCAGAGACACAGGGCTGAATGGAATTCATCTGAATGAAAAAGAGGGGGTTAAGAAGTGACAGGGGGCCATGAAGAGGCTTGCTGTGAATAGGGGGTGTATAGACAAGGAGGAGGGGGTGAGACAAGGGAGGAGCAGAGGAGAGCGGGTCAGAGAGAAAGAGGAAACGAGACAAAAGTTTCCTATAATGAGCATGGAGGAAGGGGCAGGCGGCTGGTCTCTGGGAAAAAAAGGATCTACTGGGTGGTGGAAGGTTGGAGGGGGAGTCAAGGCTCACTTCTGTCAGTTGAAACAGAGACATCTGTCAGAGGGGGAGGCTGCTGTGTGACAGCATATGTGTGTGTTTGATGAGGCTTAGCGGAGATGCCTAATTTTAGTTGTACCTGGGCCTGGACCTGTACACCCCAACCTGCCGTCTTCATTGTCCTTTTCTCCCGACCACATGGCGGCAACAAGGTTTATTTGTGTCGTGGAGCTCCAAGTTTGGAAATCACTTGGGAATAGATGAATCACATGTGTGTGTGTGTGTGTGGAAACAAATTGACGGCAAACAAGTTGAGAATCATCGATCTCATGACATGATGAGTCGTCGTTATTTATTATTTCATCTCATATCTATAAATGTGCTGTGTGAATGCAAAAACATTCATCTTTTTTGTTTTTTATTTATGTATGCCTTTATTTTATCTTCAATTATTTTCCACCAAATAGCAGTTATCAGTCATTTATCACGGACAATCCAAGGTTTTCTGTTATTGGTGTATTAACTTGAGACAAAGACATTATTCATCATCAGTAAAGGGTTAAAGCAGTGCTTTGCTATTCTAAAAATCCAGATCTAACTTTCCATTGTTCTCTAATCTCTTCAATTTACCAAATCATTTCCATTCAGTACAAGGACCTGTTCTCTTACAGTTCACCCTGCTGAGTGATGATCACTCCAACCAAAAAAATCTTTAAATGACAAGGGTATTCATGAAATGCAGTCATAAAAGAGAGCTCTAAGTAATAATGTGTTGCCCTTTACACAATGTTGATGATGGATGAAGTCTTTCAAAGCTTTGTCTATTTTATGAAGAAACAGCAGCAGAGCTAAATCGTCCAACTTGCAGTATTTGTTTCTTGCAAGCTGCCTCCCAAAACCAGCAGTGTTTTTAGAATTTCCACATTGGAGAAATTCGATATTTTGCTAACAATTAAAATACTCCAAAAACAGAATAGAAAGATATATTTTTTGTGAATTTCTTGTTCTTGCCTAAGCTACGAGTGTGCTGTCATGTGAATATGAGAGTTTTTGCAATCATGCATTTGTGTAGCGTTGAGCCGCCTTTTTAAATCACCATCTCATTTCCTAAAGGACTTACACTCCCTAAAATAGAAAGAAGGTCCAAGAGCACGGGTCTAACAGTGATCCGCTATAGTCCTTTTGGATTATGTGGGACTAAATCCAAGGGATCAAATTTCACTGAGTGCTCTGCTGCTGCATGCTGAATGCTCTCATTTAGGTTTGACAAAAAAGTGCACAACATTATACAAATAAAATAGGTGGTTAGTTCTGCTTTATGCGTGATGTATTCCATTACAATAGGAGCTAAAATAAGAAAAGGAGAAACAGTGTGCTGTTGGGCTTCAGCAGAGGTGCTGCTGAAAAGTTAGCGACCAGATAAAGAAAAGATAAGTGCATCTCAGGTGTGAAGAATGGAATGAGAAAAACAGAGGAAGGAGTGATAAGAGAAGAGGGGGATGGGCCACTCAGGAGCAGCTTGTATTATGGTTGCAGGGCCTGGTTGCCTAGCGACCAATCTGAGCAGGATGCCTGGTTGCTAGGTAACCAGGAGGATGCAAAGCGTAACATGGTGTGTGAGAGTGATGGGGGAGAGGTGGGAGGAGACCTCCACCTTCATGCTCACTCTCAGTTTCTCACATCTCCATGCCTTCATCCAGCTGTGCACCCCGCCACGGACCCAGTTTCATCACTCACACGCAATGTTGCATGCCACACATATACTGATAAGCAACGCTCAGTGGTGATGAAACTGACACACATATGATGAAATGTATGTGAAACGCCAGATACAAGCATCTATCGCCATGTTTAAAATTCATCGAAAATGATTCCGCTTCCAGATATCAGCACCGGCCATCACGTCATGAATATGATCAGTCCATCTGCACAGTCTTGAAAGTCAAATTTCAAATGTCATTTTAATGATCATAAGCTGAAAAGGGGCTTAACCCAACAATGCAGTTCAGTTTTTAGTAAATCTGTGAAACAATAGTGGAAATGTAAATTGCGAATGATCTGTTGAACGCACAAACAGCAATAAATTATTTTTTATCACTCTACCATGTAGCTCTTATCTCTACTGTGCTTTAATAACATGATCAACTGTGAACTGTTGTGGAGACTCATTTTCTGGTACTGAGGCTGAGTCTTTATGAAAACAAAAATACATGTAAATTAATTATGTAGGTCAAATGTTTTAACCTGAGGGCTTCCTTCAGAGCATGTCAAACAGAAGGATTTGAAAGCTGTGGTTGGCGGGAAGTATCTTGGCATGGAGGCATTATGACAGTTTAAAGAAGACTCAAGGAGGGGGGAGACAAGAAGAGAAAAAATGGCACATCATAGAGGAAGAGGTTAAAAATAGTTCTGCTTTCTTGTGCACTCTGGTAAGTGGACATTAGAAATTGTACAGATGGAGTGTTCCAGTGAACGATTAAAGGGGGAAGGCTGGGCGTGTAAGCACAAGTTGGTAATTTCATGTTTTACTGTAGCTAGTTAGCATTTTCAGTGTATTCCGCCCTCGCAACTCAAAGAATGACTTGACAGTTGTGAATTTTATGTTTTACACTCCATGAATCCATGTTTCCAATCTGTACATGCGCACAATTTACCTTACCCTGAAGATGTAGGCCATTGGTTTGTTCCGCTGGTTTTGTGTGGGTGGGTGAGGGGTGGAATACCATTTGATTGGATAATCCAAGGATTTAATATCCTTTAATCCTAGCACAATCCTCTCTGTATTACTAAGAGGAGTCAGATTAACTGTATGTGTGGAGTATATGTTTGTTTTTGTAGTATGCATATGAAACCAACATGAGTGTGTGCATATTTGTGCTGGCACCTCAGCATCTAAATGGAGCTGTGTTTGCATGCTGGGTTTGGTAGTGCATGTATGGACGGACGATCCTCCTCATGCAAGTCATGCAAGCTCACACTCCATCATACATCACGTATCTGCACCGTTCACTCCCCTCACAGAAACTCTTGCCTCGCTCTGTGGGTACTGCAGTTTTAGATCAAAGCTTCCAGAGTGAGTTGGCTCCTTATATGCGCTCACATTTGCAGATGGTTACCATTCATTAAGCCGTAATTAGAACATGAGTAATCAGAGGATAATTCAAAGTGAAAGCAGTGTGTGGCTACTGGTGCGTTGGAGTCCAGTTTGATGAGTTGTTCATTTGCATTTCTCCTCTTCTGGCTGAAATGAAATTGCCAGATTAGAAATGTATTTCCTACACGTTTCCATAGCTCATGAGGAAATGTGTGATTCAGTCTGTTAACATTGCACCAGACACAGTAAATGCGAACTGGAATTGATACTTGTGACTTTGCTCTTGAAGAGAAGACGAATGACTCCGTTTAGGTCACCTGCTGGACCTTCGCACTAGCTATTCCCATAGATTTCATTGGATTGTTAAGGACCCAAGCAAGGCAAGGCCTGTGTTTCATGGTTTTTACTCTCAGTCCCATGATGCTCTGAAACAACTCATCACAACAAATCCTTTGTTTACTAGAAGATCACAGCAGTCTCCCATGGCAACTAGCATCCTTGTTTACTTCCACGGGTATGCCGTCATTCCATTGCCATGGCAACAAGATGGTTGCCGTGGCAATTTTCCTATGCCTTTGTGTTTCTGGAGTGGCAGCATGCAGTGCTCACCTGTTGCCGTCTCCTCTGTTTTTTTCCGCCACATCTTGTTGTACTTATTTCACTCAGTGATCACAATGATCAGTGAAAGACACACGAGGTTGCAAATCAGTGACAATTGATTTACGAGGCTAAATTTGGGTTCTCCAGTTCAGTGTGTTTTATCATCGCAAGGCTGAGCTTGAATGGGCCTAATGAAGGAAGAAATGGAGGAGGTGATGGGCAGATCGAAGGATAGAGAAAGGGTTAGTGGACACAAATCTTGCTCCAATCAGCCGGCTCGACAACACGGCCCGAAATCAATGAACAAGACGGGACTGATCGATGAGTTGATAGCAGAAGATGGATGGTAGTGGAGATAGACAGCAGCACCAGGGCAGTGGATGGACACAGTGATGGATAGATGGATAGAAGTATGCGTGGACGAATAGACGGACGAATGGATGCACAGTTTTAAGCCAAGGTCAGGAAAAAGACAGTGGTTGGTGCGTGTGTATTTCCTCCTAGTTTATGTATAAGTTGACAGCCCAGGTCAATAAAGGTGTGAGGTTAAAAATGTCCATCATCCTTCCGTCCACACACACTGTACGTGAGTGCGTGTTTTACGAGAGCAGCGTGCTGGTGCCTGTGTGGATTGGTGTCTGTGAGTGTGCGATGGCCTTGCCTGAGATCAATAGCTGTGTGGTGACAGCTAAGAGCTGATTAATCAAATGTATGGATCAGTCTCTCTCTGCTCTGCCCTCTCCTCAATTACCAGCTTCATTACATTGCCTTAACACTCCACTGGGACCTTTCTCTTCTCCCTCTCATCCTTTCCCTTTCCCCTCTTTCCTCATTCACTTCCATCCTCCATTTGTTCTCATCCTGCTTACAAAGTTCTCCATTGTTTGACAAGTTCATTGTTTAAATAATGCAATTGAAGATGATAAACGGAAAAAAAATCTTTTATCGAAATAGTCAGCCACATGCAAACAAGCAGTGGTTCAGCGGCTGCTTCTTTTTTGTCACACTAAAGTAAATCTCATATTATCCTTACTGATAATTGTGTTACTTCATCCTTGTTGCGGTGAAAACCACAAAGACAATTGCACTTTCCTCTGTTTTATTGAATCACATCCCACTTTTTTACCTTCTCATTTCCTTTCCTGTCTCATTCTGGAACCTTGCGCTCCTCAGGATTAATCTATTCTTCTTCTCCATTCTTGCACTTCTTTTCATCACTATCCTTCTGCAGCCCTTCACCTCCCCCACACAATCCCTCTGGCACTAACACTCTGTCTCATCGCCTCAGTGCTGTGACTAAGCATCGCATGTGGATGTAGTATGTTTGGGCATGTGTGTGTCTTCATATAGCGTTAAATCCAGTGGCTTTTCAGACCGTGTGTGTGTGTCTGTGTGAGTACATTAACATGTACTTGTGAGGACATTTTTGCCATCCCCACAAAATCTCATTTCAATTAATAAAACTTGAAATAACTGGGTCATTATAATCACATTTCGGTTTAGGTCAGAGTCTTGGTGAAGGTTTGCCATTTGTTTTAGATGGTGAGGTTTAGGGTGAGAGGCTGGGGAAAGCATGAAAGTCAATGAAACGTCCTCACAAAGATAACGTTACAAGTGAGTGTGTGTGTATGTGTGAATCTCTGAACTCGTGAGATTTTTCTGACAAGTCACGACTGAATCCCCCGTACTTGCCCCCCTCCTCCTAACTCCACTCTACCTTTCTGTTTGGTGATTCATCTTCCCAGAGATTAGCTTTTCTTTCATCCGCCCACACCCAATTTCTTTGCATCACTCTTTGTGAAATGAAGCATTTTCTTTTCACTTTCTGAGGCTCTTGGCCTTCAACCTACTCTATCAACTGAATGAAGTCCTCTCTGCTCCCCTGGGTTCACTCTCCATTCTTCCCCTGCAGTCTGACAGACCCTCTTCTCTTCACACATCACCATCTCTCCCTCTTTGGCCCCCGCTGACTTCCCTCATTCCAACCTTCTCCCTCATCTAATCCCTAGTTCTTCTGTAATCCAGATCAACTGGCCTGTATTCTTAATCTTGTCACCTCTCAATCCCTGCTAGTACTCCATTCTGATTCTGAGTGTGTGTGTGTGTGTATATGTGTGTGCGCACGTCTTTGGGTGTGCGTGCGGTAAGAGAAAATCCTGCTAACTTTGCACATATTTATGAATTCCGGAAAGTTATATATATATATATATATACAATTCAAGTAGTCAGCATGTTCATGTTTAGGAAACCCAAGTTCATCTTGTGATCATGTTTTAATTCAAATGAAGAAAACAGAACTTGTATTAAAGGAACCATGAGAAATATTGGACTAGCGGATACTCTTTTTTTAATATATATTTATGGGGAAAATGATAAGAGTAGAGTCAAATGATGTGAGGCTTATGGTTCAAGTTGACCTACAACTTGACTTTTTCAGATAATTAATTGACAGTACGAAACAATATTGTGGGCCCAACTTGATTGTTTTGTAAATGCAAAGACAGTATACTAATATATTTCTTTAAGTACTGTACTCAGCGTTGTTTCAGGCTTCCTCAGAGGAAGAATCCCCCCTGCCCCCTGAATGCACCTTTCAACAGTTGCCTAAATGGAGTCAGACTTGTTTATGTCGTGTATCCTCTTTGTCCCTCAGATGAATCGACCGATCCAGGTGAAACCAGCTGATAGCGAGGGCAGAGGAGGTGAGACACACTCGTCCACACGTTCCTCACAAACACACTCGTTCACGTACACACATTGGCAAGCTGTCCAAAAAGATCAGCCTGCGATGGAAAGTCAGCGGGGGTCCTGGCAGGTCACTGTGACACTGTGGCTTCTTCAGCGGTGGACACCGCCCCCTAGTGGTGAACAGATAGTATATTCAGAAAACGACATACGGAGAAATCATTTCGACATTGCATCACAAGTCGCGACGGAAATGTTTCAATCATATGCTCATGTCATTGTTTTCAGAGGACAGAAAGCTGTTTGTTGGCATGCTGGGGAAGCAGCAGAGTGATGAAGATGTCAGAAGGCTGTTTGAACCCTTTGGCACCATCGACGAGTGCACTGTGCTAAGAGGACCAGATGGCACCAGTAAAGGTGACATGGTTTAACAAATTACTCTCACGTTTTTGTTTTTTTTTTGTGTCAAATTTTCGTTTCCTTGACTGCACATACACAACTGTCAAAATACTGAGGAGCACAAAATATGGAAGGAAAGCTGGAAGTTCCAGTGAACATATTCATTTATATTAAAGGATCTGGAAGTGTGGGACTAGTTTATGGTGCCCTGGAAATTCCTATACTCTTTTTTAAATGTTGTGTATTATTAAATTGTTAATTAATTTAGCCTCATAATACGGAATTGTCTAGCTTCTTTCATTCAGTAAAGGTAGTAAGAAAATGTGCAAATGAAAAGTGAATATGTGTGTACAGATTCCACTGGAAATAGGTCATGATCACTTTTTCTTTTGTCTATAATCTGTTTGTTCTGTCTTGCCACAGGTTGTGCGTTCGTAAAATTCCAAGGTCACGCTGAGGCCCAGGCCGCAATCAACAGCTTGCATGGAAGCCGTACAATGCCTGTGCGTAAATGACTGCTGAAGAAGCCGATCTATATTCTCGTGTTTGGTTTTCCTTATGACATCACTTATGTCCAGCAAAGTCATTAGATGGCTTTAAGCCCCATGTGACAGCTAAAAGGATCAAATGGATTGACAAAAGGAATTAATAAACACCGATCCTGATCCCATTTGAGAATAACGGATGGCACATTAACCTGCGTGTAATTACAGTTAAAGCCTTCTCATCTCTCTCTCAGGGAGCGTCGTCCAGTCTGGTGGTCAAGTTCGCAGACACAGAGAAGGAGCGGGGGCTGAGGAGGATGCAGCAGGTGGCTTCCCAGCTCGGCATTTTCAGCCCCATGACCCTCAACTTCCCTGCCTACAATGCCTACACACAAGCCGTCAACGCACAGGCAAGCGACACACATGCACACCAAAGCATCAGCCGCCGTATGACACTCATGTAAACAGGGTTCCTTGGGTGAGTGTTCTGAGAGGATGTCATAAGTTTGAAGAGGCTATCACTGCTGTAATTGGGGCTAATGTTATTATCCAGACAACAGGACATACGTCATCTGGCATTAGCTTTCCCGCAACACACAACCATTAACCCACTGACTCTGGACATAATGGCCCTGTAATTAGATCTCTATTCATCTCTTCCTCCATCACTCCCCTCCCTGTCCCTTTCCTCGCTCTCTTCTCCCCACGACCATTTCAACCTCTCTTTGTCTTCTGCCTTTCTGCCCTTTCTCCTTCTTCCACCTTAATGTCACCCATCTCTTCCTCTTCTTATTTCCTTTCCCTGTCCACAGCTCGTCCAGCAGCAGGCCCTGGTTGCCCAGTCAGCATACTTGTCTCCTGTTGCAACAGTTGCTGCTGTACAGATGCAGCAGATGGCGGCGCTTAATGCCAACGGAATCATTGCCACACCCATTACACCCATCACGCCGTCCTCGGGTAAGACCACAAATCCAAACCCAGAAGCAATGAAATATGAGCTACTGCTGCACCTCACCTCTGGCAGCAGTTGGTCATCCAACTAGGCTGTTAGGTTAGTTCACAAAAACCTGGTTCTTAAGTTTAGACCACTTTATTGGTCGCCATGGTTACACAGACTGGAACAGAAAACAAGTTATTTCTGATGTGTACATTTGAATGTAACAAGTACAACACAAGGATTGACTGACAACTTCATTTGTAACCTTATTGCCTGCAGGAACAAACACCCCACCAACTATCGCAGCGACACCTGTTCCAGCTCTGCCTCCGCCGATTGGAGTCAACGGCTACAGCAGTGTTCCAGCACCAACCAATGGGCAGCAGGCGACAGAAACTTTATACACCAATGGCGTTCATCCATATCAAGGTACTTCAAATATATTTCCGCTGCTTACACCTGAAATGACATTTGAATTGAATTTTTGTTCAAATTCGATTTAAACTTTGATTAGATTTTTGTATCTCCCCAGCTCAAACTCCAGCTGCAGCCTTGGACCCGCTACAACAGGCCTACGCCGGCATGCAGCACTACACAGGTTAGTACAGTCTCACCAACATCAGAAATGAGGATATTTGGGAAAGTTCAAATACATATGTTATGATAATGATGACTTCATTTGCATCACACACACTGCCTGACCATCAAAACTGGCTAAAACTATGTGAAAATAAATAATGTGTGCCATACTCAGGGCTAAAGACGATCCATAGAAATATTAGATTGAGTGCCCTTTTCTGTACTTCTGTTTTGGCCAGGCAGTGTATTTCAAACACGACAAGTGATTAGCCAAGTGCACAAAATCATCTGCGAGAACACTTGAAATCTGAGCCAACCGAAGTGTCAGAGCTCTTAGATTCGTGGGTCTACTTCAGAACAGCTGGCAGAAACCCACCTGAGGATCTGCGCGGCTAAGATGTCAGAGCTGCATCTTAAAGTGATCAATAAATCCTGGAATCAATTCTTAAATGAAGCTACGGGGCGTAATGTCTTGTCGTCCGTCCAAACCTGAGAAAGAACTGGGCTGCCTCATGCTGATGCCGTTGAAGAGGGAGCTTTGAAAACATTGATGAAGGTGCTTTATTCATTTATACGATAAGAAAGCATCTGGGAGAACAATGGTTTTGAATAACAAATTGGTCAAATTCCCTATAAATGATTCTCCTCGTGGAGGTAATTCAAGGGCAGTTTCGGGGAGACCTTATAAAGATTTATCTTTCTTCTTTGTTTCACAAGAGTCACATTGCTGCCCACTAATACAGCAAATTACCCTTCACGGCCACCTGTGTACACCATTCATGGAGTACAAGGAAGACTGTAATGTGTTCTCCGTTTGGGAACGTCTTTGTTTGGGAGACGCCACTCACTTAATGGGTTTCACCTTCACAAGAACACATTCCAGTTTAAACGGAGCGACTCGGTTGGATATTTTCATGTTGCCACCTGTTGGCTTCATCCAATCGGCTAATGTTATCGTCTGTCTCACCCAATAGCGGCATACCCCGCTGCCTACGGATTGGTCGGACAGCCGTTCCCCCAGCAGCCAACACTGGTTGCCCAGCAACACCAGCAGCCCCAGCAACAGCAGCAGAGAGAAGGTGATGTGACTTCCTGTCTGGCAGGGCCACGCCCCTCCAATGATCTGGTTTAATGTTGTTTATCTCAACAGCCTTGTATAATTTGTCACAGTCTGTCTGATGCTGGTGTATCTGTGTCGCAGGGCCAGAGGGCTGCAACATCTTCATCTACCACCTGCCTCAGGAATTCAGCGACTCTGAGATGCTGCAGATGTTCTTGCCCTTTGGCAATGTCATTTCAGCGAAGGTGTTTGTTGATCGGGCCACCAACCAGAGCAAATGTTTCGGTGAGATATGCGTGTAAGGGAGCCGGTGGGAGGGAAGGCAGACAGCCCGGACAGGAAAGGGCACGTTGTAAAAGCAAGAGTGATTTAATGGGTTGTTAAATCTGATCTGAAACAGAATTCATCTCGTATCAAAGGTGACCCATTTGTATTCTCTTTTTCTTCCAGGATTCGTGAGTTTTGACAATCCTGCCAGTGCTCAAGCAGCCATCCAGGCCATGAACGGATTCCAGATCGGCATGAAAAGACTCAAAGTGCAACTCAAACGGCCTAAAGACGCCAACCGCCCGTACTGAGCCACGACCCAAGGGAGCAGGAAGGAACTCAGAGGTGGGGAAAATGACTGGTGTGAATAACAGGATTTCAAAAGTTGTTCCTGAGGTGGGCCGAGAGTATTTAAAATAGATGGCCCGAGAAGATGACTAACTTTTAATAACTGATGGAGCCCTTTTGTCGTAGAGCTTGAATAGTATCAGGTCAGCCTATAAAAAAATACCAGAACATTGTTTTTCTTATATTTTCTTTCACAGTCTTATTTATTTTGTGTCTTTTCCTGAAACGGCAACTTACCTCGCCCCAGATCCTCCCGTCCAATCATAATTCACGAGGACCCCATCGCTATGGCAATGGTTGCCTAGTGACCGATAAAGCTCTGACCCCCCTTCCTCTCACATTGTTGTAAGTTGATTGGTTGGCCTGTGTTTGGGTTGCTGTGGCGATTGATTGCCTGTGTTGGTTGCCCTCGGCAATTTCTGTTCTGTCACCTCAAGCAACCAGCCATGTGTTGACCTGCATGTCCTGTTGCTGTAGTGACCACAGACGTGTGTTTGGTGCATTGTGATTTTATTTTGTATCGACCTGTACACATACTGATCAATAACAGTCAAGAGTCAGGACTGACAATCAAATTAACCAAACAACCACCGCCGAATCAACCTGTAGTCGTAATTGTGCCACAGCTGCGTTTTTGATCAGTTTCTGTAGTGTTTTGTACAGTGTCATTATGATTTGAATCAGTGGTCTGGGTACAGTGGTGACTGTGTACATCTTTGTGTACATCTGTGTCTGTGTTACACTGCTAGCGTGTAATGCAGGAGTGTCGATCACTGTAGAGCCCGTGTGCCGTAGGAAAGGTTGGTGGTGAAGCCTAGCAGCATTTCACACGTCAACATTTAGCGTCAAGCTCAGGTCATGAAATAGTAGCAGCACAGGTGAAGTGACAACACAAACTACGGATGTTTTGGATAAGCATGAGAGTCCGTACGCTACCCTGCTAGGCAGACTTTGTTATCCTGCATTCTGATTGGTCCCACTGACTGGTGAGGCAGCAGACTGCTCTTGGTTTTCCTCTCCTTGGTTTCGTTTATCACTGCTTTTATGGTGTTTCGCCCCCTTCACTGCTTCCCTCCTCTTGTCCTTTCCGACTGTCCCTATCTGTCAAGTTCTTTCTTTGCTTCTGTCCATCCCATTTCTCTCCTTCACTCCCCCTAGCTGGTGTTTTGAGGTAAAGGGTATGTTGTTGTCATGGTGCAAAGACTCTTGCTTATTACGGAAAAGCCCTCACTATAGGAATTCTGGGAGAAAACAGCAAAGGTCGCAGGGGTCAATTAATAATCCTATGAAACCTCCAATTTTTAAAAAAGCTGGAGTGCTGCTTCTCAAATTTGAAAAATCACCCAGAATTTCTATACTGCAAATGCCAGAGATTGATGCATGTGGGTCATAGTGATTGCTTGCCATGATTCGAGGCACACAAGAGCCGCACACAGAGCAGGATGACCACGAACATCAGAAAACATGCTTTGGTTTTAATAAAATTGAGATTTGAGCTGCATGATTCAGACGCTGTGTACCTGTTGAGGCCCCATGGTTAAGTGGCAGGGCTTCAGAGCTGTGAATGACCAACAGAGAGGCAGTTTTAGAGCCCGAACATTCAACTGAAGTTGTTACAGCACTTCCAGTGATGCATTCAAAGATGGTCTGCTGGGAAGGGCATGTGTATGACCAGATGTACAGACAAGAAGCTTAAGTGAATTTATAACTTTAATCTCTAACATGTCCTTCCTCACTCTGTCCCCGTCTCCTTTTTATCTCCCAACCCCTCCCCCGACTCTCCGTCCCTTCACAGGTGACCGTTCAGAGTCCAGTCGAGGTGGAATCCCAAGGTGCATTGTGCTTTCAGACTGTCTGCTGCCTTTGAGCGTCCAGGAGCGCAGTCACAAACAGACACACACACACACAAGCCAACACACTACAGACAAAAGCACTCCCAGAATTGAACTTCAAACGGCACATGGCTGATTTAAAAATGTACATAAACTGCACAAACACAAACACATCTGCTGACAATAGTCAGCCGACAATTCCATGGAGCTGAGAGCTTGTTTTGCCATGTGGAGTTTGCCAACAGGGTGCATAGTTCAGACAACTCAGAGAGGGCAGATGGTGAAAATGCTGATATATCTCTTCAGTAGTCTATTAACTGACAAATATAGCGGGAGAAATGTTTCTTAACAAAATAGGGGGGAAAAAAGAAGACAAAGAAATCAAAATAAAGAGACTTTGGAGAAGATCCTACTGACCTGTAAATAATTTAGTTTACAAAGAGCAGCATTTAAAAAAAAAACAAGAAAAAGCAAAAATAATACTACTTTAGATAAACACTGAACAGGACACATTATTATTATCATAACCGTGATTATCATTATTATTATTATTATTATTACCACTAGATGCATCGTCATAAAGGGATAAGACATTCCAAAATGTAAATTGGGAAATCCCTGACCTATTTTAAATTTATACCTAGATCTTAGCTGAGACACACAGGGAGGGCTGGGGTTGCACTTTTATGCGGGTGGTTTGAATATTTGAGCTAATTTTTATTTATTTATTTATTTATTTTGTTTATTGGGTGAAAAGGGTTTGAGATTGGGTTGCAATATTTTGATTTTAGTATTTTCTAGAGACAATTCTGGAGGGCCTGTTTCTGTCAGACTCTTGCCACTGCGTGATTCAAATGTATGTTATTATTACAGCAGCTATATTTATTTCTAATTTATTGATCCCTGTTTTTTGATCCACTCTGTTTTTGAGTTAAAATTAAAAAAAAAGTATCATACTAAAACGTTTGTGTGTGTTTTGACTGTGGTTGGTGCACTACCGGCTTCTGAACAGAAGGTGGGGTAAGCGAGTCGTGTGAACAAAATGATGTTTAAGAACGTGATGCAGTCGCTTTTCTTCTTCTCCAAGTCACGAAACTCGATGTCATCCTTTAGTCATGTCGGTAGGAGGTTTACTGACCGCTAATGCTCTTGTTTAAGTGGACTGCTCTTTTGGTCTTCTTTATCTGGAGTGAAAACGGTGCAGCTGTCTTTACTTCGACTCTGTGTGGCGACTCACGAGTGGCGACTTACTAGTATCCTTGATCCCCATCCAGTCAAGCAACTGACGGATGCTCTGGGCGGACAAAGAGAAGGTGCAGACTTCCAGAATCTGCTGTTAACATCTCAGTGCCAGATACCACACCTCCAGAAGACCAGGCACTAGACGGTGAATTGATGGAGAAGCCAAAAAAATGTTTATTTAGAGAGTGGACACTGATGTTGTTCCAGATCAATGGTGAAATCATAATATGTATGCCATGTACTTTACACTTTTTCAAATGATTTATCAAATCAGAGTGAAGCTCTGAGAGATAACCGAGGTGGGACATTATATTCTTTCGACAAACGAGAGACTAAACTGATTTTTATTCATTCGGATCCATGACGCTGCTCAACTTGAGTGAGCGGAAACAAGCATCTGTCAGCTCTCATGTGCTTTTACGTCATCGGCGTCCCTCCCTCTCCGTTATCCCTCCCTTTCTGCTGCTCTCTGCTCGTCCCCCGCCGGCCGGCCCGTCCTGCTTGCTCTCTGACCGGCCATTCACCGGACAGACCCCCGCCGACACCACGGTCATCTGGAACACGACGAGGAAGACCGGACCCACCTCGCGAACAAGAGATCTGGGCAGCATCAATAAGCGCCACGGATCTTGAACCACTGTGATAGTCCGGGCCGCTGCTTCCCTCCGCGGTCGCTCCAGCAACACCGAGGGAAAGATGTGAATCCAGTCCGAACGCTAAACTTGGACCGAGCTGCGCCCCTTTTCCACACGCCAGTCTCGCACTTCCAGACGGACCGTTAGATCCACGCAGTGGAGGACTTCAGTTTGAGATCGGCATCAGATAATCTCTGTACAACCACCGAGCCTGACATCTGAACCGCAGTCCGAGAGGAAGGACACGTAAGTCCAGATTTCACTTTCATGTGGTAAAGTAAGAGTTTAATCGTCCTGAGAGCGCGCACGTAACGCAACCTCGTGCGGTGCTGACGTCATCACGCAGGACTTGCTCGATGAACTAAATTTAGTTTAGAAAACACAATTAATGTATTCCTCCGTTAAACAATAACCACTCCGATGTAGTATTTATCCCAGCAGATGAACAAATGTGCGTTAACGTTGCACTTTATTTTGCTAACCGACCGCAGCCTTTTCCATCTTTCTTATCGAAAACGCCCGCTAATATGAAAACATACTTCATAAATAATATCCAACAAAGGTCTTGCTTGTCTTCTTTCACTCACCCATGAACTAGCAGGGCAAGGTTAGCATCTGTTTGCTAAAGGGCCTGTTCAATAACGATGAGTATTTCAACATAACTGAGGGGAAGTAACAGAACTTGTACCTTATCTTTACTATATTCACCTCAAAGATCACTGAAGATCACCTTTAAACTCACCATGTCGAGTCGAACAGCTCGTGTTCAGTAGCCACTCAGGAGTGCATGCGGAGTGTGGCGCTAATCCTCTCCCGGTTGGGATTATAAAATTCATTTTATAGCTCAGGATGAAGAGTGGTGCGGGGGGCAATGAGAAGAACCGGTGGCCCTGTTGACCTGAAGCATCTGTATATGCACTGGATACCTCAAAATAACGACACTGCAAAAGGTCACTTGTAAACAGAGTCACCCATGGAGGAAACTTTCTTGAAAATGCTTACTTGTCAACTCATACTTAAGAATTGACTGCCTCCTTCATACATCCAGATTGTCATGCTTCTTCATTATATTGAGCGAGAAAATAGCGATGGTTGCTGGTGTTTCCATAAATGATAGATTTCTGATTCTAATGTGCTTGTGAGAAAGCTTCTTACTTTTCCAGAGATGCCAGTGAAAACAAAATACTATTAAGAAATGGATCAGATTCACACACATGTAAATGAATTAATGGTTCATGAAAGTATATGGGTGTAAGTAATCTATAGTTCTCTCTCTCATCACATCATCACATACATTTCAAATGCAGTCCCAATATTTTAAACATTTCTTTGTCGCAAATTTTCATCAAAAATATTCAGATTAGATTAGATGGCCTTTATGAGTCCCACAGTGGGGAATTGACACCTTTTTAAACATATCCCAACATATTTCATAAGCGAAACATTGGCACGCAAACACTGCATTAAACACACATTAATGTGTAAACAGACTTTGTATAGCTGCACCTGGGGAAATATTCTCAAATAATTTCTATAAATTAGTGTAACTAACCACTAAGGTTGGAATGAACTGACTTACGGAGTTTCTGTGGACATCATCTAAATTGACAATAAGAGTTACAGTCATGACATCAACATCTTCAATTCTCTGTGGTGGCGAGAACCTTAAAAGGCCCACAAGTTTACAAGGTGTTGCACCAGACCTGTTCTGATTTTGTTATCATGTTTCATGACTTATTAATAACTGTATGGACGTAATAATCCATATCACAATGTGAGCCAGAAGCAATAGGGGATCTTAAACCGGCTGATCATTTATTCACGTTATGTCAAGATTTTAGTAGTTGCCATTCAAGCATTCAGTGTTGTGTTTGTTCAGGATGCTAAAAGAGTAGGATATCAATGAACGTCACGTATAAATTAGCTGGAAAGAGCAGAGAGTATGACCGAAGCACTGCCTTCTCTATCTCTCTACAAAAGTGCTCTGCCAGTGTTTGTGGCCAGTTATCTCCAACTACGTGGCCCTTGCAGAACGATTAGCAGTGCGTGTGCCTGGGGGCTGGTCTGCTGCAAGATATCTGTGCTCACAAAAAAGGAGGGCCAACATCCAGTCAGGAGCAAATAACATGACAATGTCATGCTCACACCTCCTGTGCTTCGGTGTCGCAGCATGATGACTGACTGAAACCCCCCCATCAATAATTCATGAGGTCATTCATTCACATCCCTGTGATCCTTATCTAAAACACAGCCGAGTGGTGTTGTGGCTCATCGTTCCTCAGCATGACCCAAGTTACCACAAACAAGCTGTGTGTTTAGCGCATGACACGAGTTACATCCCACAATCTGACCGGTCATGATGTCACGGTGATCAGAGCTGAAAGACGCCACTGATAGTGAATGGCAACCGGTTTAAATATTGGACAAGACACAGAGGTTTTGTAGAATGAATGATTGATTTGAGATCAATCTTCGTTCTGACCTAAACCCACGAACCTAAACTCTGGTCTCGCATGGACAGACATCACACTCCAGGCCCATAAGGCAGTTCAGAGGAGTCAGTCCAATAGTAAGGTATGGCAGGCTGTCAATGCTCATGTGAGCTCCTAGTCGACTAGTCACTTGACACGGTTGTATAACAGTTAGAGCACATCCTCTCCATTCACAAGGTTTCCAGTGTGTCCGACACACACACACATACACACACACACACACACACACATATATATATATATATATACACGATTCACAATTAATTCATTACAACAAAAAAATAATTGAATTTCACTCTGCAGTTTGCTCTCCAGACACCAGGGAACCTTTGTAAGTGCAGGAGTTCCTGGTCCACTGATAAGACCGATGCTCAAGACACATCGCAGGATGATAACAACAACAACAAACATGGAGGAATCCCGGAACAAAAGCAAACAAAAGCATCTGTTTGCTTTTGTTCAAGGATGGTTTTCGCAACACAAAGGCCAGAGTTTCCACTGCTCTGAATGTACTTGAAATTGTTGTTGAAATTTCAATCTTCTTGTACAAATATTTGACAATATAAGACATTACAAGAGATTTAGTTTAAATATGATTATATAAAAACTTGAATATAGCCACCATCGTGATTTATTGTGCGATTGTGAAACTGATGCAAAATAAACAATATTATTTCAGTAATATACCAAATATATATATATATATACAAATATATATATATATATATATATATATATATATATATATATATAAACCGTGATCCAGTTAAAAAAAAGAAATAATACGTATACATTTTTTGAGGCCGCAGTACAGACTACATGAAGTTCTGTGTCGCTCTCAAGTTTAGTGGCCCCCCCTAGAGGGCCACTAAATAAAATCTGTTACACACCCACGGGCTGTGAATTGTTCAGTTCATACGCCTCTATTTTACTCCGTGGCACCAGTGTGTCCTTCAATTGCGTAAAGAATAAAGAGAAGCTTTGAAAATATTAGATATTGTTCAATACTTACAACCATAAATCTTGAACTGATCTTGAATCGACTTGAACTGTGAATGGAGAAGCAACAACAGTGAAACAATCAAACTAAGGGGTTGCTTATTTAATTGATGTTGACATGTATTGAATTGATAACAATAAAAAAGCTTTTTAATTCCGAGGAGTAAATCTCAAACTCATCTATCCATTTTCACCCGGTCTATTCCTTCCAATTGTCCGGGTGGTGTCGGCGAACTTCGGTTCTTTAAGCTGCGGGTGTGTTTTTGTCTGGGGCTTTTCCCCAGTAAATGCACCTCAAGCCCCTATAAGTCCACTTCCATGATTGTGTTTTCCTCTTGTTGTGATTTTTCCACTTGGTTTCATCATGTGAAGCCACGCAAGATTAATGGCATGTTGCTCAGTGCTGAGAAGAAAAATAAAATGACTGTGAAATGCTGTGTTGGAAACACTTGAAGTCGAAATGAATAAGACCCACCAAGACCTGACTCTCCGGAAGGGGAACACCTTCAGTTTGGAGACTCAAAACCACCAAAAGTGTGTGAGCGATCTGGGGGTTTTGGAGAGCGTGACTCACCGTGACGGAATGCTGCTGCAGTCATGTGACTTCCTCCAGCACAGTTGTATTATTTTGACAGATTCCTACTGTCTCACATGAAATTTCACATGTTAATGTGGAGCACAGAACGAACAGAAGCATGTTCACATTCCGTGGATTTCCCAGACTGTGCACCTTGCTCGAGTCTGGTCTGGTGGGGTTTTCGTTTTGCATAATAATCCAGTTCACCACATCCTCATTACTCAAGTGATGGGAAGAGAGACATTTGTTCTTCCTTCCTCCTGAGACGCTGTGCTTCTATTGGCGTTTGAAATGGTCAGAGTTTGGTCATGTGGTCTGGCTGTCCAATTGTCTTTAATGTAGGGAAAATTGTGCAAAGTTGTAACCTTGGATTGAACTATACAAAACTGCATCGTTTTCACTGCTGCTGTGTATTTTGATGTGATGCCAAACTCTTGCGTAAGCTATTTTGGGACATGGCCCGCCTCTCCCGGTTTTGTCATGTGACATCATTAGTTGGCTTTTCTCTTTCTCTCTCTCTTTCCTGTTCACGCTTAGTGACTTGAAAGTGCACCTGGTCAGTTAGCATCGCCGGGAGATCTGTGACATCACAGAGCCAGCGGAGAAGTGTTTATCTTTACGTGTTTTGTTTTACAGTCTCCTCCAGCCCAGGAGGGGAAGTCATTTGTGATCATGTAAACTTGCCCTTCAAAAATAGAAGGATAACAACAGGGTGTGTTGCTTGATGCCTCTGCATCAAGAAACAAAAAAAAACAAAGTTACATCAAAATTGCACAAAAAGTAAGATGAAAGACAAGGCGCAGAACAGAGAAAAAACGGACTGTATTTTGCATTATGAGGTAAAATTAGTGGTGATAGAGAAAAATCTACTCTTTTTCTTCTATTATTTTATGAACCATAATAAACTTATGTGCCTTGGTCAATGCATTTTCCCTGTGTATTTTTTAGTATTATTCCACATGAGTTGTTCATCGCCAGCGAAGCCGAGCTTATTTCCACTTATCCTTATCCTTATTGATTATGTATATTTATTACTTATTTAGCCCTTTAATGTAGTTTTCTCAATATTCTGATTTCGTCTGACAAGTTTTTAATTCTCTGCATGACTGTTTTTTTCCATAGTTAATAAGGTTTCTCTCTTCTGCAGGTGATTCGTTTGACACCTCACGTATATTATTTACATGTAAGCTAGGCCATTTGGTTTACACTGTCAGTAGAAGTTATGCAGTTAAGAGCTCTATCTCTACATGTTGCCTCCTGCTCAAAGCTGCTGAAGGTGATGAGTGACCTCTTTGCTGTATTAAGTGTTTGTAAACTCAGACTTTCCATCTATCAGCATGCCCTCAAAAGAAAGTTTTCTCCATAGTAAATTCATGGAAATAAATCTCCTAAAGTCGCAGCCCAAGTTAAAATATTAGTCAGGAATTACATTCTGCTTCAGATTGTTTTGTTGTTGAGATCAAACTCAGGTGTTGAGGGCCACATCTGGCCGTGGTAACATTATATATAGCCCACAACATGACATCAGTATTCATTGTTGGCGTGGTCTGAGGAAAGATGCTTGATGCGCTGATGATGCCATAACTTTTTATTGCAGTCCTACGGTACTTTACTGCCAACAAAAAGGGGTTGGAGAACTGTGCCAACACACACTCCTGAATCCTCATCCATCCTGCTCCTTGGTGATGTCACAATGCAAACGTAAAACATTAAAAGTAAATAATCAATACAGCAACGCCAAACTATATAAAATAATATCTATTCAAAATAATTAGTAGTCTGCCTTCAGCGTTCATAATCGCTAAACAGTTTAACAGGTTTAAAACAAAATCAAATGAGACTTCCGTGGTTCAACTTTTTAACAATTTCTAACCTCTGTTGCTGACCTTTAGGGGTCACAATTGACCTCTGACTTCCCTCCAGCTATGGGTGTCAACGGTGCAGGGAGCATGTTACAAAAGCCATAGTTAGGTCAACTCTAAATGTAAGTGTTTTTGAACCTTGCCTCACTGGGCCCGGCAAAGATAGATAGAAGAATTGAGAAACCTCCTCCCCAGTACGACAAAGTCGAACGAATCACCAGTGAGTCTGCTATAGTGGAGGCCATTTCTCGTGTGGAGTTCCAGGACCCTCCATAAT
The DNA here is from genome assembly GCF_027744825.2 of Synchiropus splendidus. Classification (NCBI taxonomy): domain Eukaryota; kingdom Metazoa; phylum Chordata; class Actinopteri; order Syngnathiformes; family Callionymidae; genus Synchiropus; species Synchiropus splendidus. Next base: position 14,096,093 of record NC_071348.1, read on the forward strand.
AAGCAGCAGACGCCAGCAGGGAGGGGTCTGGTTGTGAAATAGTTAAAGGGTTGAGCCATTTACAGCTGTGGTGGGTGGGAGTGGAGCCGATCTGTAGGGGGACTCCAGCCATGAAGCGTGGGGGGTTGGGGCTGGAGGCCCCTGCAGCTCTGCACATATGGATGAAGAGTCATGACTCACAGCCCTCGCTCAGAGGCTTGTTCCCTTCACTCATGCCACTCCCCAAAATCACAGCCAGCGTCCATGTGGGTGACTGAAAAGTGGCAAAAGTCTCAGAGAAAAGATTTAATCTCTGCCATTCAGCCCTGGTGGAAGAATTAAAAGCTTAATTAGGGAGTAGACGTCAGAAGAGCCAGTCTTCTCTTAATCACTATAATAGTACTCACCGGAGTCGGCAGACTCCTCTGGTGCTTCGGGTGGAGCCATTATTGTGGGTGTGTCGTCAAACACGTGTTCTATCAGGAGCTTTTTTCTTCACTTAATGAACACTTGTGTGTTTCAGGATGCTGTCAGGGCTGAGTGAGTGGTTCTGGCAGGAGCGGCTGTGGTTTCCAGAGGGTCTGGGGTGGGCTGACCTGGAGGACCGGGATGGACGGATATACGCCAAAGCCAGCGATCTCTGGGCGGCTCTGCCCATCGCTCTTGTATTTCTAATTGTGCGTCAGGTCTTCGAAAGGTCAGTATGCTGTTACATATTGTATACATTAAATATGAATGTTCCCTGCTGGGTGCCATTTTTAATTCAAGCTCAGATGGTAGATGGATACACAAAATCATGTTAATGACATTTGTGTAAAATATTTATTATTATTTAAAAATAAAAAGGAATTGGTGACTGAATGATCGCCAGGTTTTTGTCGCTTGAATGTGTGAAGCGGTCGACCTCCCACTGAGTGCAATGATTTATTTAAATATATATACATGCTGTGAGCGAGTATTTTGACCTTTTAAATGCAACATTATTCACTACTCAAGTCACACAGAATTCGAGTTGACCTTGTCCGGAACTGACTGTCCTCAGACATCCCCCAAAACAAATGTTCATGAAGACTTTGAACCTGTCCTAGGGCCTCACGCCAGTATTACTACGTCTCTCAGTCAGGAACTATGAACCTATTCATGTTGTAATACTTCTATTTTTTTAATGACCTTAATCTTTTTTTGTGATCACTCAGTATGTGTGAGGCTACAGCAGAGATGTGCATAAAACCACCACTATACAGTGCAGTATTCTCATTTATGTTATTGATCAAATGTTTTTGGCGTGAGCGAGGTTCTGGCTGTTATAAATCAATGAGTCATCTTCTTCAAATCTGGTTAGGAGTCATTCTAGGTACTTACACAGGCACTGGTTTAATCTTTCAGAAAATAACTTTTGGAAATAGTGGCCTAACCTGTACTGCTTGATGGATAATACAGTTTAGCAGAAGAGTGGAGGTTTTTTTTACATGTTGTTATGAGTATTCTTATACAATTTGGCATCTTGGCAGTTATTGCTTGACTCCTCTTTCATAGTTGAACTTTTTAAATTGCAGGACCGTTGCTACACCTTTAGCGGCTGTCCTCGGTGTGAAAGAAACAAAAAGGTTCAAAGTCCCTCACAACCCCATCCTGGAGTCGTACTACTGTGACATCAACAAACACCCCTCACAGGTACAAGCTAGCACTCACGGTGGGGCATGAGACACTAGGATGTATGTGAAAAATCGGATGTCCCGTCTGCAGATCTCAACAGTGAGTCTGAGCAAACAGACTGGTTTCTCAGAGCGACAGGTGCAGCGCTGGTTCAGGAGACGGAGAAATCAGGACCGACCGAGTCTGCTGAAAAAGTTCAGAGAAGCCAGGTGAGTGCGACATGCACACAGCTACATGTATGGTTCCCGGCAGACTAGACAGATGCCCCACGTTATGAGCATATTTCGGAGAGCAGAAGCGACCTCTATTTTTAGCATGTGCTCATTACAATGCGACTTGGCGGCGACCCTGCCTGTACACATCACAGCTGTGCAGTGAGCCATTTGCACACACGACACATTGGCACATGACCACAACAGCAGGGCCTCTGTCACTACTGATGGGCATTTACTGTAACAGAAGCAGAGGTCATCCAACAGCAGGAGTGGCACAAATTCCTGAGTCAGTGTCTGACGGTAAGTGTGGTGGTATGTGTCAGATACAGAGTTGCAAGGTAAACTGAGTAAGCCTGCCAGTAAATTCTATCATTTTCATCTCTTTTGCTAGGAATCCTGCAACTAGTTTAGTTAGTTTTGAACCGACATTGAAAATTGTAAATTGTATTGCATGTAACAATTATATATGAAGCTGTAACTATTTCTTCTGTATGTAAAGTATAGTTCAAGAATCATTTTCTCAGTGAAGTTGTGACTGAACTAAGAAAATTAAATGGACAAACAATTTTGCAATGGACTGATGGTTGATCTTTTTTTTAAATTATTGTGAATATTACATTTTTTAATCTCAATCGCACTAAAGCTTGTTGTTGAGCCTCTTCAGTGCCTCCGAGGTTATTCTGAAGAATGTTCTTGACAGTCTCTGTTATGTTGGGTTGTTGAAGTAAACAAATGTTTCCATGAAGAAAGCATTATTGGCCCTGCTGTTGGGAACATCTTCGCCAAAATTACATATAGAACAGTTACAAAATGTGTGATTCATTTGCCATTAATCACGAGTTAACTCACGAGTTAAAAAATAGAACTCTATTGACAACTATTAAGTCCATTTAAGTATGCATCATTGGCAGATTCCGATCCCTAGTATTCAGTCAATAAAATATACTTGGTCAGACCTTCAGTAGTTTTCACATACCCCATGCAAACATACAGTGTGAATGACTGCTAAATTTTAATTTGATGTGATGGTTTGAACACACGTTCTGTTATTTGTTGGCTTTAACGTCGAGAACTGACACATTAAAACTGCCAAGAATATAGTTTTGTTCTATTTTTTTGCTAACAGTGAACAAATATTTCACAAATTTCATTTGAGATTGTATCAAATTTGAAGGGCGTCCGCCACTGTATACCAATCTCTTGCGGACCACCTGAAATCACTTGGAGGACTGGATTTTGTCCCCCAGGCCTTGAGGTTTACTCTGCTTTGAGGGGTCACAGGGGGTAAAGTCTATCTCAGCTACAACATGAAGTAAGGAAGTAGTTCACAGGGTTCAGTGAAGTCTGGGTTTCTTCAACTACAAATTTTAAGATGCTTATAATAGATAGTGTTGAGTGGAGGGATGAAGACACAATAATAACTGTGGCTATTATTTAGTGAAATAGACCTTTTTTGCTTACTTAAACTTAGCTTGTGCTGACTGATCAGAGAAGAGTCAGCAGCAGCTATTGCAAAAGTGAGTGTCACTAAGTGTACACTCGTTGAAAAAGAGCACACCACTGGGTGACATGCACAAATTCATTCAATCCACCTTAATTTATGACCAACTTATCTCAGCACAACAAACCAGCAGAGTGAGGGCCACATTATTCATAAATATTAACTGCAAACACTGCTGCCTTTACACCACTGATGGAGAGTGCAGTGCTCAGTGAGACACGCAGAAGGTCAGCTACTGGGGCATACATTGGATGCGCGTGTGGGCGTGTGCAGATGTTCATGTGACTGCATTTTTGTCGCTCGCTGGCCGTTGTCTGGTCTTCCGTTGTGTGCGATTTGAAATGTCTTCCCGTGAATTGCTCTATTGTGTGTGTTCACACAACAGACGTTTTTGTTTGTCCTACTCTCCTCGCTGGTGTCGCCCCCGCACACAGACTGCTCTTTCTGTCAGCCTATACGTCTCACTGTACTTTCACTGGACGGACTATTTGTCCACCTGTGGGAGAGAACGGCCTCTCACCGGTTCTGTCAGCGGATATTAAGAGGAAGAATACACGCACTCTGACAGCTCCCATTGTCCATCACTCATATGTGTTAATAATATTCTCCAATGGTCTGTGTGTGTGCCATGTGATAATGCCTCAACGATCAATGCCTCATTAAGTGGAGAATGTGTTCTATGTATGTTTGCTCTCTTACAGTTGGAGATTTACCTTTTACCTTCTTGCTTTCATTGCTGGCCTGGCCGCACTCGTGGATGTGAGTAGCCTTCTCTCCTCTTGTCATTATTACTCATCTTGCAGCTGCAGCAGCACCAGATTTTCCCCCATCGTTGCGGCAGATTTGACTCATTCCCACTGTGACTCAGATAAAATAAATAACCGCACCTGATGGCTTGTGGTGTCTCATTCATTCACTGTCTCCTCTTGCAGAAACCATGGCTGTACGACTTGAAGGAGATGTGGGAAGGCTTCCCTGTGCTGGTAAGCTTCTGCTTTTTGTACCTTCCTATGTTTAGATTTCAAGATAAACAAGCATGGATTTCCCCACTCCATGACAACCAGAGACCTAAAATACAAAGATTGTGCCTCTTAGATCTCTTGTATGACCAGATCTGGGTTCTGTTCTTGTTTCAGACTTTGCTACCATCTCAGTATTGGTACTACATGATCGAACTTGGATTCTACAGCTCTCTACTCTTCAGCGTGGCGTCTGATGTTAAACGTAAAGTGCGTGACATTTTCTAAATGTGTTAAGAAATCAATACATTTAAATAGAAGAGGAGGGAGGCGTTCTGTCCTTGGAGCATGGTCCCTTTGACATCTGGCTGCGACAGTGTGGACATTAGACTGTTGTTGCTTGCTTGATCGTGTGTGTGTGTGTGTGTGGACTTTGATCTGCGTCGGTCAGCTGAGCTCAGTGGGGGGATTTCTCGCTAATGGTCACATTGTGTTCCTTCAAACACAACAGTAAACTATTTTTAACCGCCAATTTCTTATATCTCCTCAACACTCTCTTGCACTGTCTGCAGGACTTTAAGGAACAGATTGTCCACCATGTTGCTACCATCCTCCTCATCAGCTTCTCCTGGTGTGTCAACTACATCCGTGCTGGAACTCTCATCATGCTGGTGCATGATTCCTCCGATTACCTTCTGGAGGTAATATAGTCCAACGAATCCTCCTTTAAAACAATGAATCCTCATAATCATTTAAAAATACAGATCATGTGACTTCAGTCAGCTGACATATATCACGTGTTTGTCCATCCGGTGAGCTGTAAGTGAAGTCACATGTGTCACGACGTGTCTCGGACATCATGTCTTTATTCATGTCTTCTCGAAAACGCACGGTCACATTAATACCGTAAAACGTGACTTACTAAACAGTGTCCCCTGGTGTTCAGATCTATCTACTACACCACTAATCCTCTGACTTCTGTTTTTGTCAGTCTGCAAAGATGTTCAACTATGCTGGGTGGCGAAATGCCTGCAACTACATCTTCATAGTTTTTGCTGCCGTTTTCATCGTCACTCGTCTCTTCATCTTCCCTTTCCGGTACATCCCATACCAAGCATCTGATAAGCCACACAATATTATTAAACCATGCTGCCAGTACTCAAAGTAATTGACCCATTCTTCCCTGCAGGATTCTATACTGCACGTGGGTGTATCCAGTGACTGTCTATGAACCCTTTTTTGGGTACTACTTTTTTAATGGTCTTTTGATGGTGTTGCAATGCCTACATATCTTCTGGGCCATCCTCATCATACGGATAGCGGTGCGATTCCTTAGCAACAACGTAAGTGAGCACAGTTTATTTCCTGTTGCAGATGATGTTGTAAAACTGTAGAGGAAGAGGCTTGAAGAACTCAGAGCCCTGTGATGCGCAGAAAAATAACAACCTGTTTATATTTTTTTTTCAGGAAAAGGTAGATGATGAAAGGAGCGACAAGGAAGAGACTGAGTCAGAAGATGAGGATGAGGAGAGGGAGGAAAAAAGTGTGCTGAAAAACGGGCCGGTGCAGAATGGTCACACAGTGCACAACAATAACCACAGCAAGAAAGAGTGAAAAGTATCAGACGGACTCATGCCCTGCTGCAGAAGAAGGGGTGATGCAGAAAGGGGGGGTGGGAGGAATTCCTTAAGACCAAGAACAACAAGTACCTGAAGAAAAAAACGACACTGTTATATTTGCACAGCGCACACACACATTTCGTTCTACTTTTTAGGGGGCACAACGTTCCTGTGGGTGATACACACTACATGAAGTGGACCAGCTTTTCCGCTGAGTCATGTGTTGTCATTGTTGCCAGTCCCCTGATGTTAAAGAGACAGGAAGGAAAATGGAGAGGACATCAGAGGGGAGTGATGCTCTATGATAGCTTTCCTTGTCCGTTTCGTGCCTTAGAGTGGAGTTATGGCCTTTAAAGATGGCGATTTGAAAATGCGCTTTTCTCATCTTTTTGCGTCGTTGGACCAAGAGTCCTGTGAAATTGAGAAACAGCATTTAACTGCTTACATTTCTGTCTATGCAAATATGTGTTTGTTCTGTGATTGCGGCGTCCTTGCACGGATCCACAGTGTTTCTTAATGGTCTGGCGCAAGGACAGTTAGTCTCTACTTTCCAAAGTGGCCTGTCATGAGTCTGCCTGTGCCTGGCAGTTGAACAGCTCATTTAGTGTTTGATGACATCAACCAATACCAGGAATAGATAAATCCCGCATATCCTGTCGTGCTATTCTGCATTCATCTCAGCTGCCAAAAATGTTTCACCTCTTGATCTCCACGTCAGTCTTGGAAATGAGATCTGACGGTCTGACACTAGCGTTTCAGATGAACCGGAGTGTCCTGTAGCGTACTTGTCAGAGCCGAATGTTTGTCTGTCACAGCTGAAGCAGTTGCGAGCAGAATGGCACCAATGATGCCACCCACAGCAAATTCAAATGTACACAGTGATGGTAGAGAAAATATAGTTCAGTTACTGGCATCTGCAAACGAGGGGTGATTCCTATGGATTAAAAAAAAAAACACAAACAAAAAAAACGTAATATGACCGATTAATGAGTGATTTAAAAACGGTTTACAAATGATGTAGAAAGTGTTTGAGTTTTAGGCCTTTGATAATGAAATTATCTTTTGCAATGATGTTGCCATGCTTTAATGTTTTTGTATATTAAGTGCCTTATCTGTCATGCAAGGGATGCTCTCTCCTCTCTTTATGTCCTCTGCTCTTTTCTGTCTCCACCTCACTTGCATGTCCTCTCCTGTCACTCAGCTTCCTCTCTCACAACCATGACCTTCCTGTCAGGAGGAAAAACTCTCATTCAGCTGCCACACCCATTGTTACTAACTCTGACCTACCAGCAACCAATCATCCCTGGTGACATCGATAGAACAGAAGTGTCTCAATTACAGTGTTATTATTATGTTGTTTAATGATGCATAAGTATTGTTATTAATAATAAAATCAAAAATCATAAACCACAAGTATTCTGTTGTCGAAATATGTTTATTTCCCTTTTCTGTGTACACAACATTAAGTAAGGTGGCAAACACATTAAGGTCAGCTTGCAGAAAACAAACTTGTCGCTCACTCAAAAAGTACTTTTTCATTTCTACTTCGATGCATTAGGGGCCTTCATCAAGTCGCATGAAGCTGGCTCAATCACCTTTTTGTACATTAATAAGAGCTAAATCCCATGATAAAAACCAAAAATATAACCTTATAGTATTCCAGTCAGAGAGAACTAGATACGCCTCCCTCATTTTCACTGAGCCGACCCTTCTCACCCTGGACATGGACTGTTTGTTCCTCTTCCCTCTGGCAGGAGGCTACGGTCCATCCAGACCAGAACCTCCCGTCACATGAACAGCTTCTTCCCCTCGGCCGTCAGACTGTTGAATTCGTGAACAGCCTTGTTGTTGTTTTATTTTATTTTATTTTATTTTTGACTGCACGTTATTCCAAAACACTTTCCTAGTTAGTGGGCTCCCCACTGACCATGGCAATAAATTAATTGATCGCTTTCGAGGGTAAAAAAAAAAACCAGGAGGTTTATGGCTAAAATAGTTTACATATACCGTCTGTGTAGATGTCAGCAGATCTCTACCTATGGAAATGAATGTGTTTTAAAAATAATGGTGGAGGTGCATGTTGGGTTTTGGAGCTGACAGAAAAGGTGTCTGGTCACCACTGGATTTAAGTCTAGACTTCGGGACAGCAAGAGACCTGCCTGAGGATCTGAGGGTCCTGGTTGGCGTGGGGGGCCAAACCAAGACGGGCGTGAAAAGTCTGTTCTAAAGTGGCTAGGGAGCCCGTGTAGTGATCACTGGAGTGATGTGTTTCAGCCAGTTAGAAGCCTAGCTGCTGAGTTCTGATCTAGCTGGAGACCAGATAAAGTTGATGCCTTGAGGAGAGAGGTGACATTGATGTATGACTTCACTCTAGATATTTTAACTGAAGGAAACAGAGCTGGACTGTGAAGATCAAATGAAAGTGAAGAGACATATATATATATATATATATATATATATATATATATATATATATATATATATATATATATATATATATATATATATATATATATATATATATATATATATATATGATATTTACATATATAAAATAACCTTGACAGTTCTTTATGGGTAAATAAATCTATGTGTCATAGGAGGAGACACACCTGGTGACACTGGATGATCTGTCCAAGAGGTAGTGTGTAGATTGAAAATAGAATTGGACCTAAAATGGAACCTTGAGACACACCACTGGTAAATTTGGCTGTGGATGAAGGATGAAAACAAGTTTATTGTTATGACGTCAGTCTAGCTAGACGTTCAGTTAAATTTCACAACCACATCATGTGATATTTCAGCAAAAATATAGATACAATATTGCGCAATCAATATTGTATTGTATCGAGTGTATCGATATTTTCTTACACCCCTACTGAACGTGTCAGAGATGTGACTGGAACCATTTACGAGCAGTGTCTTCGATATCCTTATAAGGAACATCTGCATGGTGTTCTGACACTCACCTCTAAATTTACCTCTGGAAGATATTTTAGAAATGTTAGTGAGTCAGTATCCTCAATTTATACTATACTATACCATAAAAATGAAGGTCACCATTCATGTCACTAATAAAAGGACTCTGCGTGATGCTACTAAACTCATATAAATTAATGATATAAATTGGCACAAAAATATATTTCTGTAAATTTTAAAGAAGAGAAATTCTAAAAACTAAGAGTGTCTCGTCGGTGCTAAATATTGTTTTGAAAGATGAAAATGTGTTTACCTGTGAGGAGGAGAAACATTGGTTTGCCAGTGAGGAGCCATAGAATGACAAAGATGGCAGCCACGACTGCAATCTCACTCCCTGAACACTCAAAGAGGACCATTTGACAGACTTCATTACGGGTGTTGTAGTGAACCACTCACGCACAATGAAGGAGCTTTTTCAAAGGTTCGTCGGCATCTTTTTTGATGAATAAAACTGTAAAGTTTATGTTGTCCACAAAAGGGAGGACATCTCGACTCTCATTCTTCTAAAGTTCAAGATTTAAGATCTTATTTTCATCTGTAGGAGGCGGTGGGTTTTATTTATATATTGCAAACTTAAAGGTTTTAAATTGCAAACATTTTAAATTCGATTTTGACATGAACCTGAACATGAATGAAGTGTTGTGTTATTTTACAGTGTTTTCCATATTTTTTATTTTTATGAAATTATTATTATATGAAGGAGTCAATACGTCAACACGAATGTCACATCTTTAAAGTGACAGCTATGTGCCCAAATGACGAAAAATCGAAAAATCGTCTCGCATTGTTTGGATGAATTTAACGAATCTCAACTATACAGTTTAGATGGGACCGCCCACCGAATTACAGTGGAAAGTGAAAGAGAAAATAAAATTTAAAAAAAAGTGACAAAAAGTGGAAAATACTTAATAAAAAAGCGTTATAGAAAGATACAAACAGTTCTTCGGGAACTTACTATTTACGATGTTCGAGCAACACTCGGGTTTCCTCACGTCTGACGTCATTCGAATATGCTTTCGTGACGTCCAATAGGAAGTGAAAACACAACATCGGCGACAGCTCGCGCTGTGTTCGCCTGGAACGCCATCTTAAACAGAAAGGGGGTTTAAACCGGGACAGCACGGGGAAGGGAGCCAAAGGACACCCCCTTTTGCATTCTCCCATTTCACTCGACTCTTGGATATCTGTGGACTATGACAGACTAGAGCGTTGTGTTCACATAGCGCTGAACAGCGGGGCTCAGAAGTGGATTCGGAAGGGAACTCGTTAGCTTGTAGCTAGCTAACAAGGGGGAGGGGCGGGGGGTTGAAAGTGCTTCTCCCCCCCCCAAGTAGTTTGTTTATGTTGTTTCTTTCGGATATGTCCTCGTCCAGCCAAGGTAAAGTGTTTTAACTTGTCTACTGTTTTGTCTCTGCACCGAGACTAGTGCAGCGTAGCCTAGATGCGGGGGGGTTGCACGCGTAGACGAGGTGGATACTTTCCTAAACATAGCGTGACAACAGCGGCTAATTTAGCTCAGCAGCTAATGCCTCAGTGAGGCTAGCGGGTTGCATAAGTTATAGCCCGCTAGCACGACACTCAACTGCTTCGATATACGCACATCCTGTCAATCGATGTTCTCTGCTAGTAGAATACATATTGTTGTCGTGCATTGTTGACAACAACGCAGTGATTAGCTTAACAAAAATCCGATGACTAGGTCGACGGATCATCGAATGTGGCGTGTTGATCTAATTTAATTTGGTGCGTTACCCTTTGACCAATATTAAAGTAAAAGTTATTGTATTTTAGCTTTGGGTGTGACGCGATTGGACTTCATTTTATTCGTTGTCATGTCCCCTCTGTTATTAATAGACCCACCAGATCCTAATCTGGGTATGGGAGCAACTGGTACCCAAGCAAGTGGCGTGGCTGTTGTACCAAAGGGGACCAACAAAAGACGAGCTGCGTAAGTGTGAAGGGAACTTCAAGAAGCAACATTTCTCTTAATGGACTTGTCACTCAACTCATCTAATTTCAAATTCTAGCCCGGACTTTGATGATGATGAAGGAAACAAGTTGTTCAGGTATGTTTGACCTTTTCAATGTGTATACTAGATGCTGAACTAAATCCGGTGATTCTGTCCCTCAACTTTTTCAATTCTGTCTTTCGATAGATGTGATGATGAAAGTGGAGGTTCGAATAATGACAAAGAGCGATTTGCCAGGTACGATGATGATTTCATGGGAAATAATATACTCTTCAAAAAATAAACTCTTCAAGCCTCCGCATTCCAATTCAAAATATGGCCTAGATCAGGGCTCACCAACCTTCTTGAAATGGCGAGCAACTACAGTGGTACCTCGGTTTTCGAACGTCCTGGACTTCGAACAGAAATTTAGATTTTTTTGCTTCTGATTTCGAACGAAAATCCAGAACTCGAACGCCCCCGAAAAAAGCCGGAAAAGACATAATGCGCGCGGACCAATCACCTGACCTTGGACGCGCTTTGTTATTGTGTATAACGCAGCCTCTGTGTGCAGACGTGACCCATTCGCTACATTTACTGACTGTTTTTTCTTCATATTGAGGTGTAAAACCTTTCCTGTCTCCGCACTGGACCGTGGTAGAGTGTCACAGGGGAGGTGCTCGCTCTTGACACCCCCGAGGCTGGAGCATGCACTCCAGGACTTGATGTCCTGTTGTTGGCTGGAGCTTGGACAGGGATGAGGCGAGTCTGGGACAGAGCGTTACTTGGTTTATGACTTTGTCACAGCCAAACTGCACAGAAGCACACATTCAGAGCTGGACACGCACCGGGCACCTCTTCACTTCTGGAGAGACGTCACTCACTGGGCAACCCCTCCCACATGCAGCAGACACTCTACATTCACGCCTACAAAAGCCGGTTTTAAGGCTTGGAACGCATTATTTCTTTTTCCATTCATTGTAATGGGAAAAATCGATTCAGATTTCGAACAAAACGCTTCTCGAACGGCCGTCTGGAACGGGTTGTGGTCGAGAACTGAGGTACCACTGTATTTGATAATGACCCAAATGTCTACCTTCAGTTCCAAACACACTTTGAGAAAAGCTGGCTTTTATGGTGTGGCTTTGATAATGCATCATTGGCGTCCAAGAAATAATTCTCTTAAAACACAGATTAGATTATGTTCGTGATTGTCACAATTATTAACAAAATAGGGAGAAAAACTACATGTCAAGGATGTTGCATCTAATTTACTGTTTAAATAAATGCTTAGAATAGGCGCACAAGCTACTCTTTTGGTCTCTGTGGGTTCACTCGTGCTCACAGACACTTGTGTTGTTGACCCCTGTACTAGCTTTTTCCCCCCTATTTTAAATCAGTGTTTAGGGTTTTGTTTTAGTGGGATGGCTTTATTTCCAGGTTTTTGGAAGAAGATCAGACTTTTGCCGATAAGGAAAAACTAGCAAGGTATGGCCTGTACCGATGTGCAAGGCTTCCACTTCTGCTTTTAACTGCATCAATATTTTGTGCACTGATCGGATACTATCCTGCCTGGCTGGGACCCCAACACATTGTGAATTTGACAGAACCCAAATACTGGTGTACTTAGCCACACCCTGCATCTGTTTTGGCATTAGTCTCAATGTCATGTTTCTATATCAAAGGTTGCTTCTCTGAATTCTCCACCCAGGTATATGTCACTAACGTCTGCACTGTTCGAAATATAAGTATCACTTTGGTTGACCTGTCTTCTTATCTTCTTGTTATTGCTGCTCTTGGTTTTTTCTATAGCCTTTCTCTTCCTTTTTCATTGATCATGATCTCCTGCTTCCATTATTATCCATATTTTCATCATATTTTCAACTGTTCTTGAAGAAATGGCATTCTGGAAAATAAAATCTAATCTCTAAACTATATTCTATTTTGTCCCCCTGTCCACCTGCTTCCCCTGCTTGGATTATCCCCATCCTCCTTTTTGGCTCCACTTCCCTCTTTACTGTCATCAGGGAGAACCACAGTGAGATAGAGAGACGGCGGAGAAACAAAATGACTGCATACATTACAGAACTATCAGATATGGTGCCTACTTGTAGTGCACTGGCACGAAAACCAGACAAACTAACCATTCTGCGAATGGCTGTTTCGCATATGAAGTCTCTGAGAGGAAGTGGAATCCCGACTGTTGATGGCTCATACAAACCCTCCTTCCTAACAGATCAGGTATGAATAAAAATTTGATTTTCCTGTTTTTGGATTTTCCTCTTTCCTTTTCCAAATCAAAGGCACAAGTGTTATTAAAGTATTGATTTCCTCCTATAATGATGTGCAGAACACATTTATGTTCAGACGACCCTTTTCTGGGTGAAATTATCATTTTCAGAAAGGCAGTTTGTAAAATTATTATGGATGCCGAGTTGTCATTATAGACCTTACACAGTATTTAAATTGCCTTTTTACCCATGACTGTAGGAGCTGAAACATCTCATCCTGGAAGCGGCTGATGGCTTCCTGTTTGTCGTGTCTTGTGAGACCGGTCGCATCGTTTATGTCTCAGACTCTCTGATTCCTGTGCTGAACCAGTCTCAGTCCGATTGGCTGGGTTCTTCCCTTTACGATCAGCTTCATCCGGATGACACAGAAAAGTTAAGAGAACAGCTCTCAACTGCAGAGAACAACAGCACAGGTAATACGTTGCACTGTGGATTGTAAGTTTGTTTATTAATAAAGTAAGAATTTGTTACTGTTGCTTTTCATAGGGAGAATGTTGGACCTGAAGACGGGAACAGTGAAGAAGGAAAGCCAGCAATCCTCAGCCAGAATGACAATGGGTGCTCGGCGATCTTTCATCTGCAGAATGAGGTCTGGAATGCTGTTTATCTTTTTGCTGCGTCCAATTCTTTTGGCATCATTTTGTTAAGGTGTTGTGATTTCTCCAGGTGTGGTTCATGTCCTGTGGAACCTTTGTCCATGAACAGACTGAACTTTCTAAGAAACAGGAACAGGTAATATTCCTGGTACTGTTTATATTCAAGTAGCGGGGTTGGGTGGTAGCATTGTAAATGAAGGGGAACATCCTCACTACCAAATGCTCAATTTTATTATAAATTTATAAATCTTGTCGACTAGTGTTGATCCCCTGCTGTTTTGTCACCAGCCCTCTGGGCAGTGAGTGACCCAGGTAGTTTGAGCTGTGTGCCAGAATTTTGTCAGCGGTCTTGCTGAGTTCATTTCAGCAACATGGCACATTTTTGTGTTTGGGAAAACTGGTCGATTTGAAGCAAATGTTGTTCAGCTCTGCATGTTGTTTGATAGGCTTATTTGATGTGTGTCTCCTATTAACTGCACATTGGCCGCACAACAAAAACGAAAACTTTCCTGATCTCATGTTTATATTGTTTAAATTGCAATTTTGATCAGAAATTTATAAATTGTTAGTCCTGTGTCATGTGGTGTTTTTGTTGTATTATTTTATTTTATTGCCCAGTTCAAGGGAATTATTACTGCATGTTTTCCAATATTAAATGGGCTCAGATCTATTGTGGTTTGACACAAATATGAAAGAGTCAGTATAATGAATATGGAAAAAATATGTGACATCCAATAATATTCCTGAGGTTGTAGTGTAAAATTATATCCATATTGGAGATATCAGGATTTGAAAAGATATGTGCATTCTCCACTGTGCTAGTGAGGTAGAAGGAAAGGAGACCAGTGATATTGAGGACATTCCTCAATTTCAAAAAGAAAGCTCAATCTTTGCCCGTACACAGTTTCTATTTCCTGACTCTGCTTTTATTTTATCAAGAAACGGATTGGGAGTGGCAAAGGAAGGGGAGCCCCAGTATGTAGTGGTCCACTGTACAGGATACATAAAGTCTTGGCCGCCTGCAGGTAAATGAACTTCAGTAGCGGAAAGTAAAGTTGTTTAAATTTGGATACTGATTTCTTCTAGTCATATGAGGAATGATAAATATCATGCTTGTTTGCCATGTAAACGGTGTCCCATGTGTTTTAGGAGTGTCGCTGTCAGAAAGTGAAGCAGAAAACACTCAGGGGAGTCGCTACTGTCTAGTTGCCATTGGAAGATTGCAGGTATGAATAACCTGCATTTTGTCAAGCAGTCATGCTGTACCGGCTCATTCATGATTTGATGAAAACCATTGCAGCCCACTTTTAAGTCTTAGCTCCACTTAGGGAAGTCAGGATGCTGGCAGCAGTGTGTGATCTGAGTGGTCGGCTGACTGACTTCTAATACAAAATGACTTCATTAAGTGTTAGCGATTCACTTCAATCGAAAATGACCATCTTGCTCGTATATCCATAAACTGCTGCCAGTTGTGGGGGAATGTAATTGCCTTTTTGATAGCCTTTTTTGCTTCCTAGGTGACATGTTGCCCTGGTGATACAGACATAAACAGCATCAGTGTCCCAGTGGAATTCATCTCACGCCATAATTGCCAGGGTATCTTCACTTTTGTTGATCATCGCTGTGTTGCTGCTGTTAGCTACCAGCCTCAGGTAAACGTCTTTTGTAAACAATACTTGTGTATGACAATTTGCTGTTCTTTGTCTTTCTTTTTTTGATGATTTTTTTTCTTCAGGAACTGCTGGGCAAGAATATTCTTGAACTTGCTCATCCAGAAGACCAAGGTTTATTGCGAGACAGCTTCCAACAGGTGCATGTCTATTAATGTATTATATCTAACTTAAAATGAAATGCACCTCTTTGCTTTGTAAGGTACTGCCATTTTATGAGAAGCATGAGGGATAAATTAGTGGAATCGCTTTCTCATTCTTAGTCAGAGATGGGTGTTGTTTGAATTTGAACAATTCAGATTCCAAATTATTCTCATACTCCCAACTTTCTGGCACAGATCAGATCCTGCTATGAGCTTAACTAAACTTATGGCCTGTAATTTTTTTGTATAAATCATTGTCGATCCTTGTTAAATCAGTTTAAATGAAGGGATCATGTTTTGACACTCATAGATTAACACATTCTGCGCTGCCAACCGGCTTTCCGTATTCTTTTTTCATTAAACATTACAAAACGAATTGGAGCTCAAGATACGTGTTGTTCAAACAGTTTCCCTTATGTACTCCAGAGCAGTCTGTCTGCTGATTTTACACGCACAGAACTGAGCAGTCTCTGTCTATGATTCCTGCTATGCAGAGACACTGTGTCTCTTTAATCACTCCTGCAGAAGAAGAACACATGTGCGCTGGGTGTGGAAGAAACTAGAATGCATTGCTTATGAATGCATTCTGGGGCTCTGCAGAAAAGAGGCCAAGATCTGATATCCCTCTAAAATGGCTTTGTTGTCGTCCTCATCTTTGCACATACTGTACGTTTAGTGTTTACGCTTCATTTAAAAAAATCTTTGTTGAACTTGTTCACAGGTGGTGAAGCTGAAAGGCCAGGTTCTGTCTGTGATGTTCCGCTTCCGCTCCAAATCAAAGGAATGGATTTGGATGAGAACAAGCTCTTTCACATTCCAGAACCCATTTTCAGAAGAGATTGAATACATCATTTGCACCAATGTTAATGTCAAGTGAGTCGAACCTTGTTTATGGTTTTGAATAACTTCATACCATCTGATGTCACAATTAGCGCTTGACCCTTTCTCAGAAGGATTTACACTTATAGAGGTGGCATCTGGACCTTTAAAAAAAATAAATAAATCAAAAGAATAAAGAAAATATTTACCATGACCTGCCGCCACTGCCCCTTCTAGTCACCAACAAGCTTGCTAAGTCAGTGCCTTTAAACAAACCCACCAATGAACATTGTCTCCTGCACCTCTTCCCTAAAACCCCCTGTGATTGTGGGGTGATAGAAACTCCACTCCGGACAGCCTCACTCCCATCTCCTCACCAGGGGGTTCACTTCCTTCCTCTCTGAGTCAGAGCAGTCCAATTGGCCCTCCTGTGGTGCTGAGCCCAGGGCAAGGGCCTCCAAGGTGAGACCAGGTCTGCGCCGAATATCCTGCTTCATTGGAGACCGTGGGCTGCTTTATGTGGGAGGCTTTCTATCAAACCTGTTGTGTTTTTGTTTGTTTTTTTCAAACCTTCTTCCCCCTATTTTTCAGTTGTCTAACACCAGACCTGCAGTCTGGGCGGCGTTACATTTCATGTGTATCTATGCAGCTGACTTCCATTTCAGTTGAAGTGTGTATTCTCTTTGACCCCTTTCTCCCTTTGTGTTGCCATGGTGACTGGTGGTGGGTCTAGGGCCAGCAGGTGCTGAAAGTTTGACAAAGGCGAGCGTGTTTATGGATTTTCATTAAACAGAACTACAATCATCACTTAATCCATTTTTCCAGGCAATTGCAGCAGCAACAGCAGCAGGCAGAGCTGGAAGGAACTGGGGCGAGAGACGGACACTATGAGCCAGGACCAATCTCCCTGCCACAGGTGAACTCCTTTCAGTTCAGCATCAGTTGTTAACTCTTGTAGCTTTTTAATTAACGCGACTGTTTTCATTAGATGCCAGTGCAGCCAATTCAAGCGGTTGTGCAGGACCACAGCAAGAATCTGGAAAAAAACGACATCTATCCGCCTCTCTTCCAAGGCCCTGACCAGACGAAGGTGATACCTTCCACATCCACCCCCTCTGCCCAGATCTATCCTCACGCCAACAACTTCACAGCCGGACGCTCCACTGATGTATATAGGTGGGCAAAGATCCCTTTTTTTCAGCTTTTCTCTAGTGTTACATTTCCGGACCACCTTTAATAGATGCAGCGTAGTGTATCTATTGCCATTGGTTCCGTTTCTAGTTTTGTGCATTTTTGTGGACTCATTACCTTAACTTTTCTTAGCAGGCCACTTGGCATGCCACAGATGACACAGCAAACCCACTCAGCAGGGCAGATGCTTTCTCAGATGTCGCGCCAGAATGGAACTCCTCTGTCGGGAGCTCCCACCAATACCAACAGTCCCCTTCATGGAGTGTCATCCGGGGGTTGGGCAGGTCCTGGAGCAGTACAAGGAAGTCGCCAACAGTTCACTAATCAGGTAACAGAACATTTTTTTTTTTATTTACATGCAGGCTTTTGTGATATCCAAATTATATGAACATGAGCACGTTTTATTATGCTATGCAAGTACAATTATATTAACAATAGACTAAACATCTTCAAAAAATGTGGTTGGAACCTTATAATGGTGCTACTCTTACTCTTTGTTGAGTCTCATAAGTATTCTGTTGGCAGGTTCCTCCTCAGGCTGCAAAGAGCATGTCACCACAGTTTCCAAACATGGGGGGCTTCGGAGGTGGTTCTTCCAATTCTTTTGCCCAGATGCCTACAGGTGCTGCACCCAGCCAGACTGCCGGTGCAAACTATCCTCCCATGAACACTCGTGCCACTCTCAACACCAATGGTTATGGTATGTTCAGTTCATTAATGTAAGCACTCGTGTCCTGTGAATATAGAGTTGACAAAATGTGTTTCCTCTGTACCAGATGGTTCTCACTCTGGCGCTCAGTTCCCTTCTCGTGCAGCAGAGGCAGTGTGGCCTCCGTGGCAGGGACAGCAGCACCCACAGAACAACGCAGAACAGCATCCACACGCTCAGGGCAACCAGCAAGATATGTTCCCTGTGAGTATCTACTATCTCGACTAGTCACTGACTATCTTAACGACAAGTCAGCATATGAGGTGTAACGGTTGATGAACACAGCAACTTGTTAAGGCGCTGAATATTATCCTGAAATTGTGCAAAATTTGACTATAGTTTGGCTATATACTTTTCTCCTACTCGATTTTGACTAGGCGTGACAACAATGGATTATTTAGATTTAACTGCAGCTACTTCCATCATTAAACTTTAAGGGTTAAATTGTGTGAGTGATAGGGCAACAGATGCAACAGAGCTGAGGGCGATACTGTTGCTGGATCCAGAGTGCGTTGTACAACTAATGTCACAGTGTTTCTACGGTGAGCGGAGCGTAGCTTGACAATGTGCTGCATGGGGGGCATTAATCCGGTGTCTGTGTCCTCTGAGATCCATTGTTTTAGTTGGCACCAGTTTACTTCACAGCCGGCGCTGGGAGGATCCGGCATATACTTGGATTCAAGTTCATATATGATTCTGGTTTAAAATATACTGTAAAACTCAGATATAAAACTTTTTGACTGGGCTCAGTGTTTAGAATGTTCCTCAAGTTCCCTGTGATTCTTGGAGGGAGACATGACTGAATCAAGCAGCTTACACAGTTAACCTCGAACCTGCGCCCAGGTACATGGACTGAGTTTATCAGACAGACTTCGGCTAAAATGATAGTGTTCACAACTCCACCTGGTTGTTGTTTACTCACTATCTCACTGATTTGTCGCCATAATATGCAGCAACATTTCGCTCTTATGGAACATATTAATGAACTGCTTTTTTTCTCTCTAGGACGTTTTGTCTATGCTGGACCAGCCTTCTAATTTTAACAGCGATGACTTTGAGATTCCCATCTACCCTTCGTTCAACGAGTAACTTTCCAGGCCAGGCCTTCCCTGAGAGTTTCACTGTTCTGCTCCAGTTCAATCACTTTTTCCTGCTCGGAGAGTGGCACTCTTCCTTTGCTTTGCACGGCTTAACTCGCACTGCCATACACTGAGAAGGAAGCACTTCTGTTTCGACTTTCTTCTGACTCAAAAGACTATTCCAGACGTTGTGAAGACAAATCACTAGCTAGCACTACCCAAAGTTTAGAACGCAGAGCCACAATCAAATGGACCTCACAGAAACAATGTAAAAACAATCTTAGGAAGTGGACCTAATCACACAGAAAGAGAAAAAGGCCTTTTATTTTTGTATCTTCCTGGTTTCACTCAGGCATTATGATAGCGTATTTTGTTGTTCTATTGTGAGCATGTAGATGAATCACTCTTGTTGGTTTAAACTCTCAGGAAAGTTAATCAGCTGTTGCACGCACAATACTGTGTCTGTCCTCACTTGGTGTCCTCATCGTGTCTCTGCATGCAAGCACTACTTTCACGGAGCGCTTCTACTTTATGTTGTGAGTCCTGCACACGGTGGCTTCACCTAAAACTTCAATTGTTGTATTCGCTCACAAATGCAATGTGCATTCACGTAACTTGCTTTGTCTCTTCTCTGCCAGCCTGCATCACTGATTTGTTTCCCTTCCTTTTTGTGGAAGAAATCATGCAGCAATATTTAACAAGCAGTAATTGTCTTTTTAAAGCCATTCTTTCATTGTTTCTCTAGATATTTTTAAATGCAAATGCTCAATAATGAGGATTGATTGATTTATTATGTTTCCCATGTGTTGTGATTCCCCCTCCCTCCCCCACACAGATGCTCTTTTAACTTGTGGGTCTGTGTTTTATGAACTGGTTTGATCAGGGTATTAAGGATGAAAATGGAAATAGGTCAGACTGAATCCATTTGAAAAAGAATGTTTAAACAATGTGGAGAATGATTACATTTAAGCGTTCTTGTCAGCAATATACTTTGTATCATAGGAAATCTCAACTTTGAGGAATGGAAGATTTCTCAAATGTTGGCTTTAGTTTCACTGCCGCCCTTTTTTGATTCATACTCAAGTCGTCTTGTGATAAATGTATACTTTTCCAATTTTTACAAATGGTATCTCAGTGGTTGTGTCGATTAGTGTTGGAAAACCTCTGGTTGCTCTCGATCCAGGTTTTTTTTAAGATGTGAACTTTTATCACTCAGTAAAACACAAATATATTAAGATACTGTATATGTTTATGAAATGGTTGGTTTTGTAATAAATTGATATATTGTCATTCTTTTGGTTGTCTTGAAGCTGTAGCATTTTTTTTATTTTATCCTTAATCACATGAACATTTATGCTCGCCCCCTGTCGTAGGTGTTTGAGCAAGGCACTTCGCTGATCACACTCATGCAAGAGTCATGGCTGTTTTCGGTTACTTCCAAGCCTGAGTTCACTTCCGTGGCACAGTTTTATGTTCTTCACTCGAAACAGAAACCAACTTTGCTTGACCGGTATCTGTTTTCTTTCTTCATTCTATCATCCGGTGAAGGTGCGGAGAGGTGTTTCTTGTTCCTGTTCCTGTGTTCACACCACAATAGTGAATAGAAACAGAAATGTGAACAGCTGCTTTTAACGTGAAGTCGCTCTTGTGGCATCAGAATACAAGCAATCTGCATATTTTTGGCCAGGATCAGTTTGCAAGCCTCTTAAGTGGATTGCTGCTTGGCGTCATATCCTCTTTCTCTTCCAGAACATTTTTGACCATTTGCCACCCCAAAAATCTCCTCAAAATGACACACTATAAACTATATTCAAAATCTTTTTTTGAATGTCTTGTCATAAAGAAGTACAACTCTGCTGTCCAGGTGTCTCCTCTTGTGAGGCGCCATTCTCCTGAAGTGACCAGAGAGATGCCCGGGGTGTTCTAATCTCAGGAACAGCCTGTTACCAAAAACCTTGTTAACTATTGATGAGGGACACAGGTGCCAAACAGGGCTGTCCACATACCTATCTGATGTTGAGGGCGATGAGCATGAGTGGACTCACACCTATAGGCAAGGCTGAAATGGATTTTGGGTTTCAGAAAAGTTGACTCAGAGGATGCTTGCAACATAAGGACAGAATCCCAACTCACACAGGACTACCTTGCATTCTGAGTCAACATGGATCCACCAAAGCTCCCGGTCACCAGGTTGGATGTGGATGTGGATCTCGGCTTTGTGCTTTTCTTCTTCACCCTCCTCTGTTTCTTCTTGCTGGTGACTATTGTGCGCTGTGCTCAAATGGTGCTGGACCCGTACAGCGCCGTATCGGTCTCCACCTACCAGGAGGAGCAAACTGAGGAATGAAGGTGACTGTTCATCATGATGCCCTTGTGTCACTCAAACACTAAGTTTCTATCTGCAGAAGTAGAACTAATGCATAATGGTTGAAGCTGAAATGACACTGGTGATGTCTTGAAGGGGTCACCTCAATGAACCATTGAAGGTGAAATTCTTCGATGAAAGTAGCGCACAGATGTTTCAAATTTTCAATTATGGGAGATTGAAACACGTTCATTGTAATATATTCGTGCAAGTTTGTTGTTATAAAGCCAAGGCCTTGGCCTCCGTGACAAGTGTGGAAAAGCATGTAAATGTATCTTCGCACAAAATGTGCTCACAAAAGATTTCATGACGAATTGAAGATGAAAACACTCAGCATTAGGTGCAAGAGTGAGCATTTACAGATGTTTAACACAGGGAAAGGATATTCGCACAACTTGGACATGCAGTATAATGCAGATGTTCTTCAACAGTATTTTATTTTTCCTGAAATTTTATTATTGCATGTAGAACAAATAACCGCAGTGAAGTTGGTTGGATTGACAGACATCCGCTCCAGGACGAACGCCGCCAGCCGCCGTTCCCTCCCCGACTAGTGCTCGCTGATCGCGGACTGAATATTTGTCAAGTAGCGCTAACGCTGCTTAACACGGTCGGTTAGGGACGGTCAACAAATGTCTCGTCTTCGTAGATTTTCCTCAATAGCTTCCAGGAAAAGCGTCCATCAGGGTCCAAAGGTTTGAATATTCAGGGACACGAGACACATCTGTCACAGACATTTATGTTGCCATATTGAACGTAATATTTCTAATATTAATATTTTGCTAATATATTTTTAATATTACCTCAATAGCTTCCACGAAAAGCTGCCATCAGGGTCCAAAGGTGTTGTGAATATTCAGGTGACATGAGACACATCTGTCACAGACATTTATGTTACCATATTACTCTTAATTAATTAATTATGATATAACTTTTTGATATGGTTTATCAATTGCTGCTTGGTCATCTGACCAAATGATTTCTCTGACTCCCCTTTAGTAATTTTGCAGAACAAAAGCTTTAACTTTTTATTATGTTTATTGGAAAATAGAGAATGAATTAATTCATGTTTATTTCAATCCTGTTACATTCCAAACAGATGTGTGTTACAAACATACAGATGTATTATTTTACATGTTACATGACAATATTATAAGCATTAGATCACTTGGATTCTTCTTGGATACATTGCATACAATACTGTTAACATTTTTCTTCCATGATTCAGAGATTGAAAAAGAGCAGAGTGACGAACACTTCTTATAACGTCTTCCCAATATTCCCACTTAACCTGTTTTTGGGTCCATGGTTGTATGTAGTTGTTGGGTTTTGTTGTTTGTCTATGTGTGCTTAAGCATATCCATCCTTTTGAGGTCAAATTGTGGGGAAAACACCCACTTGTGAGGTGCTGGGGGGGAGGCTGGGGAAAGCATTATGTCAAAGACAAGACTCCACAAAGATAGTGCCACAAACGTGTGTGTGTGTTTATGAATTTTTTTTTTTTGCGTGTGTATTTGTCTGTGTCTGTGTATTTATTCCATTGTGTGTGGTTTGTTTTTGTCCTCTGTGCGTTGCTAACCTTCAGTCTCTTTGGATTTCTAAAGTCTCTTCTCCACAGTAATCTTGCACTCTCTGTGTCAGATACATTTCCTTGAAA
The DNA here is from genome assembly GCF_027744825.2 of Synchiropus splendidus. Lineage (NCBI taxonomy): Eukaryota > Metazoa > Chordata > Actinopteri > Syngnathiformes > Callionymidae > Synchiropus > Synchiropus splendidus. Next base: position 14,119,470 of record NC_071348.1, read on the forward strand.
GCCCTCATGTTGTGTAGGTTTTTCATGTCCTTTGGTACCTGAGTTCCACATTTTCACTTTCACCACTGCAGTGTACACCTGTCTCAGTGTGGTCCTATGATATGGTTGGTAGGAATTCCCTCTTCATCTCTGCTCCTCCTCATCAGGAGTTAGTTTTTGGAGATGGTCTTTGTAAATAGCAGTCTGTTTCAGGCTCTGAACATGACTGACATTGTTTATCTCTCCACGAGCTCAGGAAATTACAGAATTCTTGCTTTTGTATGTGCTGTGCATTTGTATGTGCTGTGTAATCTGCCTTAGACATTATTCTAACAGCCTTCTTCTGAAGCAGAAGCTGTGGTCTGGTGGTATTTTGGTCAGTATGTCAGAGTACAGTACAGTGTTGGCAACGCTCTTTTATTCAAGTTATATCAGCATTTGTTCATTATAAACAGCTGTCTGGAAATTTGGATTCTGCTGTTTGTGTGCTGTTTGGACACGAGTTGCTTGTCTATACTGAAACCCATGATTTCCACCTCTGATACCATCCATCTATCATCAGTTAACCAGTGCTTTTGTCCTGTTCAGGGTTGCGGGTAATGCTGAGGTCTATCCCAGCAGTCATTGGGCGAGAGGCAGGAATCCACCCTGGACAGGTTGCCAGTCCATCACAGTTCACCTCTGATACTTACTAATATTTTCTCATTAATTGTAAATTGTCACGTCTCCATCCACAATTCGATCAGAAAAGATCATTTAGCATTTAGGGCATTTTTTTTCCCTACATTTAGGGAGTCTATTTGTGTCATGCAAAAATGTAATTTTCTTCATTTGCTTGTCCATGTTCTCAATATATGTTTTTCGATCCCCTTCACTATTGATGATGTGTATTGATGATTTATTGACAATTTGGGTCCCAGAACTGAGCCTTAAGGCACTTCCATTTCTCTCTTTCTGGTTTAACATTCTTGAGCTCCACGTCCTGCTGCCTCCTGCTCAGGTAGCCTTTATTTTTTTGAGAACAGTGTGTCATGGTCAATAGTGTCAAATGCTTTTTTTTTTTATTTTTTTTTTTTTATTCATGATATATTCCAATCGTATCATTCCTTTTTTTTTCAACTGCTGCTCCAATGTAATCCATTAGACTCTTCATTGCGATGAGGGTTGATCTCCTGCACCTAAATCCAAACTGTCTATCATCCAGTACATTTTTTTTCAGTTTTTGTTTTTTTTGTTTGTTTTTTTGTCACTTTCTTTTGCGGGGGGATTAACTTTGTAACCTTTGTTCTTTCCATAAACGTTACTACTGCAGTGGTAAGCGTGTATGACCCCAAAATAATGTTCTTTTTTTGCATTAGTGGTTTCATTTCATATTTTTTGTTGGTCGAAAACCGGAATAATATGAAAAACTGCAGTGAATTCACTAAAAAACTTGCTCTTGCTCTGGGGAAGGTGGGGCTTCATGCAAGTGCGATCAAACAACGGCATCACCCACTACAACGTCAGGAGCACATGGAATATTATTTACGTGAAGACCAATTAACACTCTTCAACTGTGAAAGTGGGGCATTTTAGTGGGGCGTTCATATACTGTATATATATAGGTCCTTTTGATAGGTCCTTTTGCTGTTCATTTCGATACAAACGCTGGATTTAACATTTTGAGGGAACATCTGAAGAATGCCACACCAGTGACCCTCTATCTCGATGCTACTGGTGGTGTTGTTCAGAAAATTCCAGATGCCGAAATATTATATTACACCCTGGTTTTACCAAGTGACAGAAAGAACAAGCCTCCTTTACCAGTAGCTAAAATAACATTGAACAAACACTCAATTCCTACCATTTCACTCTGGTTGATGGAGTTCAGGAGGAAGCTTGGCTAAAATCACAACTCGAAAAATATCAAGGGTTGAGACCGATGACAGCTGGGCACTCATGAACAGTGTATTGTTGGCAATGAACAAAGAGGACAAGTGGAATTACCTCAGCAGGGCCAATGATATAGCATGCAGAAGAGTTCAACTCACCCAGAACTTCACTGTGCTGCAGTGTGGGGCTGTGGTTTTCCTTGGTCCAAAACTGTATACTCCAAAAGAAAAAGTGCTTACGGCCAGCAGAATTTGCCTCCAAGTTGTTTTCCTCAATTCAAGGGAGATATGTAGAACATATCATGCAAAACAATCTGCCTCTGGACATTCTGCACCTCCACCCCCACAGCATCAGTTCAAAGAGGCCAAATGATGACCATCAAGAACAGTGGAGCAAAGAGACAGCTCTGCCGGACAGTGAGAGTCTACATCAAAATATTTTACTGTCCATGACTTTCTCTGTTCACTTGCATTCGGTATATATGATGTTGCGAGCAGCAGGTGAAGATCTGCTGATCTGGCTCGTCTACAGATGTCTACCATTGAGCATTGTAGTATTTCATGTAGCCTTATTGTGTGTTTTCCTGTAAACAAGCGAATGAAGATGGTCATGTTATATTTGTTATTCCAGGTGATTATCGCGGCGCTGAAAATTCAGCCAATATTATAGAATGCACAATAAAATACATGTTTTAGAACTTCGCTCTTTTCTTTTATTCGGCCGTCACAAAGCACCACAAAGTACACAGAGCAATGAAAGATGGATGTAATGATGTCTTTGGGCATCTTTGAAGGACCTTGCTATCAGGTCTACTCTTTTGAAGCTTTGGCTTCTGCCTGCCATTTTATTTCATCCTGGGAAGAGCTGTCTGGAACCGTGTAAGGACCGTCAAGTGATGCATCTATTCATCACTAAATACATGCTAATTCCATTGTACTATTTGTAGTTGACCATTATTCTTTTCCTCATGTCACAGTACCTTCATGCAGCTGCTGGGAAGGTATTCCTTGTGGATCCAGCATTATCAGCGCCTGATGAACTTGATGCATCACAAAAAGCTTGAAGAAAGATTCAGTAAGTCTACTCTTAAACATTTGAATTTGCGCAAACATAAAATAGTAAACATAAAGATTGAGGACAAACTGAGAAAGGTCAGATGGACACCAAATAGAGAGCCTTCAGGACGGTATTGTACTGTATGGTACTGTTGAGGTAAATACATGTAGCCAATGAGGTGGTGAGGGTCACAAAGAACACAAAGGTATGGGAAGTAGAGATGACGTTGAAACTCCTTGATTGGAATTGCAGAAAGAAAAACATTTCATGGTCGTATTTGGCATGTACACCTACGACATATTTTAAGAAACAATAGGCTGAAATTGAGCTGTTACATGACAAAAAATCTCTATAATCCAACACTGCATTTGCTTCCATCAATTTTAGGGTGGTGATGGAGGTTTCCCCATAGATTCCAGATGTCACATTTGAAACATCTAAAAGGGAAATGGGAATGGAGAGGAGACATCTGGCACTCCAGATTCTTCAAGCATCAGGTAGAAATGCAAGAAGTACAGTAGAGCAGCAAGTGCAACGTTTTCATACAAACATTACAGATTTGAATTCGAATGTTTTAGTGTTTGATGAGAATAGCTGTTGTGCGCTGTGTGCTGCTACACGCCCTCCAGGACCTGGACCTCCTGTTACAGACTGGGTAAGGTATTCTTACTAAACTGAACTGATGGCAGTGAAAAAATAAAGGATATCTCATCTAATCAATTGTTATTTTATCAACATTTCATCAGGTGCAGTGTGATGGATGCAAACTCTGCTTTCATGTGCAATGTTTGGGATTGGATCCAGGACAATATCAGGAGGCACAAAAACCCAAATGGGAGTGAATATTTTCACAACTGTTGTTTGGCGTCGAGCCTCAACCACAAGTGGTAATGTCAATGATATGGTGATCATAATGGCTGTGACTCATCTCTCTGCTTGTTTACTTCATAATTGTTTGGTCACAGAATATACCATCTATTGAATATATATTAGAATTTAATCACAATATTTCTAAGAATAATCACATAAATAATAATAATATAATCAATGTAATGATGCATCTCATGCATCTGGTGCCATATGACTATTTCGGATAACTTTATTTTGACATTGACATTAATGCTATATTATTAGAACTTATTAACTTTAACCATAATAATTAATGTACTGATGATTTAGAATTATCAGTACTATTCATGATTAATATGTCAATGACTATATTTCTAACCAAACTTCTGTCTCATTTATCATGGGCAATGACAATATTTATTGTTGTATAGGATTCATTTGATCAGATGACATGGACATACTCAACAAATATTTGGAAATCAGAGAAATCATCATCAACAAAATGTTAATCATAAAAATATCAAGTGTAACATGGTCACATACATGTCTGTGACAGATGTTTCTCATGTCCCCTGAATATTCACAACTGTTGAGTTGTCCAATGCAGCAGCAACACGTTGCGTTCGGGTGACATCTATCCTTCTAGTCCAAAATGTATCGTATTTATTAGCGAAACACACGCATCATTCTCACGGTGTGACCGCAACTTACCGGAACAGGTGACGACAAAAAAATGTTTCATGAATTATGACACAGTAGCGCCACACAGTGGTACTTTCGCGTACAGAACCAAAACACCTTTCACACACAGAAACTGGGAACATATTGTCTAACTTAACAACACCTTTGGATCCTGATGGACACTTTTCCTGGAAGCTATTGAGGAAATATTAAAAATATATTATTAAAATATTAGTAATAGAAATATTAAGAGTAATATGGCAACATAAATGTCTGTGGCAGATGTTTCTCATGTCCCCTGAATATTCACAACACCTTTGGACCCTGATGGACACTTTTCCTGGAAGCTATTTAGGAAAATCTACGAAGACGAGACATTTGTTGACCGTGTTTAGCAGCGTTAGCGCTACTTGACAGATATTCAGTCCGCGATCAGCGAGCACTAGTCGGGGAGGCAACGGCGGTTGGCGGCGTTCGTCCAGGAGCGGATGTCTGTCAATCCAACCAACACCTTGCATTCACGTTTTTTTTCACACACAAGACCTTTAACGTTTCTTATTTCTTTAATAATGTAATAATGCCAGTATGTTTTAATAGTGTGTTGCATTTTTAAGTGATCTATTTTAGTTTGTTTATTATATCCGGGCAAACTAGCGGGGCGGTACATTTGCTGTTTCCTACAGCCGACTAACACCGCCCGATTCGACTACCACGGTGAATCACAGTATGCGCCCCATATTGTTAGCTTTGCGGTAGTTGTAGCTAGCATTAAGTAGCTAGCTCCAGCGATGGAGACGACTGAGCGGTGAGTGTGTCAAATAGTGGTTTCGAGACGTAACTTGGACTTGACGTGCATGTTTCATGGCTTCGCGATAACGCAAAGACTGCACTTGCTGACCCCTGTGGCGGTTCATCAATGCTGCAAAGCAGAGACTGGATAGAGCAACTAGCTCGCAGACATACGTTTGTAGAAACATCAACATTTGTCTGCTAAATACATGCATATCTGAGTTTTGCCCACCCCTGTGTCTGACTGGTCCCCTGCGGCCAATGTCATTTATTCCCTGCTTTTTTCTATTTTTTATTTTATGACATCTATCTGCTTCTTGTGAGTGATCGCCGCATGTTTGAATGAATGAAGCTCTACACTGTTGTCGAAAAACATGCTGCCTATTCAGAATTAGTTGTTGTTCTGTGCATCAAGTGATTTTACCAAAACTCTAAATACAACTTTGCTGCATCCTCATGTCATTGTACAGCGCTGGTTTGTGTGTTTCTTGTTGTTGTTGTTGTTGTTGTTGTTGTTGTTGTTGTTGTTGTTGTTGTTGTTGTTGTTGTTGTTGTTGTTTTAGGTTCACAGACTGACTGAGAACCTGAACATTTCTCATTGCTATATATACATTTAGACAAGCCATTTTTTGTCTTTGTTTGTTTTGGGATTTAATTTTTTGTCTCGCAGAATGGAAGTTGATGACTGGGACTCCAGCCTGGAGGAGGAACTTGGGGTTTCCCTGGATGAATTGAAGAGGTGGGTTGAAGAAGCAGTAGACCAGAGCGAGACTGTGCTGAAAAAGAAGGCTCAGCTGGTGGAGTTAGAAGAATGGGTGCAGAAGAAAGAGGAGGAGGAGGCACTAACAGAGAAGCTGATCAATGAGGCAAACCAGTGAGTTCCATCATGGTGATCTTAATACCAGTGTGCACAGGATGACCACTCAATCCCTGCTCTTTGTTAGGGCTGTATTAGAGTGTGAGAACCTTGTCAGGGCGACATATCGAAGGAATGGCATGGTCTACAAAGAGAGCAGCTCAGAAGATGAGGGTGGCAGCAAAGACATTCTGTCGTCAGAGGTGATTGAGATCGATGACGACGACGATGATGATGATGTCATTGCTGTAGGCTGTGGTAAGTCTCACATACTCCTTACAGAGGAGTGGTTTGTTCTCAGTGTGCAGATTTTGTTTGCTGCTCGGCATCTACAAATGAGCTTGAATGAGCTTTTAAATAATGTGCAGTGTCTGCCCTTTTGTCGTCTTCTGTGCCAAAAAACTGTCTTTCTTGTTTTTGCATATTAGTGGTTCCCCCGAAGAAACCAGTCACTCCTGTGAAAGACTCAGCGGTGAGTCTCTTTTGCCTCTTGTTGGTATTTCATCCGTTTCAGCATTGCAGTTTCCCGAGAAGTTTTTAAAATGGAACAAAATGAGCATATATCAGTTTTGCATGTGGGAAACATTGAAATAAGCTGCACACTAAATGAAAAAAAACCCTTTGTTTTGGTCATGTAGCTGACACATTTCGTAGACTTTGATCTTCATTTCTCTTGTCAGCTCAAGGAAGCATCCACTGCTCTGCAGAAAACCAGCCAGCAGGTTCAGAAGTTGGTTCACATGGTTACCAAAACAACACCAGTGGCCACGCTGCTAAGATCTCCAAACCAGACGTCGGCTCAGCAAGGTAGGAAGCTTTCTCTTTCCTTTCATTCCTGTTTGAATGAAGTTCTAAAAGTTTATCATTTGTCTTCCTGGCAGCTTCAGCTCCGGCTGTGTTCGTGTCGCACACCCAATCCCAGTCCTTGACCCAACCCAACCCCAAAGCAAAAGAAGATGAAATCAAAGTGGGAATGGCGCTTCTGGGAAAGAAACGCACAAAGACGTGGCACAGATCCTTGCTGGTGGCGATTGCTCATGTCGGTGTGTGACACTAATTTGTTCAGTTTTTCATTAACTTAAGCAGTATATTATGATGGTTTTGTCACAACCATGACATAATATCCAATATAATGGATCACAAGGTTTGTTTGGGAAAACTTTGTCATGATAGGAGCTGAATGTTTGCTTGAATAACAGACTTTTGTCTCCATTCTCCTAAGGAAACGGGATTGCAAAATACAAGGTTAAGTTTGACAAAGGCAAGAGTCTCCTCTCTGGGAATCATGTGGCTTTCACCTACAACCCCACACTGGAGAGTCTGTATGTTGGTGCCCGTGTTGTTGCCAAATATAAGGATGGGAGTCTGACATGGCTGTATGCTGGAATCGTCGCTGAGATGCCCAATAACAAGAACAGAATGAGGTGGTTGAACAGATTTAAATTCTGTGACTCTGTGTGCAGCAGCTTTTTAATGGAATAGTTTTTGCTGTGTTTCAGATTCCTCATCTTTTTTGACGATGGTTATGCTTCATATGTGACGCTGCCTGAACTTCACCCAGTGTGTCGACCACGTGAGTTACATCATATTTCATTAGTGTGAAATGTCACCTCTTTATTATTGTTCACCTCTTTCGTCCTCTGTCTGTCCTCTGCATGTGTCCAAACAACACTGAATTTATCGTAAAACGTCGTTACCTGAACTGCCCCACTGATATAAGTGTTTCTGAACTGGTCCTTTCCAGTCACTCCCATTGAAAACCTTTCTTTCTGACTCTTTTAACTCTTGTGTCTGTCAAACAAACTTCGTCTCAGTCCTCTCAATAAAACTTCCCTGTCACTCGCTGGTACTCTTCTCCCACAGATCACCCTGTCTCTCATCTCCACCCATTCCACCCTGATGGCTCACTCTTCTTCACTTCCCTTGATCTCGAATTGACTTAAAATCTTAAATCACAAAGGGTCTAAAATTTGGTCTTTGAGTAAAGGTCTGGATGATGACATTGACATCCTTTGTCTCTGCTGGGGAATTCATTTCTCATAGAGATTTGGTTGCTCTCATAGATTTGCTTCAGTGGTTAGCTGTTATTGACTTGCGTTTTATATTTTGCTGTGCAGTGAAACGTACATGGGAAGATATAGAGGACGCTTCCTGTCGAGATTTTATTGAGGAGTACATCACAGCGTATCCCAGCAGGCCTATGGTTCTATTGAAAGTGGGTCAGATCATCAAGACCGAGTGGGAAGGTACTTGGTGGAAGAGCAAAGTGGAAGAAGTTGATGGGAGTTTGGTCAAGATTCTTTTTCTGGTAGGTCTGTCGGTGTGGATCAATCTTTTGAAGACTCTATGAACTGTTCATTGTTGCAGTTTGCATCTCATTCTAAATTTGAAGACTAAAATGTCTCCATTGAAAGATGACTAGAGAAAGGAAAGCTTCTCTGAGCAACATGATGAAAAAGTGTCTGATTTTCAACCAGGATGACAAGAGGAGCGAGTGGATCTACAGAGGCTCCACAAGACTGGAGCCCATGTTCAACTTAAAGATGACCACAGCCAACACCCACGAGAAGAAGATGGCAGGCCAGCAGAGGACTCGACCAAACATGGGTATCAAAGGGCATCCATTCCACACCTCATGAGCACAAATACTTCATAGATGTGTTCACCTCTGGTGAGCAAATTCAATTCATTTCAATGGAACTTTGGATTAGAATGGAAGTGATTTTATTTTGTTGATGTAGATTTAGAAACTACTGACCTCAGGAACCGGAAGCATTGACTTGACACATCCTTATTATTATGATTGCTGTGGTAATCCTTTTGTCGTCCATCGACATACTGAAATATTTGATGCTGTTTTAACTTTGCATGTACTCATGAAAGTTTTTCACTTTGTACAGGTGCTCTCAGAAGTAAAGGCCCGGTGGTTCAGTACACCAGTGACGGCCATGTTGGAGCCTCTCCAGTCAAATCACCGCAAGCTTTGCCCATGCAGATCAGCACGCCACCTCAGCAGTCTACACCAATGATGTCTCAGCCCATCCGAATGGAGTGAGTGACCTTGGTCCATACGGTAGATCATATTAGGATTTTGCTGCCAGACAAAAGGACTCATGCCATGCACGGTGACTACAGGTATACGAGTTATGAGTCATACATGAGTTATATATATAGTTATATGAGTTTAAATCATAGTGCAAATTCAAATATGGCTCTTTTGCTCGACACAGTTTTCCCTGTATGTTGACTCAAATGCATGACTGAAGTTTGGCTCTCTAGATTCCTGCTCGGTTGTGTCACCTAAGCTCATTGGTTACTGTAGCAATTGCCTCATGAGCAGAGTCCAGCTGCTTCCTTGGGTGGTGAAAGTGAGTGATTGAAGTTTACTTCAGCAGGAACTCTTCGTGCCATGAATAATTTGTGATCATAACTGTGCTGTGCAGTTTTAGGGCAGTGGCTCTGATGAAAAGACAGGAAGCGGGAGGGAGGTGTGGCACGTGGAGAGACACAGTGTTGGATAATGGGTTAAGTGGGAGACAAAAAATGAGGTTCATCTTGTGAACGAGACGTGACTTAACAGGTTTAGGTGAAGGAGACTGACTAGTTGTGGCAACCCCTGATGCGATGGAGACGATTAAATGTTTTTTTGCATGATATGGTTGTCTTTCTATTCCCCCTGTTTTTCAGCAATAAACATCAGATGGCAAAGAAAAGCACGTCTCCCTTTGTGCCAGGAGTGGGAGGCACTCACGTTTCCAAAGTCACGCAGCCTCTTTCCACCAGTCCTGCTAACCTACAAGGGTACAATAACATGATCTTGGAAGTGTGGAATCTTTGAGAAACAACAGCAAATAACTTTTATTCTCTTTCTTTGTTGACCTAAAGTGGCAGAATATTAAATGCCACCAACAGCCCAAGCACAAATTTCACTCCCACGTTTCAAAGGCAGCTTCCTGCCATCGCTCCAGCACCCGCTTCCACGACTCACACTTTCGCCTCGGTCCCTCATCAGAAAGCCTACCAAGCCCCAACTGACCGCATCTTTTATATGGCACATGCTTGCCAACCAGCTTGTCTTAATCGTGTGCGACCATCAAAGTCCGACATCCACAGAGGAAAGAACCCCCTGCTGACACCATTGCTGTACGATTTCAGACGCATGACTGGCCGCCGGAAAGTCAACCGCAAGGTGAATGTTGATGTCCTGCTCTGAGTGAATGAAGCAATGTAAATAATTGCACTTTCTTTCTCTTGTCTTTGCACAGATGACCTTTCATGTGATATACAAAGCTCCGTGTGGGCTCTGTCTGCGTAGCATGGCAGAGATCCAAGAGTATCTCTTCAAGACCAGCTGTAACTTTATATTCTTGGAGATGTTCTGTCTCGACCCGTACGTGCTGGTGGACCGGCCCTTCCAGCCACAGAGACCTTTCTATTATATCCCAGACATCACCTATGGAAGAGAGGACATCCCACTGTCCTGTGTCAACGAGATTGATTCCACCCCGCCACCAAATGTGGCCTACAGTAAGAGACCCAGATAGAGACAGGAATGGCTTCATTTCATCAGTCACCTGCCTGGATTTGACATTTTGGCCTTTGCGACTTTGTTCTATTCTCAGCTTCTTTCCCACTCCCACCTCTGTGGTTTGTTTTTGTATTGGAGTTCATCAGGATCACAACATTACACTTTCATTATTGCTTAGTTCTTACTTTAACTATTCTAAAACTTCAGGATAGAAGCTCAAAGAAGGCTCTTCAGTGTTATGCAGCCAAGACTTGACTCATCTCCAAGGCACTTCCACCCTCATGTTTTAGCTTATTAGAAGAGATCAGATGGTCTTTGTCACAAGTACAGATTCAATTTAAGTTTTCCAGTTTAATCAATAAAGATTCTGAAAGTAAGTTGAAATAATCTGACAACCACAAAAACAAAATTGGTTTCTAATAGTCATGAGTCAATCTCAATGTTGAAAGAGTCTTGCAAACTCATTTCTTAGCTTTACCAGCGAAGACATCCAGTGTTGGTGAGATTTTGTGGTATGTCGTTTCTTCTGTCAGTGTTTCTTATAGCTGGTTAAATGTAATGGCAGAGCGTCCAGTGCTGTTGATCTGACCCTTTTTTTTCCCTCACAAGGTAAAGAGCGCATCCCTGAAGACGGAGTTTTTATCAACACCAGTGCAGACTTCCTGGTAGGATGTGATTGTACCGACGGTTGTCTTGACAAGTGAGCAAAGTTGTTTGCAAATGGATTTTGAATAGGATGGCTTGAAATCTGACCTTAATCTTCTCTTGTGTGCCATGATATCTAAACTCTAGGTCCAAATGCTCTTGTCACCAGTTGACCCTTCAGGCTACAGCCTGTACCCCAGGGGCTCAGATCAACACAAACGCCGGATATTTGCACAAGCGATTGGAGGAATGTCTGCCCACAGGGTCAGCCATGAACACACACTGTTCTTCACTCCTCCTCCCAGTGCAACTCTGGTCTAACTAATAGGAGAATCACTTCCTATGACCTTATGAAAAGATAGTTACATGTAGCGATGTAACAACCAATTTATCCGTCAGGTCCTTAGCATTTCTCTGTCTGTTTCTCCCGCAGGATCTACGAGTGTAATAAACGATGTAAATGTTGTGCAGAGAGTTGCACCAATCGGCTGGTGCAGCACGGGCTGCAGGTTCGACTCCAGCTGTTTAAAACCCAAAACAAAGGGTGGGGCATCCGCTGCCTGGATGACGTGGCTAAAGGTTCTTTCGTCTGCATTTATGCTGGTGAGTCCAGAAAGGCCTGCAACTCAGAACTGATGTCAACCTCGGCTTGTCTTCAACTGTTGCTATCCCTGATGGTGAGAAGAACATTCGTTGTCGAGGTGATGACTTACCGCTCCTTCCTCTTTTACCAGGTAAAATCTTGACAGACGATTTTGCAGACAAAGAAGGTTTGGAGATGGGAGATGAGTACTTTGCCAACTTGGACCACATCGAGAGCGTGGAGAACTTCAAGGAGGGCTACGAGAGTGAAGCCCACTGCTCAGACAGCGAGGGAAGTGGTGTTGATGTTTCCCGGCTAAAGATACAACCCTCCGCCTTAGTTTCAAATTCTGGCCGCCACGGAAAAAAAGGTCGGAAAGAGGTCTTTGATCTTCCTTCTTTGCTACTATGAGTGCAATTCTCATGGTTTTCTGTTTGATCTCAGCGCACAGCCCGAGCTCGTCTGGCGACAGCAACGGTGAGGACGAGAAAGATTCCAAGAGTGACGATGAAAGCGACAGTTCAGATGACACCTTTAGGAAGGACAATTTTTACAACCCCAGTTCAGTGTGGAGGAGTTACACCACGCGTGGTCAAGTCAAAGGAAACAAGGAAGGTAAGCTGGAGAGTCATTTCACAGCGATGTGTAGATAGATACTGTCATTTCTGGACTATAAGCCGCTACTTTTTTCTCAAGGTCTGAACCCGGTGGCTTATACCACACGGCTAATATATGGATTATTCCAGGCTAAACACCATCATGCTGCCAAAATATTGAGCCTCGTCACATCAAACCGATGACATCACAGGGGTTTTATTCACCTCAAAGCGGTCAAAATGCGCTGTTTTCACTCTCAAGTCTGGAGTGTCTCCTGGAGAAGTGGAGAGGAGAAGCAGCAGCTGAGACCAGCTGTTATCTCAGAACTTCAGACACAGGCGAAAACATTTTGAGCGTTTAATGTGAATAAAAGACATGAGGAGTTCATGATCCAAGTTCAGAAATTGCCGAGTTTGTTTCATGAGTCAGTCTCCATGCTGGACCCTGTTTTCCAAACTAGTTTGGAAGTGATCCTCATGCATTTTTAAGACGGGTGCACCACTAACCGGTGTGGCTATGTATGAACAAGATCTGTTTTCCTTCTTAAATGTAGTGACTGCGGCTAATATTCCGGTGGCTCTATAGTCCAGAATTTACGGTGGATAGATGGCCTTCATTCTTCCAGCTGTGGGGAAACTCAACCTGTTACAGCAGCCATGCTTTTAGTGCTTCACCTTTCCTGTGCACCCCAGGGAGCCAGGATAGCAAAGATGGACTGATTCCAAGCACCAGAGGAACTGATGATGAAAACCCGCCATCAATCCCAGAGGAGACTGGTAAAAGCAAAGTAGCTTCCTGGTTAACAAGCCAGGAAATGAAGAAGGTGAACAAACCTGAGGTAAATGTTTTCAAGAACCTCGGCTGACTCCTGGCTTTTTATGTTCTGTTGCCTCACGGATCCAATTTTTCTTTCTGTTTCAGCAGGATTCAGGTGATGTGAAAAGGTGACTTCATTTCCTGTTTCAAGTTCATATTTAATTTTGTGTGACGTCCATGGTGATGTTTGAAGACCAGATCAGTCCTACATCTCACATAGCTCTCTGCTATATGTGCGGGTTTCTAAATATTTCTCATTTCTGAATGATTTGAATTCTGAATTCTTATTTTAAAAAGTCCTCATCTTCACACTTCAAAAAATGTGTGTTGATGATGTGATTTGTTTTAGTCAACTGAAGTCTGAGATGGGAAAGAAGCAGGACGTGATGACACTCTCTGACAGCGATGACGTTCAGACCATCAGCTCTGGATCTGAAGACAACAAGGAGAAAGAGAAGGCTCCTCAGGGTGAGAAGGAGTCACTCACACTCCAGTCGCTCCGATCTGGTGTCATCACTCAGCTCTTGTTTCCTCTGTAGCAAAGAAGCAGGTCGCCGTGAAGTCCACTCGTGGCATTGCTCTTAAGAACAGCCACGGAATGATGGTGAAGACTGGCACACCAGGAGGGGGCGGTGGAGGACAGGCCGGTCAGGGGGCTAAGCAACAGGGACACCTGGGCTCTGGTGGCGAGAACGCTCCCAGAAATACTCGTTCCTTCTTCGACGGCGAGGAATCCTGTTACATTATCGATGCCAAGCTGGAAGGCAACTTGGGTCGATACCTGAATGTAGGTTTCCTCATTATTACTGTCCTTGCACAAGCATTACTCTACTCTTTTCTAAACCACACGTCTCTGTGTGCTTCTGCTTACAGCACAGCTGCAGTCCCAACCTGTTTGTCCAAAATGTGTTTGTGGACACGCACGACTTGAGGTTCCCATGGGTGGCTTTCTTTGCCAGCAAGTGAGTCTTTGAGTTTTCAGATGTTAAAGTTGTTCTGTTGATGTGTTGTTACTATTATATTTCGAAAAATGCCTCTAAGTACTGCAACTGCTCTGTAGCCATAATATCCCAAGTGGAGCGACATACGTAAGTATTGACTTTTCATACTGTAAAAACCTGATCAGTAAGAACTGTTACTGTTCTCGTGCCACATATCTGGTATGAAACTGCCATGAAGATGACTTTGTCACATTACTATTTACTTTGTCCTGCAGAGGCTTGTGTTCTCTGAAGAATACTGTTGTATTTTTAGTGACTATTTGAAACAGTGGTGAGATCGCTGGTTGTTTTAAAAGTAGTTGCTGCATTTCAACAGCTCAGAACCACGTGACATCACACTAATGTACAACTAAGACTCTGATTTGAGGAGCACTGTTTCTGGGGAGAAGTTCTTTCATCCCGCAGTTACGGTGTTGTCATTGTCTCAGATTATGTTGGACTGAATTGCCTGGAAGTGGATGCCAGTTTAAGAAGAAAAGCAAATTATACCCGACCTTGACAGTGTTTGGTCAGAGAAGAATGTCAGACAAGCCTCTTCAGTTATTTAGCCTGTGTCATTTTCTCCATCCAAACACTGTCTTGCTCTGGATATAAAATACGTCAGGCATTGTTGATTTCAAATCTATATGCTTTCAGCCTTCTCCATTACATTAGTGGCTGGGGCCAGCAAAGGAAAACATTGTTCCATTACTACAGAAATCCATACCAAACACCACCTTGTTCATGTTTATCTCCACTGGTGTGAATCACTACTTCCTTATCCAGACTGACTGGACACTGATGTTCCTGATAATGCCACCTGGTTGTCATTGAACTCATCCCTTTGTGTCCCTCAGGAGAATTCGGGCCGGCACCGAGCTGACATGGGACTACAACTACGAGGTGGGCAGCGTGGAGGGTAAAGTTCTTCTTTGCTGCTGCGGGTCCACTGAGTGCAGAGGTCGACTGCTGTGATCGGGGTCGACTCACCAAACTAATTGATCTTTTTTTATTTTTTATTTGTCACTGTACTTTTATATCATTATATTTCCCGGTTTGTCTTCTTCATCTGGTTGCAGCAACATTTGAATAAAATATAATTTCATCTATGAACCTGGGCTGCTTCCGTTTTGCTTCTTAAAATCAGCGGAGAGCTGAAAGAATGGAATCTGCAGTTTTTGGATCTGACCCACCTGAAACATGGTGTTTGCCAGTGTGGTTTTGAGTCACATGTTTTCCCTTTAAAATGTGCTTTTGATTTATCGGATCAATCACAGCATTCCATGACTGTGCTTATCGTTATTAGCTGTTACTAATACCTCCCAATTGTTACATTAAAAACTGCGTTTTTTCCATGGTGACTGAGTGGTTTGGGCCGGTGCTAAACTTCGAGAATGGGAAAATCTATAAATGTCTCGATTGCTATTTAAAAAAAACCCACACAACTAATGTCCATGAACTTCTCATATCCGACCAGGTGTCGCGAACGCGTCTTGACATTTCTATCCCCCGCTTGGTTTGAAGGAAAAAGAGCATACCTCCATGGGATGAAGTTCTCATGTCAACAGGTCATCTATTTTACTCTTTGTTGTCATTTCACTTCTCTTTTTCGCTCGCTTTGCGCGATGATTCTGAAACTGTACGAAGGTTCCTTGAAGACATCGCTCTCATCCGCCAATCAGATGCAGTGGCCCGTCAGTCGCCGCGAAACAAGTGAATAATAACGTTCTCCCTCAAAGGAAGCTCTTAAAAATCTCTGAAAATGTTTTACTTCCCGACTGTTCTGCAGCGACACAGCGGGTGTTTTGCCACAATATGGTGAGTTCATTTTACAGATCAAATGTTATATTCATGCCGCCTTCAGCAAAATGCGTCAAAACAGTTTCTACATCAAAGTTGTGATTAAAAAAAATAGTGGTCATGGACAGTGACGTGTTTTTTCTCGATATTATTGGTCAGAAAACCAGTGACTTTTGGAGCGCTACTTTTCTCAGGTAGTGGAGCTTCTGATTCGCTTCATAAAGCTTTCCCTCTCAGCCTCGCGCGCTTTTGCTATTGAAAGTATATCTGGAATATATCGCATTGAAAGTGGTCCACATTTGTTTAAAGGTGGACTACTTTCAACGCAAGTTCAACAATCCCGCTTGAATTTTTTGAAGCCGCTCGCTTTCACAATTTCAAAATGCCGCTCAAACTGGTCCGTTATGCTCCAGGTTGAGCGCGCCTGCAGCTCCGAGTTCAAAATGAGTTCATAAATGAGCGTCGTTTTCATGGCGCGCATTTGCTTTAGAACAAGAATGTGCTCTATTCGTGTTCTGCTCACAAGTGCGTCACTTCACGAAGTTCACATCTGTGCAGGCTGGTGGCGACAAAGGGCATCAACGTTCCCCGTCGTCAAATCCTGCAGGTCAACGTGGCCCAAACCTGGTATGAAGGCGCTTGACTGTTTCCACTGTGGCTGGATGTGCCTCTGCTTTGACTCGTCTTTGAAGACTCTGCCTGTCAATCACTGTTTTAAAGGACCTCCTTGAACTCATCAAAGATCACTTTTCGTTGTTGACCTTCATTCCATGATGGTGAAGGTCATTGGCTTTTGGCCTGTTGTAAACAAAACCTACCATCGAAGAAGACATGTTGCCACTGTGTACTTCACAGGATGTCCTGTTTTATGAATTGCATTTTATCAAATAGAAGCAATTCTTTGTTGTTTTTTCCTGCTTTATTGTGCTGTTTTTCTGTTTCTCTGACCCATTGTGAATGGAATCTTATACCTGTGAAGTGAAGACATCATGGACTACGTGCTGGAGCGGGTCCAGCCTCCCCGACCTGATCTTCCTCCTCCTCGATTTTCCCTCTACCTGTCCGCCCAACTCCAGTATGGCGTGGTGGTGGTCTACCACCGCCAGTGTACCATGTTTCTGGGTGAGTGAGTCCTCTCTGGGAGCATGAAGGATTTAGTGCAGGCTGATGACTGGTGATCCTTCAGAGGAACTTCAGACCTTCATACATCGCCTGTTCAAAGACAAAGGCATTCAACGGATTGACCTGACTGACAATGTGTGAGTCTCAAAGCTGGACGTGATTATTATGTCTTCATTTTAAATGTTTTTTTTTCCTCATAATTCAGTTCATATCCAGTGAAATATGAAGGACCATGCAAGGTCACATGGTACAGTCTCGCTGAAGACCAACCTAGTGTCCCTTCTGCTTCCCCTGCTGTTATGTATCAGACCACCGCTGCTGCTCAAGGATGCTCTGACCTTCATGCTGGAGACCGACGGAGCTCCTGACCCATTGTTTGGAAGGATGCATGACTTGATGCCCAGCCCCAGAACTGTCATTGAGGTAGCACAAATAGCAGCAAGAGATTGGGGGCTCATGGTGAACCTGGCCTTGGTGTGACTCCCAGATGGAGAGGAGCAGACTCAGAGAAGTTTCTCCTGAAGAAAGTGCGCTGATCCAGGCTAGTCCGGCTTCTGCTGTGTCCCAGATGAGTGGTAAGACTTGTGGAAGATGCTCTCCACACAGAGAATGAATGATGAGACCCTGCCGAGGGTGGAGGAGTCGTGTGTGGTTCTTTGCCTTGATCAAGCAGTGTTGCAGTGTCTGCATCCCACTCCTTACAGACTTCACTGCAGCTCCAGAGGCCATCACTCTCAAAGAGTCAGAGCCGGCCACTGTCCCTTACCCAGAGGTGACACCTGCCGATGAGGCTTTTCATCCCACGCAGGTCCAAACATGACAGATATTTTCCTCCTCCTCGTCTCAGTTTGCGGGCGATGAGCTCCCGGAGGGTGGGCAAGATATGGTCGACTTCCTGTTGGAGCAAGAAGATTTCTTCTCAGAGGGTGAGGGTTCAAGCCCTGAGCACTGTCAGAGAACCACACTAACATGTTGTTGTTTTGAAGAGAATGGAACTGAGACGGAGCAGAGAAAGGAGGGAACTGAAGAAATCATCACAGCCAACCAGGAGTGAGTTTGAGATCCACATGAGCAAACGTGTCATGGAAATACACCTTTGTCTCTTCAGTCCAGGGGCCACTCTGCCTGCTGTTGAGGAGACCACGCAGTTACCCCAGGGAGAGCTGGGTCTCACTGCGGAGCCCCCACGACCCCTGCCTGAACATCTCACCCAAGAGTCTCACCCCCCTGAGCCTCCCTCACCTGGAGCAGAGGGCCGTGAAACAGGGATACTGGAGTCACAGGTCTGCAGCTGCTTTGTTGGACACTCACGCACCCTGGCGTTCATCACTTTTCTTTTTTAAATCTTGGTCTTGCCAGGGAGAGGAGAATTTTCAAACGCGTGGTCAGCAGATGGCGCTGTCGTCATTTGTTTATGCAGTCTGAATCATCTGGTGAAACTACTCATGAATTTTCATATATTCCAGTGGAAACCAGACGGTCTGTCGTCTTTCTTCCAGGAGGTGGCTCCAACTGTGGTGAAGAA
The DNA here is from genome assembly GCF_027744825.2 of Synchiropus splendidus. Lineage (NCBI taxonomy): Eukaryota > Metazoa > Chordata > Actinopteri > Syngnathiformes > Callionymidae > Synchiropus > Synchiropus splendidus. Next base: position 14,138,148 of record NC_071348.1, read on the forward strand.
GAGGCCAAGGGAGCTGGTCTTATTCCCTACGGAGACGCAGCTCTCTTACCAGACCATGAAGGAGCAGATTCAGAACCCGCTGACTGAAACCAGATGTCCCCTGCTGCTCCCACCTCCGTCTCACCTGAGGATCCCGGCTGCAGAGCTCTTCAGAAAGCCCTGCACCTGTCAGTCAAACATTTAAAATCCTAACATTTGGGAACATCTCGTAGCTCTCTGTCACCCTGCTGTGGAGAGACAGGCCCAGCCTGTTCACCTTTCCAAAAATAAACAAAGCTATTTTTACCCTGCAGTCCTGTCGGAGGATGCGCTGTCTCTATGGAGACAAGCAGCCACCATCACACCTGTCTCTGCATCAGACCTGCCGGTCAGAGGCAGAGCTCCCGAGTCCAGTGAGAAGGAGAGGGCCACGAAGCAACAGGAACCAGAGGGACCGGAATTCTCAAGTAAACCTCTGAAAGCAGCTTGTCAGATTCATCCTCAGAAATATTGAGTCTATTTCAGTTTCAAAATGTGAATCTTCATTCAGTCACGCATGTTTATTTGGGTGCCGAGGTGAAAGGTCAGGGGATGAACATGACCTTGACCTGTGTCTTTGAATGTCCAGGTGACCTCTGTCTGCCACACATGGAAAGCTCCGACCCACCTGAGGTGTCCAGGGAGATGTTGTCAGAGAAGGGGGCGTACGTGACCCTCTCACATATTTGTCAGGATCATGGGTCAAGTTGTTGTTCACGCCAACATGTGTCAATAGGTCGGTCAGCTCCAGAACTGGGACTCTGCTGGAGGACATCCCAGAGATGACCACAGAGCAAGCTTTAAACAGTGAAAAGGATTTTCGGACCTCTTTATTTGTCCACCCTGAGACATCTGGATACCCCATGTAAGACGTGGTTAAACAGTCTTGCGTTTACTTTGAGTCTCTTGTGAGCGTTTGAAACCACTTGTGTTCTGTGTCTGTGTGTTCAGCCTGCCTGAAGACCAGGCGACACCTGTGACCTTCCAGTCTCTCCTGTCTCCGAACACCAGCCGGAGGACTGTCGCCAGGGCTTTCCGCAATCTGCTGGGTACCGCTTCAGTTGACTTCATCATGTTATCACCCTACCGCGTCAGGCATTCAGGAGGGGACACTGGATTTATGCCTTCGCATGTAGCGCATTTCCAGATTCATTCCCTGACTGTTGTTCAGTCACCATCATGTTCATCATGTTCATGTCTGACCATGGCTCATGTGGCCACTCCAAGCTCCCGTCTCCCACTGTCAGCTAATTCAGGCTAATACATCCGTCGAGGTTAGCATTAGCGTATGGGGAAACACCTCTTTCATTAGTCATTTCATGTCTCCAAAAATGGTGAATAATCTGTGAATCCACCATTTGTATTTTGGTCGCTGCTCATCGTTTATTTACTTAGTACACTTATGTACTTTTAGAAAGTGATGTTTTCATTCAAATGTATTTCCCCTCTTAAAATAAGTTGAAACATTCTTATTTTTCATGATATTTTTTTTGGCCCCTGACAGGAGTCACAGTATGTCAGTCGGCCCCACCGCTGCTCTACAGAATTCTCACACACGCATACACACGTAGATGTACCAAGTATTCTAACGGCCTTCTCTGTAGTTGCTCTGGAGGTCACAGCAGTCTTGTTGACTTGCCTCCTTGTGTGCAGGGATTGTGGAGAGCGGGACGGTGACGGTGGAGCAGACACAGCCCTATGGAGACATCATCATATCCCCTGGCGTGAGCTCCCAGTCTGCTCAAGTGTAGTCACCAGTTTCACCTCTGCCTTGTTTGAAATGTTAGCAATGTAGTTTCCACCTGAAATCAACCAGGTTTGTATGAAATTTCAGAGCGCAGTTGTTGATGCACTGTTTGAAGAGAGATAGGTTGTTGTTTTCTCAGCTTCGTGTGCAGTGAAGTGCAGTTCTGGTAAAAATTCAACTTCAAATAAAGTAGTTTTGAGCATAAATCTTGCAGCAGCGCCTCTTTGTCTCCACATTCAGCTGGACCACTCCACAGCACAGCCAGGTGTCGAACTGATGGCAGCATTGGCGTGCAACCATCTTCTGCTCTGATACCCCTCGGTCAGGGTGGCAATATCTGGTGGCTCGTCCGGGATTACAGCTAATCCCACAAAGATCCTAATTTGAAGTTCCTGAACCATCGTGCTACAACAGTGACTCCAGAGGTGAAGAGATGTCCGCTCTACAAGAACTGCAGCTTCACCAGTTGATCATCTCTGCCAACTCGGATGTGCTCTCCAAGCTGGCAGAGTCCATCAAGGATGACGTAGAGGAGGATCCACCAGGGGACAATGCTACCGATGCTGAACTCTATGACTTCATGGTCGACTTCTTGAAAAGCGACAGGTTGGCAAGTCTAGAGGACCAAGGTATGTCCATCCTGTTTGTCTTCAAAGATCTCATCGCAGAACTGCAACGATCTCCAGCACCTACAGAGGAGCAACAGGAGCTCTTGGAAGAGAATGAGTCGATTGTGGTACCATCAGCGGTCAACACTCAGGGGGAGAGACCATCAGCTGTGACTGGCCAGGTTACTGATGTGATTAAGTTGACAGATGTTGCTGCTTTGCTGCCTCACAGAGAATTCAAGATTCACAGCGCACAGATTTCTGACTGGGATTCTGATGTTACTAACAATTCACTGTGCAGGCAGATTGATGAAGGTTTATCTGAGAATTCTACTGAGGCAGAGGTGATTGGTGCAGTTCTAAAAATGATCAGAACTGGTACCATTCAAGATATGCTGATGACAAAAGATGGGCTAACTGTAGCTGAGCTCAAAGGTTTTCTCCGAGCAACTCTTACCAGACAAAAGTAGTGCGAGTTATTTCAGGAACTTAGCACTGCAAAGCAGCAGGAGAAAGAAAGCCCACAACAGTTCATGTACTGGCTAATGGGTCTACAACAGGGAGCACTGTTTGCCTCACAGCATGGTAGTTCAGAGTTTCAATACGACAACAGACTTGTCCATGGAGTGTTTCTTCACTTGTATCAGGGAACCACTGAGAAATATACATATGTCAGGCGAGACCTCGAACCTGTTCAGAATCAGAATCCAATTTATTGCCATGGTCAGTGGGGATCCCACCAACTAGGAAAGTGCTTTGGAATAAAGTGTTGACAAAAAAATATTATATAAAACAAAATAAAATGTGTGACTGCCGAGGGGAAGTAGCCGTTCGGGAGGTTCTGGTCTGGATGGACCGTAGCCTCCTGCCAGAGGGAAGAGGAACAAACAGTCCATGACCAGGGTGAGAAGGGTCGGCTTTGATCCGACCTGCACGTCTCTAGGTCCTGGAGACCTACAGGTCCTGAAGAGGTGGCAGGCTGCAACCGATCACTTTTTCAGCAGAACGGACGATGCGCTGCAGTCTGCTCTTGTCCCTGGAGGTGGCACTGTTGTACCAGACGGTGATAGAGGAGGTGTTCTTAACAAGACAAGCGTGACTGATGATTTTATTTTAGAAATCATGACAAATTCAGTCAGTGAAGAGGTGGGGAGACAAGCATGCCTAGGCCAGACTCACAAAACTCAAACAGTCACAGTCAATGCCACCCAACAAGGAGAGAAGCAACAGGTCGTTCAACCCTCACCTGAAGTCCAAGCAAGTGCTCTTCAAACTAAAGCTGAAAACCAGGCGAATCGCACAGCTATCCATGAACTGAGAGCATATGTCTCAGCCTTGGTGGCAAAAACCATTGAAAATGCCCTCATTCCCAGAACCAGTACTCTTGAACAGTCTCAAGCCAACTCAAGTAGTACCGTCCAACCACCTAAGTGCACCATGAAGGGGAAATGCCAGCCATGCTTAGCTCAGGGGACTGCAATCTGTAACCACTGTTTCAAATGTGGCCAGGAAGGACACAGAGCTGTGGGCTGCATGTCAAAGACCACAGCTGCGGGAGACGCACGGAGGTCACTGGGCAGGCACCACCAGTGACCGAACAAGCACCAGTGTCCCTGCTCACCGTATGCTGCCATGACTCCAACATAACAGCTAACCACCCACCACCATTGAAACACGGAGTAAGGAAAACCGATCATGTCGCAAAGCTGAGTGGCAAAAGGTGTGTGCTTACTTGTTACCTTGAAGGTGAAGCAGGATCGTGGAGCTCAGGTTACTATACTGGGAAAGGACTGGCTAGACAAGACCTCCTACCGAATAACCCATTAAAAATGACAGCTCTGATGTACCTTTTGAGGGGTGGGCTGAAATCATGTGAGAAATCAGAGGTGTGGAACACGGTCAAGTAGCTATCCACATACCCAGTCTGGTGAGTCAGAACTGTGTCAGCGGTCCAATACTGGGGTTCAGCGTAACCCAGGAAATCATCCTGGAGAGTCTGGAAAAGCCATGCAATGTCAGTCTCAGTGATCTACTAGCAGAGGCATTAAAGCTCCATCGAAACACAGCCAAAGCCATCGTCTCAGTAGTCAGTGAGAGTCCCGCCCAGAAAACAACTGAAAATGACACCATCAGAGGAGGAAAAAGAGGTCTCACAATTCCAAGTATGTGAAATAAAATGCCGTATCAGGTCATGGCCCAGGGGTGGCACAATGTTATTGGAACCCACCTTGGGGAGTGTGTTACCAGAGGGGCTGGAACTGTTTCCTGCTGTCGTTGACATACCACCTGGTGCATCTAAAACTGTGAAAATCCCTTTCTGCAACTACACAAGTCATGACATCTTCTTGCCACAGACAACTGTGTTAGGCTGTATTGAAGAAATAACTGACAGCAGGCCAGTAAACTTCTTTTCATCCTCCCAACCACTAGCAAAGTTGAACAGTGACAAACAGGCGTGCGCCGCACAAGTTGGTTCAATAAGTGCTCTGCTGAGCCACAGACACAACCAAAATGGCATCCACCTGTTTGCAGAGATCACTTGGATCGACAGCAGCAAGAGATGGTGCATGAAATGCTTTATGAGGAATCTGATGTGTTTGCAGTAGAAGAGGGAGACATAGGCTGTATAGCCAACCTGCAGCTGAAAAGTGCAGTGTTGTGAATCACCACCCTGTTCAGAAGTGTTACAACTCGATAACTAAGCCCTTGTATAAGGAGGTAAAGGAGTATGTGCAGAACCTTTTAGACAGAGGTTTTAATTCGCAAATCTGAGTCATCTTATTCCTCCCCAGTAGTTTGTGTCCGAAAAAGAGTCTCAGACTGTCGGGTTAATCATGAAACCATTTCAGACCGTCATCCATTGCCACGAATCCAAGACCTCCTTGATAGTCTGCAGGGCAATACTTGGTTCTCCATCTTGGACCATGGCAGTGCACATCACCAAGGGTTTGTGAGTGAAGAAGCCAGACACCTCACAGCCTTCATACACTTGTATGAATGGATACGTATATCATTTGGCCTAACCAACGCTCCAGCCGCTTCCCAGAGGTGTATGGAGAATGTGCTGGAAGGTGTCAGAGATGAATGCCGTGCTCCATATCTGGACGATGTCTTGTGTTATTCAGTTTCCTCTGAGGATACACATACACCACCTCAGAATGGTTTTCAGCCGCATGCGAGAACATGGCATCAAACTGAGAGCGACCAAGTGCGAGAGATTCAAAAGAGAAGTTTGCTTCCTTGGTCGGCTGGTGTCTGGAGAAGGAGTAAAGACTGATCCACAGGATTTAGCAGCGGTGTTGCCACTTAAAGAAAAAGAGCCTCGCACAATTGGTGATGTCAAATCACTGCAGGGATTTCTTGGATACTATCGTTCTTTTATCCAGGACTTTTCTGGACTCTCAACATTTACAGGATACACAGATAACAACCATCTGACCTATGTCCTCAGCACTGCCAGATGCCAAATGCTGTGGGACACAGATGTGAACTTTCAAGACGGAATGAAAGAACACACAGAGACTATGTCACCTGAGTTTGGATCTGCAGTCTGGCAAGGCAGCAAAGCAGTTCAAGAGAGTGATGTGCTGTGGGTCGCAGCCTCACAGTTTGATGGTGACAATGCAGATATTGTGCCACCGGAGAGTTTTTCGAGTGTTACACCGGAAAACATCTATGGCGCACAACTGGACGACCCAGCCATCATCGAAGTTATCTCCTTAAAAGTGGACTCCCAATGAGAGGGACAAAAGACACAGGAGGAAAGAGGCAAAGTGACTGCTGTATGAGTGGAATAGGCTGGTGGTGGATTAGGAGATTCTCTATCGACAGACTGAACAAAACAAACAGCTTGTCCTCCCTGAAAAGTTGAAACCCATGGTGCTGAAGACTATGCACAATGATATGAGCCATGTTGGCGCAGGGAAGGTAACGCATCTTGCTAGAGAGAGGTTTTATTGGCCCAACATGTGGGAGGACATAAAGAACTATATTAATAAGAAATGTGTTTGCATAAAACAGAAAGGTCCCAGTTTACCACAGAGAGCACCCGTGGGACACATCTCCACAAGCAGCCCATTGGAGTTAGTGTCCATCGACTGTCTTCACCTGGAACAAAGCCAAGGCTATGAGTACATCCTGGTCATTATGGCCATTTCACAGGCTCTGCACAAGCGTATCCAACAAAGACCAAATCTGGCAAAAGGGGTTCGAGAAACAGTCATTCAGCAGGCTGCAGCAGTATTGGTCACTCACGGACAACACCGTATCATTGGCATGGTAACCCTGTAGAGCAGACCTGGGCAAAGTGCGGCCCGGGGGCCATATGCGGCCCTTTTCCTGTGTTTTTGCGGCCCTCATGAGGTCGGACTAAAACTATACAACTGATAAGTAGTCATTTTTCGGACTATTTTTTGTCTTGTTTCTTTCTTAGCATTACTATTTCAAGAATGATTATAAGGACTTAAATTTCTTTTCATCTGCCATTTTAGTGAGTATTTTTTGTTCCTCAAAATACATGAAAAGAAAATTGAAAATATATATTCTAATTTCCTTTTAATGTTTCATAGATATTTTTGCTCTAGTTTCATTATTTATATTCAACTTAAATTGCATAATTGCCTAATAAATGCAATATTTTTATAGGTTTCATGCCATATTGCACTTAATATCTTTGCTTCCATTGAATGGTTCGTTCTTTGTTACGTAAGATTTTTTTTGTCCCGTCATGTTTCTTAGTCATCGCCGCCTTCCTTTTGGCATGATGGCCCCTCACTACTGTCACAGTTTATAATGTGGCCCTTTAGGAAATTTAACTGCCCACCTCTGCTGTAGAGAGACTAAACCGCGCACTCCTTCAGATGACGCGCACCTTGGAAGAGGAAAAAAAGTCTCCGTGGAAAGATCATCTTCCCCATGTTGTACATGCCTAGAATTGTACCGGGCATGAAGCCACTGGGTTTTCACCATTGTTCCTCTTGTATGGTTGAACGCCACCTTTACCTGTTGACTTGCTGTAGAGTCTGAGATACCTGATCGACAGACATATGCACAAAAACCGGCTGAGAGGATGCATGTTCTGCATATAAAATTGTAAAAGTAATCGTGAAAAACTCTCTGCAAAAGGCAAAAGACAACATGACAGAGGAGTGAGGGGTGTTGCTCTGCAGCCAGGCGACCGAGTGTTGGTTAAGAACATGGACAAAATACTCCCACCCAGGCCACCCAGGTCCTATTCCACTTCAATACTTTACCCCTAAACATCCTTACGACTCGAACTACTGCACTCAGGCATATTGACAGGTCGGCGACTCAAGTATACCACGTTCTGCAGACAATGACGGAGACATTCAATAAAAAGCAGGGGAGAGTTAAAGTGAAAAAAAAAAGAACAAGTGGATCAAAACAGACACCCCACACACATGTTTTTATTTTGTTCATTGTTCATTGTTGCATGGTGTGATGATGCTTGGAACGGTCAGCGTGTGGCGCCAGTGAGTTAGTTAACCGCCCGTAGGGGCACAGGCTGCAGAATAAATCTTCGGTCAAAGTTACCGCCTCTGTGTCGACTTATTCAGGTGGGTTAACACTCCTCCATGAAGCCTGCACGTGTACCAAAATAAGGGATGAGAGTGCTGAATGTGTTTGGTAAGATGTAACGTTTGTAACATGGTAGTTTCGCAGTATATCGTGGTCAGAGTGATTGATGCGAGGCTAGCTGACCGTACCGAGAATGCTGTCACTGGAGTTGTCAAAAGTGGAAGATGCAGAAAGTTGCATTGTGTTGTACATTGGAAGTGCCACTATTTTCTGTTCTAGACTGCTTTGGTCTGAAGTTTCTCTCTGTTGTTTTGTTTCCAACATGCCAAATTCTCCAAATCAGAGAGTCCACCACAGGCTCACTGCAGAATAAATCTTGCAGCAGCGCCTCTTTGTCTCCACATTCAGCTGGACCACTCCACAGCACAGAAGGTGTCGAACTGACGGCAGCATTGGCGTGCAACCATCTTCTGCTCTGATACCCCTCGGTCAGGGTGGCAATATCTGGTGGCTCGTCCGGGATTACAGCTAATCACACAAAGATCCTAATTTGAAGTTCCTGAACCATCGTGCTACAACAGTGACTCCAGAGGTGAAGAGATGTCCGCTCTACAAGAACTGCAGCTCCACCAGTTGATCATCTCTGCCAACTCGGATGTGCTCTCCAAGCTGGCAGAGTCCATCAAGGATGACGTAGAGGAGGATCCACCAGGGGACAATGCTACCGATGCTGAACTCTATGACTTCATGGTCGACTTCTTGAAAAGCGACAGGTTGGCAAGTCTAGAGGACCAAGGTATGTCCAGCCTGTTCGTCTTCAAAGATCTCATCGCAGAACTGCAACGATCTCCAGCACCTACAGAGGAGCAACAGGAGCTCTTGGAAGAGAATGAGTCGATTGTGGTACCATCAGCGGTCAACACTCAGGGGGAGAGACCATCAGCTGTGACTGGCCAGGTTACTGATGTGATTAAGTTGACAGATGTTGCTGCTTTGCTGCCTCACAGAGAATTCAAGATTCACAGCGCACAGATTTCTGACTGGGATTCTGATGTTAGTTACAATTCACTGTGCAGGCAGATTGATGAAGGTTTATCTGAGAATTCTACTGAGGTGATTGGTGCTGTTCTAAAAATGATCAGAACTGGTACCATTCAAGATATGCTGATGACAAAAGATGGGCTAACTGTAGCTGAGCTCAAAGGTTTTCTCCGAGCAACTCTTACCAGACAAAAGTAGTGCGAGTTATTTCAGGAGAAAGAAAGCCCACAACAGTTCATGTACTGGCTAATGGGTCTACAACAGGGAGCACTGTTTGCCTCACAGCATGGTAGTTCAGAGTTTCAATACGACAACAGACTTGTCCATGGAGTGTTTCTTCACTTGTATCAGGGAACCACTGAGAAATATGCATATGTCAGGCGAGACCTCAAACCTGTTCAGAATCAGAATCCAATTTATTGCCATGGTCAGTGGGGATCCCACCAACTAGGAAAGTGCTTTGGAATAAAGTGTTGACAAAAAAATATTATATAAAACAAAATAAAATGTGCGACAGCCGAGGGGAAGTAGCCGTTCGGGAGGTTCTGGTCTGGATGGACCGTAGCCTCCTGCCAGAGGGAAGAGGAACAAACAGTCCATGTCCAGGGTGAGAAGGGTCGGCTTTGATCCGACCTGCACGTCTCTGGGTCCTGGAGACCTACAGGTCCTGAAGAGGTGGCAGGCTGCAACCGATCACTTTTTCAGCAGAACGCACAATGCGCTGCAGTCTGCTCTTGTCCCTGGAGGTGGCACTGTTGTACCAGACAGTGATAGAGGAGGTGTTCTTAACAAGACAAGCGTGACTGATGATTTTATTTTAGAAATCATGACAAATTCAGTCAGTGAAGAGGTGGGGAGACAAGCACGCCTAGGCCAGACTCACAAAACTCAAACAGTCACAGTCAATGCCACCCAACAAGGAGAGAAGCAACAGGTCGTTCAACCCTCACCTGAAGTCCAAGCAAGTGCTCTTCAAACTAAAGCTGAAAACCAGGCGAGTCGCACAGCTGTCCATGAACTGAGAGCATATGTCTCAGCCTTGGTGGCAAAAACCATTGAAAAGGCCCTCATTCCCAGAACCAGTACTCTTGAACAGTCTCAAGCCAACTCAAGTAGTACCGTCCAACCACCTAAGTGCACCATGAAGGGGAAATGCCAGCCATGCTTAGCTCAGGGGACTGCAATCTGTAACCACTGTTTCAAATGTGGCCAGGAAGGACACAGAGCTGTGGGCTGCATGTCAAAGACCACAGCTGCGGGAGACGCACGGAGGTCACTGGGCAGGCACCACCAGTGACCGAACAAGCACCAGTGTCCCTGCTCACCGTATGCTGCCATGACTCCAACATAACAGCTAACCACCCACCACCATTGAAACACGGAGTAAGGAAAACCGATCATGTCGCAAAGCTGAGTGGCAAAAGGTGTGTGCTTACTTGTTACCTTGAAGGTGAAGCAGGATCGTGGAGCTCAGGTTACTATACTGGGAAAGGACTGGCTAGACAAGACCTCCTACCGAATAACCCATTAAAAATGACAGCTCTGATGTACCTTTTGAGGGGTGGGCTGAAATCATGTGAGAAATCAGAGGTGTGGAACACGGTCAAGTAGCTATCCACATACCCAGTCTGGTGAGTCAGAACTGTGTCAGCGGTCCAATACTGGGGTTCAGCGTAACCCAGGAAATCATCCTGGAGAGTCTGGAAAAGCCATTAAAGCATTAAAGCTCCATCGAAAAACACAGCCAAAGCCATCGTCTCAGTAGTCAGTGAGAGTCCCACCCAGAAAACAACTGAAAATGACACCATCAGAGGAGGAAAAAGAGGTCTCACAATTCCAAGTATGTGAAATAAAATGCCATATCAGGTCATGGCCCAGGGGTGGCACAATGTTATTGGAACCCACCTTGGGGAGTGTGTTACCAGAGGGGCTGGAACTGTTTCCTGCTGTCGTTGACATACCACCTGGTGCATCTAAAACTGTGAAAATCCCTATCTGCAACTCCACAAGTCATGACATCTTCTTGCCACAGACAACTGTGTTAGGCTGTATTGAAGAAATAACTGACAGCAGGCCAGTAAACTTCTTTTCATCCTCCCAACCACTAGCAAAGTTGAACAGTGACAAACAGGCGTGCGCCGCACAAGTTGGTTCAATAAGTGCTCTGCTGAGCCACAGACACAACCAAAATGGCATCCACCTGTTTGCAGAGATCACTTGGATCGACAGCAGCAAGAGATGGTGCATGAAATGCTTTATGAGGAATCTGATGTGTTTGCAGTAGAAGAGGGAGACATAGGCTGTATAGCCAGCCTGCAGCTGAAAAGTGCAGTGTTGTGAATCACCACCCTGTTCAGAAGTGTTACAACTCGATAACTAAGCCCTTGTATAAGGAGGTAAAGGAGTATGTGCAGAACCTTTTAGACAGAGGTTTTAATTCGCAAATCTGAGTCATCTTATTCCTCCCCAGTAGTTTGTGTTTCAGTTTCCTCTGAGGATACACATACACCACCTCAGAATGGTTTTCAGCCGCATGCGAGAACATGGCATCAAACTGAGAGCGACCAAGTGCGAGTGATTCAAAAGAGAAGTTTGCTTCCTTGGTCGGCTGGTGTCTGGAGAAGGAGTAAAGACTGATCCACAGGAGTTAGCAGCGGTGTTGCCACTTAAAGAAAAAGAGCCTCGCACAATTGGTGATGTCAAATCACTGCAGGGATTTCTTGGATACTATCGTTCTTTTATCCAGGACTTTTCTGGACTCTCAACATTTACAGGATACACAGATAACAACCCTCTGACCTATGTCCTCAGCACTGCCAGATGCCAAATGCTGTGGGACACAGATGTGAACTTTCAAGACGGAATGAAAGAACACACAGAGACTGTCACCTGAGTTTGGATCTGCAGTCTGGCAAGGCAGCAAAGCAGTTCAAGAGAGTGATGTGCTGTGGATCGCAGCCTCACAGTTTGATGGTGACAATGCAGATATTGTGCCACCGGAGAGTTTTTCGAGTGTTACACCCGAAAACATCTATGGCGCACAACTGGACGACCCAGCCATCATCGAAGTTATCTCCTTAAAAGTGGACTCCCAATGAGAGGGACAAAAGACACAGGAGGAAAGAGGCAAAGCGACTGCTGTATGAGTGGAATAGGCTGGTGGTGGATCAGGAGATTCTCTATCGACAGACTGAACAAAACAAACAGCTTGTCCTCCCTGAAAAGTTGAAACCCATGGTGCTGAAGACTATGCACAATGATATGAGCCATGTTGGCGTCTTGCTAGAGAGTGGTTTTATTGGCCCAACATGTGGGAGGACATAAAGAACTATATTAATAAGAAATGTGTTTGCATAAAACAGAAAGGACACATCTCCACAAGCAGCCCATTGGAGTTAGTGTCCATCGACTGTCTTCACCTGGAACAAAGCCAAGGCTATGAGTACATCCTGGTTATTATGGCCATTTCACAGGCTCTGCACAAGCGTATCCAACAAAGAACAAATCTGGGAAAAGGGGTTCGAGAACCAGTCGTTCAGCAGGCTGCAGCAGTATTGGTCACTCACGGACAACACCGTATCATTGGCATGGTAACCCTGTAGAGAGACTAAACCGCGCACTCCTTCAGATGATGCGCACCTTGGAAGAGGAAAAAAAGTCTCCGTGGAAAGATCATCTTCCCCATGTTGTACATGCCTAGAATTGTACCGGGCATGAAGCCACTGGGTTTTCACCATTGTTCCTCTTGTATGGTCGAACGCCACCTTTACCTGTTGACTTGCTGTAGAGTCTGAGATACCTGATCGACAGACATATGCACAAAAACCGGCTGAGAGGATGCATGTTCTGCATATAAAATTGTAAAAGTAATCGTGAAAAACTCTCTGCAAAAGGCAAAAGACAACATGACAGAGGAGTGAGGGGTGTTGCTCTGCAGCCAGGCGACCGAGTGTTGGTTAAGAACATGGACAAAATACTCCCACCCAGGCCACCCAGGTCCTATTCCACTTCAATACTTTACCCCTACACATCCTTACTACTCGAACTACTGCACTCAGGCATATTGACAGGTCGGCGACTCAAGTATACCACGTTCTGCAGACAATGACGGAGACATTCAATAAAAAGCAGGGGAGAGTTAAAGTGAAAAAAAAAAGAACAAGTGGATCAAAACAGACACCCCACACACATGTTTTTATCTTGTTCATTGTTCATTGTTGCATGGTGTGATGATGCTTGGAACGGTCAGCAGGGGGCGTGTGGCGCCAGTGAGTCATAGAGGCACAGGCTGCAGAATAAATCTTCGGTCAAAGTTACCGCCTCTGTGTCGACTTATTCAGGTGGGTTACCACTCCTCTATGAAGCCTGCACGTGTCCCAAAATAAGGGATGAGAGTGCTGAATGTGTTTGGTAAGATGTAACGTTTGTAACATGGTATTTTCGCAGTATATCGTGGTCAGAGTGATTGATGCGAGGCTAGCTGACCGTACCGAGAATGCTGTCACTGGAGTTGTCAAAAGTGGAAGATGCAGAGAGTTGCATTGTGTTGTACATTGGAAGTGCCACTATTTTCTGTTCTAGACCGCTTTCTCTCTGTTGTTTTGTTTCCAACATGTCAAATTCTCCAAATCAAAGAGTCCACCACAGGCTCACTGCAGAATAAATCTTGCAGCATCGCCTCTTTGTCTCCACATTCAGCTGGACCACTCCACAGCACAGAAGGTGTCGAACTGACGGCAGCATTGGCGTGCAACCATCTTCCGCTCTGATACCCCTCGCTCAGGGTGGCAATATTTGCCTCGCTTCTCCAGTGAGGCTGCTCTTTAAACTCGGATCCTTTTTGTCTCTTCTGCAGCAACGTTTGAATGTTTTCTGAATCCACTTTGATCAACCTCTGCATTGCAGCATGATGGGAAAAAATCGCACAATCTTCTGACTCTGTTCAAACTTCTTTCAGAAGATGAGGGTGGCAGCAAAGACCTTCTGTCGTCAGAAGTGATTGAGATCGATGACGACGACGATGATGATGATGTCATTGCTGTAGGCTGTGGTAAGTCTCACATACTCCTTACAGAGGAGTGGTTTGTTCTTCGTGTGCAGATTTTGTTTGCTGCTCGGCATCTACAAATGAGTTTTGTCAGCCAGGCAGGAAGCTTTCTCTTTCCTTTCATTCCTGTTTGAATGAAGTTCTAAAAGTTTATCATTTGTCTTCCTGGCAGCTTCAGCTCCGGCTGTGTTCGTGTCGCACACCCAATCCCAGTCCTTGACCCAACCCAACCCCAAAGCAAAAGAAGATGAAATCAAAGTGGGAATGGCGCTTCTGGGAAAGAAACGCACAAAGACGTGGCACAGATCCTTGCTGGTGGCGATTGCTCATGTCGGTGTGTGACACTAATTTGTTCAGTTTTTCATTCATTTAAGCAGTATATTATGATGGTTTTGTCACAACCATGACATAATATCCAATATAATGGATCACAAGGTTTGTTTTGTCATGATAGGAGCTGAATGCTTGCTTGAATAACAGACTTTTGTCTCCATTCTCCTAAGGAAACAGGATTGCAAAATACAAGGTTAAGTTTGACAAAGGCAAGAGTCTCCTCTCTGGGAATCATGTGGCTTTCACCTACAACCCCACACTGGAGAGTCTGTATGTTGGTTTCATTAGTGTGAAATGTCACGTCTTTATTATTGTTCACCTCTTTCGTCCTCTGTCTCTCCTCTGCATGTGTCCAAACAACACTGAATTTATCGTAAAACGTCTTTACCTGAACTGCCCCACTGATATAAGTGTTTCTGAACTGGTCCTTTCCAGTCACTCCCATTGAAAACCTTTGTTTCTGACTCTTTTAACTCTTGTGTCTGTCAAACAAACTTCGTCTCAGTCCTCTCAATAAAACTTCCCTGTCACTCGCTGGTACTCTTCTCTCACAGATCACCCTGTCTCTCATCTCCACCCATTCCACCCTGATGGCTCACTCTTCTTCACTTCCCTTGATCTCAAATTGACTTAAAATCTTAACTCACAAAGGGTCTAAAATTTGCTCTTTGGGTAAAGGTCTGGATGATGACATTGACATCCTTTGTCTCTGCTGGGGAATTAATTTCTCATAGAGATTTGGTTGCTCTCATAGATTTGCTTCAGTGTTTAGCTGTTATTGACTTGCGTTTTATATTTTGCTGTGCAGTGAAACGTACATGGGAAGATATAGAGGACGCTTCCTGTCGAGATTTTATTGAGGAGTACATCACAGCGTATCCCAGCAGGCCCATGGTTCACTCCAAGGACAAATTTCACTCCCACGCCATCGCTCCAGCACCTGCTTTTTCAACTTTGTTCTATTCCCAGCTACTTTCCCACTCCCACCTCTGTGGTTTGTTTTTGTATTGGACACAACATTACACTTTAATTATTGCTTTGATATTACTGTAACTATTCTAAAACTTCAGGATAGAAGCACAAAGAAGGCTCTTCAGTGTTATGCAGCCAAGACTTCATGTCTGACCATGGCTCATGTGACCACTCCAAGCTCCCGTCTACCACTGTCAGCTAATTCAGGCTCATACATCAGTCGAGGTTAGCATTAGGGGAAACACCTCTTTCATTAGTCATTTCATGTCTCTAAAAATGGTGATTAATCTGTGAATCCACCATTTGTATTTTGGTCGCTGCCCAGGGACAGTCATCGTTCTATTTATTTACTTAGTACACTTATGTACTTTTAGAAAGTGATGTTTTCATTCAAATGTATTTCCCCTCTTAAAATAAGTTGAAACATTCTTATTTTTCATGATATTTTTTTCGGCCCCTGACAGGAGTCACAGTACAGAATTCTCACACACGCATACACACGTAGATGTACCAAGTATTCTCTGTAGTTGCTCTGGAGGTCACAGCAGTCTTGTTGACTTGCCTCCTTGTGTGCAGGGATTGTGGAGAGCGGGACGGTGACGGTGGAGCAGACACAGCCCTATGGAGACATCATCATATCCCCTGGCGTGAGCTCCCAGTCTGCTCAAGTGTAATCTCCAGTTTCACCTCTGCCTTGTTTGAAATGTTAGCAATGTAGTTTCCATCTGAAATCAACCAAGTTTGCATGAAATTCCAGAGTGCAGTTGTTGATGCACTGTTTGAAGAGAGATAGGTTGTTGTTTTCTCAGCTTCGTGTGCAGTGAAGTGCAGTTCTGGTAAAAAATGAAACAAATCAAATAAAGTAGTGTTGCCTGATGAGAAAGAAGAATGTGGTTTATTTGAAAAAGGTATGTGCAGCGCGCAGTGAGAGACAGGTGTGGCAAAACAGAGAGTCGGGGTTAAGGAGGTGCAAGGAGGCGAGCAAGTGAGTTGACTGAAACTGGATCTCTCTCCTCCGTTGCTCCCCCTCCACACATCTTGATTCTGCTCTGAAGACGTTCTCAGGGTTGTGACCAACGTTTATTATTAGCGTCTGCCTCGCTTCTCCAGTGAGGCTGCTCTTTTAACTCGGATCCTTTTTGTCTCTTCTGCAGCAACGCTTGAATGTTTTCTGAATCCACTTTGATCATCCTCTGCACTGCAGCATGATGGGAAAAACCCAGCTCTATTCTCTCTGCCAAACTTTCCTGGACTGTATTTGCTTTTGTCTCCCTGTAAGTTTTTCTTTCACCTTTATTCTCCTTTCAAGGCTCAAGCAAGCTTTCCGTCCTGCATCGCACAATCTTCTGACTGTGTTCAAACTTCTTTCCTGGCTGCAGATGGTGTCTCCTCAGCGCCTGATATTAATTACTGTTTCAGAATGTAGTTGGAAATAGAGTCTCAGTGGGTTCGAAGAGCACAGAAGTCATTTGACATTTCTGATTAACCTTCTTTCTTAACAAGCTCTGCTTGACCTTTTGGTGTGAACTGACATTCCCCTGGATCCTTCAGCTCTGCCAGCTTGAGGGGCAGGTCCAACTATGATCTGTAAATGCTTTGTTTTTGCACAATACCACCATGGTGGCCTTTAACTGTCGTATAATGCCGATGTAAACTAAAATTCCATTGTGTCTGTCAAGTTGAATATTGAACCATTGTCGCCATGACAACCTCCGTCTGACATTCAGTACCATTTCAAGGCCCTTCCCACTCTGGATTCTTGCATCGTCATCATTTAACATGTTTTAAAAAATGACTTTCTTTTCACTTTTTTCATCTTCCTTTTTAGCGACATGGAGACAAAGCAGGAGCTGAAAGTGACCAAGAGACAGAAAGTGGCCACTTACTCTGTGAAACTGGACACGTCATTGAAGACAGATGTAAGGATCCAGCAATTCCCTCCACAATGTTCCAACTCTACAGGACACATCAATTTCATTTGAAACAATGCAACATCATCCCTGACATTGAAGAAAGTTACCTTTCCAGTAGATGCTGTTTAAACGTCTTCTTTTATTAAACCAGCTCGTTGCATTTACACCGCTATATAGACGATTTCATTTCCTTTCCTTTGAGAGAGAATTACCAATGTATTCCTCTGTCATTGTAGCCTCAATAACACATGGAGGTAGCGCAACAGTGGCCTCAAGTGGACAAAATGTAATAGACTGATTCATGAAGTCCATCGATCGGCTTGAGAAAGAATAAATAATAATGATAAAATTGAAAAACTAGGTAGAACAATGTCAGTTTACTTGTATGTAAAGATTCTTGACATATATTTTGGATATAGTACACTATTATTATTATTATTATTATTATTGTTGTTGTTGTTGTTATTATCATTATCATTATTATTATTATTATTAATGTATATTATCTGTACAGTTCATAGATAATAAAAAGGCTTTTATTTCATTCTTCACTCTAACTGATGCAAACTGCTCAGTTCCCATCACTGTTTGAAACGTTTAGAAACTGTTGGAGTGGTCCCCATAGCCGACCCTGCCCCCCCTCCAAACATGAAAAACGATTTTGGTCGGCATCACTCTCCTGTCGCACCTCTTTCTGTTTGTAGATGAGATCATGAACACGCTGGGTGAGGGGACCTTTGGCAAGGTGGTGCAGTGCATCGACTATGGCAGGTAAAAAAACAAAAACACAGTAGCAAAGAGGCCTGACTGTTGATGATTGTTATGATTTTAAAAATCCAGAGGAGGAAATCAAATCGCTCTGAAGATCATAAAGGACATAGACAGGTACAGAGAAGCAGCCAAACTGGAGATAAACGTGCTTTCGAAGATCAGTGAGAAAGATCCGGAAAACAAAAAGTTTGTGGTTTTAGGAAGCCAATTATGGTGCCCTTTTCCCAGTCTAACCTCTTCATCAGTCACTGTGTGCAGATGCTGGACTGGTTCACCTACCTGGGTCACGTCTGCATCTGCTTCGAACTCCTGTCCCTCAGCACGTTCGACTTCATGAAGGCAAACAACTTCCTGCCTTATCCCATAAGCCAGATACGACACATGGCCCAACAGATCTGCACCGCCGTCAGCTGTGAGTATCACACCGTATGGTTGTTTTCCTCCTGCTGCTGAATCACTAAGAATACAGTCAACTACTGTCACAAATGAGAAGAATAGGAGGAGAAGGTCATTTAACTGGCATATGATCCAAGGGCATGGTCACAAGTTCGCAAGTGTCAGCCATCAATATCCACCTTTCCAGAGCCTGGTCTTTTAGCCACTGCAGATGCAGATGTACCAATGCATCTCTTGAGCTTCCACACATCCTCCCTTCTCATGAACAGAGGCCCAAGGGGACTTGTCTCATTGTGTTTCTATCATGGCTTTCTATCTTCTGAAACACGCATGTCCTTGTCTTCTGAAGCTGTCCATACTTGATGCAGACCCCTTCAGGTTTTCTCTTGAAGCAGGAGAATGACTCCTGATGAACCAGCATCACCTCTTCCCTCCAGTTCTCCATGACAACCAGCTGACTCACACGGACCTGAAGCCGGAGAACATTCTCTTGGTCAACTCTGAATATTCTCTCATCTACAATCCTGAGAAGGTAAAACCGCTGCGACCAATCATCCCAAACACCACATGTTGAGGGCATGCAGTGCCCTTGCTACTTATTCATTTTACAGCATCCAAATTAGCAGCAAGCTGCGACTAATACTTCAGTAAAAAACACCCTCGTATTGCTTGTCAAGTTGACATGTTACGTGTGTTCCATTCATTGGTGACATGCACAGAGACAGACTGTGTGTGAGAGAAAATCCAAGCAGTAGTGTTGCCTTGAGGTTCAGTTCCAGCTTCTCCACCACTGTGGCCACTTTATATATTTGAGTGTGCGCTACAGTGTCACTGCTATGTATTTATATGGGGTGGAATTTTGCCAGAAGACGAGAGAGAGATGTTGTGTACAGCCCGAGCTTGGCCATCCTGGGGAGGCTCAGAGTAGAGCATGTCTCTTACGTCCCTGGTGGAGGAGTTCCAGAGACACGAGTCACCCTGGACAGATGATTTCTCTCTCTGTACAAAGACAAGATGTCACTGGAGCTGGACCGCTGCCACTGTGCTGAGATAGGCAGGTGTTCATAAGAAAATGGATGGATGATAGCGTCAATCATACACAGTCACCACAGGGGCTGAACTTTCAACTTCTCATGTCATCCATGTTTGTGGAAACGGTCTTTTGAAACTCTCATGCTCTCCGATGAAGGCCTCCAGACAACTCCAGTTAGTCCGTCTGCGCTAGTGTCCAGCTTGTAAATAGACAATCTCCACCATCCGTTGAATGCAGCGGTGGCGCTGCTGCTGTGTCTAAACTTGTCTTGATTCTATAGGAATGGACACAATCCCCTCATGTGGGCTGTATTAAGATGTGAACTTGTCATCTTGCAGAAGTGCAGTGAGAGGAGAGTGAAAGATACCACGGTCCGCCTGGTCGACTTCGGCAGCGCGACCTTTGACCACGAGCATCACTCCGCCGTCATCTCCACCCGTCACTACCGCGCCCCGGAAGTCATCCTGGGTGCGCTCTGGTCAGCTGTCAGTTGTGATCGGCGATGAAGGTTGTGATCTTGTTTCTGCCTCAGATTTGGGCTGGAGTCACGCTTGTGATGTGTGGAGTATCGGCTGCATGCTCTTCGAATACTATCAAGGATTCACACTTTTTCAGGTCAGGTCACATGTTTCACGTTGTAAGTGCAATTCAGACCATCGTGATACCTAGAACAAGATTTGAATGGAGACTACCATAAATATACCAATCTAATGCTGTCTCTAACACAAGACATGGCTCCCAAGCTGACTGCACCTGCCCATTAAAACTCCAGGTCTGGGGGCCAAATCCAGCCCACACATCATCATGTGCTTTCACTAAACGCCTTCAGTAGTTCAGTGTAAGATCTCCGTCTGATCCTCGCCTGCTGTCCTTTGCAGACCCATGACAATCGTGAGCATCTAGCGATGATGGAAAGAATCCTGGGACCACTTCCTCTCAGAATGATTCAGAGAAGCAGGTGAAACCCGCAGCCGTCTATTGCCCCACAAACACATTGCGCATCCGAGCCTTCTGTCTTGTTCCTCAAGAAAACAGTCGGACTTCCATTGTGGACGTCTAAACTGGAACGAGAACTCAAAGTCTGGACACTACGTCAAAGCCAAATGCAAAGCTCTGAGGGTGAGCTGAGGAATATCCAAAACGGCTGCTCACTTCCAAGCCTGCTGAGTTTCTCTGCTGGTGTTTTTCAGAAGTACTTGTTGACACAGGGGACCGAACATCACCTCTTCTTTGATCTTTTAGAGAAGATGCTCCAGTACGAGCCGTCCAAACGTACCGCTCTCAGTTCAGCTCTCCGCCATCCCTTCTTTCTCTATCAGCCCGGGAAGAGTCAGAGCTGGAGAAGCAGCTGCAACTTGAGCAGATGACAGTTCAACTGTGGTGTGTTCTGTTACATTTTGGAGACTTAAAAAAGAGGGGTAATGACATGGGGGGCTGGACCTCGTTGGAAAGGCAGTCTCAAACATTAAGACCAATAATAGGCCACTGAAACTGCATTCTTATAAACCTGGTCAGTTTTAGCATTTAACTCTGGTAGTTTCATATTTTGATAGAATTAAAATGTGTACAAAGTGACTTGTTTCCCTTTGAATTGGAATCATCAACGTGATGTTATCATCATGTGATAGATGAGGGCTTGAGCATGATGTCAGAAGACCTGCAGAAGGAGCTAAAGCTCTGAGAGACACACAGCTATGAGGGGACCAGTGTCTGAGAAGCTTCGATGCTGTGCAACACTAGATCACGATCAATGCATGTTGTCACCTGACACTACGTGAAAGGAGATGTATCTTTGTGCTTCGAGGAGAAGTGAAATGGTCCAATTATTCCCAGTGAAAGGCCCTTCAGCGACTGTTTCAAAAGTTTGGCCCTTGTGTGGTTGGGTTTGACACGCCTGTTGTGGGACCATCGATGAACTGAAAGTCAAGGGTTTCTTTACTGAGAGAAGTGCCAGACCCTGTAAGCAGGCACTGTGTGCACAGGCTTGTTGCACTTTTCTGCGGACCTTCTGGGGGCCCGATCATTTGTTTACCACCCACCAGTGTGCCTATGTGTGAGTGCTAGGCAAGCATTAGCCACACTTGTTGCACACGTGTCACATGTCCTTGCATGCGTTGTCACAGATATTCTCTCATGCGAACATATCTCGTCCCCAAATCCTCTCTAGGCCTTGACCTTCTCTCTGTCAGTGTCTTAGTGAGTCAGCAGGCTGTTCAGTGTGTGTATGTGTGTGTGAGTTCCAATTACAGGTGTTTATATTCACATAATGAGGAAAGCGTTTAAGAGTGTGAGCTGCGGTGTCAGTGACCGTGTGTCACGTGTTGACACTGAGCCACTCAGAATCTCTTAAGTGGCTCTTTGTGGTGGGATGACATGAAAGGTTGAGCTCTGCCCAATGATCAGGATTGTAAATCACAGTTTCAGTGTTTGCTGAATGCTTCAAAGAATTTCACATGTTGGGTTTGCAATGATGTTAAACATTCAGTGTGACCAACCACATTGACCGAGGAGGATCCATATATCTATATCTACATCTATATCTATATCTATCTATGCACAAAAAAAGCATCTGTCTGCTTTTGTTCAAGGATGTTTTTCGCTACACAATGGCCAGGGTTTCCACTACACTGAATGTACTTGAAATTCTTATAAAATTGAAATTCATGTACAAATATTTTCAAGACATTAAAAGACCTTTAGTTTAAATAAGGTTTATATAAAAACTTGAATATAGTCACCATCGTGATTTATTGTGCGATTGTCAAACTGATGCAAATAAACAATATTTTGTTGTTTAAATATATGTATTGGTCCATCATTTGATTCAGTTAAAAACCAAATCCATTCAAATTGAAAAATGTGGCTTCTTGTGACAAAGTGGATTCATTCAGTCGATCCACAATCGAATAATCCGTGTTGTCTATATTAAACTTTGCATTGAAAAAACAAGACTGAATCAGTCCGGTTTCATTTAAGAGCCATTATTTCTACCGTTATTTCAGACGTCTCTCATTCAGTTGTCCTCCCTCCAGGGAAAGCAGATCCTCAGTCTTCCATTGAGCTCCTGCTGAGAGGGCGTGGCCTCTTCTGATCCTGTTGAAGTACAGAGGTCTGCCTCTCAGATTTTATGTTCCACTCTGACTCACCGCCAAACAGGGCAAAAGAGTGAGCACAGAGAGTCAGGACATAAAAAAATATAAAAGTTGACTAAAATCCTGCTTCACATTCCGAAAATAGTATTTGAGTGTGACGCACAGCGACGTCACAGCTCAGCCCCGGCTCAGTAAGGACAACATCCACTGAATACAAATGCAGAAGCGTGCTCAATTGGAGTCTCTGGTGAAGGAACGTTTCCAACATTTGTTCTATAGAATGCATTTCAAAGTACATTATCAGTGATCAAGCACTCAAAGGAATCATGCCAAAGTATCCTGTTTATAACCATGACAGTGAAACGACATATAACAGGCTGGATTAAAACCTCTCAAATACAGTTATGAAGTGGCGCATGAGAGGATTTTCAGTATGGGAATTTATTTTTTAGGGTCTCTGAGTTGATTTAAAGGATTATTTTGGCTGGGTTTCCCCCACAATCCAGCTACCCATAATATTTAATGGGGGAAACAAGACAAACTAGAAGTGAAGGTGACGGAGGAGATTTCTCTCCTGGACAGTTTTAAACTAGGGTTGTTGGGATTCATCTTGTAGATCGAGGTATTGCTTAATATCCCTGCCATCCAAATATATTGATCAGTGCTCAATAATAGGAAATTATGCAGTGCGCTCCATCCATCCATAGACTTTATATACTTACGTTTTCTTCACTTTTATCGATGTACAACAATATCAACGTCACTCGATTGACAGCATACAGATGATGGAGTGGATGCAGGAGCGCGAGAAAAGAACTAGACTTTGTTTTCTTTACCTTGGAAGTTAGCCTCTGTTTTTTTTATTTTTTGTTCAAATATTATAGTATGGCTAAAAACAAAGGTGCGAATATAATTCTAAATTTCTTCTATCTGAATTAGTTGATTAATAATTCATACTTTAATATGATGATTCATATTTTATATGTATTGGTTGTTAGCCTATGGTCGCTGAGAAGTGCAAAACGCATTTACAAGCTTTTTGAAACAAATTTACAAACAAACACAAGCGTGCATATAGAGTTTGTAATTGTGTTTGCAGTGTATGGAACTTTTCCGATGACTCATGCGAAAAGGTTGGGGACCAAATTATGGACGTGATCCAGAAGTGGTTGCTGGAATGTCCCACTTGTTCCAATCGTTCCGACTGCCATTGGGAGTCAACTAAATGCAGCTGTTAAAACAAATTCACAAAGTCATTTACAAACTCTGAGAAACAAATTTAGACTTGGAGAGTTCAGAAAAAACACATTAACAAACTTGGAAAGACACTTACAAACTCAGGAAAAGTTAGTTGAAACAAATAATTAAATAAATATTTTTGAAATGTTTTGTGTTTCGCTATTTGTAAATTTGGTCCAACAGTCAATGTGTTTTGCACATCTCATTCTCCGTAGTTAGCTTTCTGTAAATTCAGTCTCAGGTGTCACTTCTTTTCCAACTAAAATTTGAATTGCCATTGATTGTTGACATGTTTGCATGAAGAATTTCTTTACATTTGATTCCCTGTCAAGAAGCAACCAGAGTTTTCACTGAGTGAATCTAACATCCAGGTTATTATTTCACGGTTACACAGGTTACCATTTTTGTCTTAACTACTGACTCGATGAAGTCACTGAATCGAATCATATTGTTCTAAATGAACCAACATTTTCCTTGAACTGCATTGGCAACCTCAAACCATGGTGTGAATCGAATTGTTAAAATGACTCACAACATTTCCCTTAAAATCCTTTTCACTTCATTAATTAATTCATTAAGGTCTCTGACACACACACACACAAAACATTGAAATTGTATGATGGTGATGTGTCACTATTAGTCCCATCCGGGTGGTTGTGACTGCAAATCAGAAACACTCTCACGGCGTCACTGGCGTATTTGTGTTTCTTCATTCTAAATCACAGTGTTAACAGTCAGGTGTTTCATTTCTCCTGCCTCTTATCAGCCACTTCATTTCCTGTTTGGCTGGTCTCATAATAATGTGTCCAACAACCTCTCGATAGCAGAACCAAAGCTGACATGACCGGCTCTTCAGGGGTCACCTGTTGCTCATGCGTGGAGAAAACAGATAATGCAGCTTTGCAGCAGAACAAAGGATGAAGACTAAGCCTGCGTGTGTCACTCACACTGACATCAGCCGTCGTTTTCACCACAAACACGTGAGTCATCGGGTGCATTCCCTGCCTGGCCTAATGAGATTTCCCTCATTAAGTCTGTTAAGCGATAATCTGAACAGAGGAGTCGCCGGAGCCGAGCAGAGCTGGAGCCACTTGTGGAGACCAGGACACTCAACTAGACGTGGGACGCAGCGCCAGGACAAAGGAGTGCACAAAACAACAACTTCCCGTGGAGAGGAAGGTGTTGACCGTCTTTCTGCTGGAGGAGAGAGACAGTCTGGCGGCACTGGGGGCCATCTGGAGCTTTAGGAGGGTTTATGCTGAGAGTCTGCAGCCAACTGTGACCACCTGCATGGGTGAGAATAATCCAGCCTCTCTGCTCAAAACATGACTCATATTGTTTCAAAGAATAGAGAAGCATCGAAAAAATGATGTGGCAGTGTCCAACACAAAATGCTCTGTGATTTATTCACTCGAATAAGAAATATGCGAGTGGATAATCTCATATATGTGGGAAAAGTTAGAATATAGATTTGAGAATCATGATTGGAATGTGAACGCAGTTGTGACACAGATCTGACTGTTCGAGGCTGAAATCTTATCTTGGCTATTGATGATTCTAGTTATCATGACGGTACTGTTGCAAATGTTGGGTCATTTTTGTCTTTACAAATTATGTTAAGAACATCTTTTATTTTCTAAATACTAACTAAGCATTTTGACTCAACTTTTAAATGTTCAACAATTGCTGAAATAATATTATTAAACAACATATGTTATAAAGAATAATAACAACCAACCTTCCTCTTTCATTCATCTCTACCATAGATAGTCAGTCTCCAACCTGGACACACCCATCCTCTTCATTTACCAGGTCCACGAACCTTCTCAGTTGCTCTCCTCTACTCACTTTACCAGGGGTCTCTTTCTCCATCATTCAACATCCACATGACTCTCTAAATGAGCACATGAAGAGGATCGGTGTAGACCGGCTCCCTGTTGGTCCTGGACTAGCTGGACACAACAACAAAACTTGTCCATCCTTGTCTGACAAGAAGTGGGGACATGGATATTGCCTGCCTGCCTCACTTCTCATGCAATTTTTTTTCTTATTGGGCAACGGACGTTAATTTGTACACTCCATTTCCAACTCCACAGTGAGTGTCTCATCTTAGAGTCCTCTGTGTCCTCCATAGGTCCCACTCTGATGTCACCCTTCTGCTGGATCTGCAACATGAGTGAAGAAGACACAGTCTGACTTCTGTCTAGGGAGTCGCTCCACGTCTGCCATGGAGTCTGTGGTGAGATTAAAGAGGACACTGAGGACACCCATCAGGAGGCTGACCAGCTGTGTGACCACGGTGAAGGAGAGGAGGTTGTGTGCCAAACGCAGGAACAGGAGTAGCGGAAGAGGAGGGTGCAACAAGTTGAAGAAGAGCCCACCCCCTCGAGCGGCATATGCCAAAGACGCTTCCATCATCCGCTCCTACCGGGCCGACTTGGAGAAGGAGAGGCGAGTAGACAGTGGCAGCGTGACAGGGAAAATTGAACCCTCTCATTCATGCTAGCGCTGAGCTCATCTCAATTCAGTGGCAACATGTGCAGCAGAGATAGCGCAGCACAGCATGAGTCTGCGGTATTATGTTTGTCTCTCTGGTTGCAGGAAGCAACGAGAAGCAACAAATACTCAGAAGAATGCAGAGCGAGCTGCGATGAGAGCTCACTTCAGAAGGAAATACAACCTCTCCGAGGTGTGTGTCAGTGTGGTGGTGTCAGTCATGCCATTTTTTAAAATGACTTTTTCAGTTATGTTGTAGTCTATTATAGAGATATGCAGTTGTGGTTGACTGTGTCTCCTCCTGGTGCAGAACACGAAGGATACCAACCACCTGAGGTCCGTCGGGGGGAAAGTGTCGCTCCCCCGCGAGCTGGCGAGGATCATTCATCCACAAACTAAGGCCAAGGACGACCGCTTCAACCTGCTGAGTGCCTTTCAAGGCCTCGGCCTTGGTGGTGCGGCTCTGAGTGGAAACAAGACCAGCCGGGCCACCACTCCCACACCAGCCCCTGTGCGTGCATGTAAAGTCATGTGATCAAGGGAAAGCACAGGCCCCTTCAGGGCTGCTACTCGCATGCAGTAATTCTGATTTTCAGACTGCATTTGAACCTATATCTTTGGAAACCAGCGCAAAAAATATCATAGCTAAAATCTCAGCTCAATCATCAACTGCCACACCAAAAGCACAGCAGTTACTAGAATAATTTCTTATTCCTGTGTGTAGTAGTTTCATCTAAGTTACTGCAGAGTTGCTTTGTTTAGAGTATATTCTTATTTATTTTGAATGAGCTAACTCAGCTCTCTCGATAGATCCACCTGGATCTTGTTCACAAGTGAGGGACCTCAGGGAACTACATGCACTCATGTATATATTATATTTGTAAATAATTCTCTGTGATGATATAATATTCCGCCTCCTGTTTGTGAGCCAAATGATACTGGTAACTCAGTATTATCTAGATAGTCTTTTTTCTAAACAGAATATCATCAGAAAATAGTTTCAACATGCTGTAAAAGAAAAACGTTATTAAATTTGTCTTTGCCAACTCAACTCAATGTCCTGTGTGTGTTTGGCTATTTGAGTCTCCCAGGCTGACGTACAAACTGTGTTGCGTTTCTCTTGAACTCAGAACCTCCAGTTTCATAAATCACTTGCTCTTATCTGTTCATCAGAGTGGAAGAGCGGAGTCAAGGATTTTCAGGGACACACGAGGAAGAGCAGCTGCAGGGAGCATGACAAGACGCTAGACGCTAGATTGCTAGGAACATTTCTGGGACGATGAGGAGAATCTATATGAGAGAACCTGGAGCATCCAGAAGCCTGCTCTGTGGACCGCAGAGGGGCCTGTGTGTGAGCACAGATGGTAGGAAGGTGGATGCCAGGAATGATAGCGCTCCAGTCTTTTCGGGAATAAGGAAGTCGAGTATGGATGGAGGAGTGAGGAGCTTCGAGGAGATCCCTCACACAGGAAGGAGTGGCTGGGTGAATTTAGTGAAATTCTGGAGAGAAGATCGCTTTCGTTTCCTACACAAGCACATGGAGAGGACCTTCAGCTCCCTCGGTCCAATCTACAGGTACGACAGCAGCTCAGTCAGATACAAAGAAATTTGCTAGAGGAATTTCCAGAAAATCATTTCAAACTCAAGTTGAAACGTCTATTGTATCTAAACTTGGATCCAGTGCCTGTTGCACTCAGGTTTCCTCCCTCAGTCTGTAAAAGGTTAAGTGGTGATTGTACATAGTCTGCATGCGTGCTATGGTGGACTACGAGTCTGTCTGAGTCTGATGGGACTGGCGTCTGCCAAATCTTCATCACCCTTATTTCCCAAATGATGTTGTGTTAATGTCTTTGTAGAGAACACATCGGCACCCAAAGCACCGTGAACATCATGTTGCCAGCAGACATCAGCGAGCTGTTCCGCTCCGAGGGTCTCCACCCTCAGCGGATGACTCTGCAGCCCTGGGCCACCCACAGAGAGATTCGACAGCACAGCAAAGGAGTCTTCCTCAAGTCAGTAACACCTTGTCTGAGGTCATTCCTGAAGAATAGCCACTAAATCAGTAGTTTTCACTGTCTTCTGAGACACAATATTCATTGACTGACCAGCAAAAAGCACCTTTTTAAACTCCTATTTCACAAGAGCAAGCCTGGTGTGATGTATATTTCCTCCATAAGCTCATTTAGGATTCAGGTCTTTCAAGGCTGTTGAGCTTAAAAGCTCATTCAGATGCAGGTTCTTTTGACTGTGAGAGATTGTAACCAGGCAACCTGTGCTCTGGTTCTTCTTCAGTATGAGTGCGTCAGGTTTTTCTTCAGAATGGCATCAACTTTTTCATTAAATCACACTCCTTTTGTCTCGGTTCCGACGGGACAAACGCGATGTGGGCCACATAATTAATATTCTCTCCCCAGGAACGGTGAGGAGTGGAGAGCCGACCGCCTCCTCCTCAATAAGGAAGTGATGATGAGTGCAGCGGTCAAGCGCTTCATCCCTCATCTTGATGAAGTGGCCAGAGACTTCTGTCGAATGATGCGAGCCAAGGTGGAAAGAGAAGGAGTGGGGGACAAGAGGAGACGCAGCCTCACCATCGACCCCAGTCCTGACCTCTTCTGCTTCGCACTGGAAGGTCATCATCACTCACGAAAACATCATGACTAAGAAATGCAAGCGTCGTGTGATGTCTCTTTAAGACCATAGGAATCTGAGAGGAAGGTTTCCGTTTTTGTTTTCTCAAGCAGCGCTCACCTTGAGCTCCAGTGGTCAGGACAGGGAGGAGGGCTGTACCCTCTAATTCAGTCAGTCGTGACTCCTAATGCACCACATAGAGGACAGTTTATCTGAGAGATTTCTTTAAATACCTATTGTGAAAATCAAAGGAAAGCTGTGGAAGGATCCCTGGAAAACATACGAAAGATTTGGCAGGTCAAGGTCAAGCAGGCACCTTTATAAATAGAGCGACAAAGCTGATGAAAGTCGCCACTTCCTCCTCCAGGTTTGCTGCCTTCATGTGCGTGATTGCAGTGTCTGGACTGACAAGTGTGAATTCCTGAGTGAGTTTGTGAGCACGTGTGCATGCTGGAGGAGGAGAGGAGGGGCAAGTTGATGACTTTGGTCATGCTTCCCTGCTCTTAAAGGACCACTGAATAAACACTCATCAAGCTTGAAGTCCAAGGGGAATAGCTGGTGCTGTGGTTTCAAATTGCTGTGGAGCATGATGAATGAATAACTATTTTTTTGGAGCCATCTGAAGAAGATTTACAGACAATATTAACATCAGTTCATGGATTAATTTGACCTTGAGCTATTCATAGGTTCCAGTTTCAACAGTAATTTCAGTGGCTGAGTAGCTCCCCATCATCATCTTCATCACTGTGCATCTGTCTGATCTCGGCCCAGCGAGCTGTCATGTCCTCTACGGTGAGAGGATCGGCCTGTTCTCCGCCTCTCCTTCTCTGGAGTCTCAGAAGTTCATCTGGGCAGTGGAAAGAATGTTGGCAACGACCCCGCCTCTGCTCTACCTGCCCCACCGCCTGCTTCTTCGCATTGGCGCCCCCATCTGGACCCAACATGCCATGGCATGGGACCACATTTTTAGCCATGGTATTGCTTAACACAGATCTGGTATTATAAATAGTCAAGCTCATCCTTCCTTCTGTTCTCATAGCCGAGGCGAGGATCCAAAAGGGGTACCGGCAAATGTCGCTCAAGACTGGTGCTGCTGGGGACCAGTTCACTGGAGTCCTCAGCCAACTGATGGAGAAAGGACAATTGTCTTTGGACAGAATTAAAGCAAACTTAACTGAGCTGACGGCTGGTGGAGTCGACACGGTCTGTGTGTTTATTGTGTGTGTGTGCCGTACACTTGTTTGACCTTCATGCTCTCTCCAGACAGCGGTACCACTGCAGTTTGCCATGTTTGAGCTGGGACGAAACCCAGAGGTACAGGAGAGAGTCAGACAGCAAGTGAGAGCATCATGGGCTCAGTGCGGTGGAGACGTCCAGAAAGCCCTGCAGGGGGCCAAACTGTTGAAGGGCATTGTGAAAGAGACTCTCAGGTGACACTCAACACTCAGTCAACAACAAAACACAATATTCCAGCTGTCATGGTGCTTCAGAACTTGACTGAAGTACGTGATAAAAGGTCAAATCTCGGCATCGTTGAGCACCAAACAATTTCTTAGAACCTTGTCAGTTTCAGTTGAAGGGCTTGGCTGCATTTTTTTGTGCGTGAGAGAGAGAATTATCAGGGGTCTGGCAAAGGATGCATTCATACCTAGAAGTGACTGTTCTCATAAAACTCTGACAATTTCTTTGCCCACATTTCCTTCACGAAAGCATCACATTTTGTTTTGCACTGGCAGGTAAACACATTGAATATTAAATTCATTTGAATTGCAGTGGTAAATATTTGATGACATTTAAAGCAACAAAGTAGGTTTG